>NC_086324.1:15566047-15893547 GCF_036172605.1 Pelobates fuscus | reverse complement strand
CATGCCCCCATTCCATTATTCCCTGCTTCTCGTCTGTGTATCCCTCACCCTGACCACAGCCAAATATTCATCCTCTCTGTATCTTACAGATTTTTTTATTCCACTTGTCCTTTAATGAATGTATACAGTGAGGGGGGAAAGTATTTGATCCGCTGCTGATTTTTTTTTTTTTTTTAATTCTTTATTTTTGGTGCATAGGATAAACAGTACAAATAATCTGGCAATGCCCCAACAGCTGTTGCCGAGAGATCGTTTAACATAGATCAGTGTTAGTGAGGCATGTGTAACAATGCACATTTTGGTTTTTTAAAGTAGTGTGAACATTAGATTGTTAGTACAGGCTATAAAAGTAAACATCAAGAGTGTATTTCTGTATGCTTAAATAAATTTAACCACCAGGGGGCAGCAGAGCGCTAGGTTTTCCACATGGTCTCGCTTCATATTTGCTCTCTATGGGGAATTACAGAAGGAGATTCAGCTGCAGTATACACTCGGGATTTTTGTAAAGGTAAGGTGCTGAAACACAGGGTTTGCCATAGTCCACAACATTATACATACATACATATACACATGGCATATATAATTAGCCTCCGCTTGATCATCCCTGCCTCTGTGCTGGATCGGTCAGTGTCCTTGATGTAGTCAGGTCTCTTGCCAGGGACGGGTTAATCTCTTGTTGTGCTAGCTGCAGCTTCTGGTATTTGAGAGAGGGAGCTTGTGACACAGCAGGGTTAGAGTCCCGATTGAGTTCCCTCTGATCCTCCGGTGACCATGGTGAGAGATTGCCTCATGTTATGCAGGTGTGAGCCTTCTTTACAGTCTGAGCGTTTCCTCCTTAGAGTTGTTTGGTGTGCAGCAAGAGTGTGTCTGTGCCTGTGGGTCTCCTATTCTGCCGCTGGTGATTGATGCGGCGGCCATTTTGTTTTTCGCCATGCGGTCCCTATTTGCGCCGTTTGTCACTGAGGCTACATAGGAGATCGCTGCTTCCCCGGTGGGGTCTGGGATGACCCCCCCGGCCCACAGGGGGGGGGGGTGAACGGGGCCCTCGTTAAGTGCATGGGAGGTCCCGCCGGACTAAGCACGGGAGACCGGCCGCATCTCCCGCCAGAGCCTCACGACAGGCCACAATCCCAGCCATCCAGCGATCATCCTTGCCGGCAGGACGGGGGTCAGTATTCACCCCTTAAGTTGTGCTCGGGTCCCCGCTCGCCTTCTTGTAGCAGCTGTTCGGGTATTCAGGAGAGATTAGGGTGTTTTGCGCTGGATACTGGGGATTCCTTGAGGAGACGAGGTGCCCCACGTCCAGCCAGCTCGGCGGTCAGGCCCCGCCCACCCGCTGCTGATTTTTAACGTGTGTCTACTGACAAAGAAATTATTAGTCTAGCATTTTAATGGTAGGTGTATTTTAACAGTGAAAGACAGAATAACAAAAAACAAAATCCAGGAAAACAAAAAAGTTATAAATTGATGTGCATGTCAATGAGTGAAATAAGTATTTGATCCCCTATCTATCAGCAAGATTTCTGTCTCCCAGGTGTCTTTTGTACAGGTAATGAGCGGAGATTAATCTCCGCTCGTTACCTGTATAAAAGACAAATGTCCACAGAAGCAATAAATCCATCAGATTCCAAACTCTCCACCATGGCCAAGACCAAAGAAGATGTAAGGGACAAGATTATAAACCACAAGGCTGGAATGAGCTACAAGACCATCACCAAGCAGCTTGGTGAGAGGGTGACAACAGTTGGTGTGATTATTCACAAATGGAAGAAACACAAAATTGCTGTCAGTCTCCTTCGGTCTGGTGCTCCATGCAAGATCTCACCTAATGGAGTTTCAATGATTATAAGAACAGTGAGGAATCAGCCCAGAAATACACAGGAGGATCTTGTTAATGATCTCAAGGCAGCTGGGACCATAGTCACCAAGAAAACAATTGGTAACACAGTACACCATGAAGGACTGAAATCCTGCAGCGCTTGCAAGGTTCCCTTGCTCAAGAGAGCACATGTACAGGCCTGTCTGAAGTTTGCCAATGAACATCTGAATGATTCAGAGGAGAACTGGGTGAAAGTGTTGTGGCTAGATGAGACCAAAATTGAGCTATTTGGCATCAACTCAACTCACCGTGTTTGGAGGAGGAGGAATGTTGCCTATGACCCCAAGAAGACCATCCCCACCGTTAAACATGGAGGTGGAAACATTATGCTTTGGGGGTGTTTTTCTGCTAAGGCTACGGGACAACTGCACCGCATCAAAGGGACGATGGACGGGGCCATTGAAAATAGGTTGTGGATGGGTATTCCAGCATGACAATGACCCAAAACACACAGCTAAGGCAACAAAGGAGTAGCTCAAGAAAAAGCACCTTCAGGTCCTGGAGTGGCCTAGCCAGTCTCCAGACCTTAATCCCATAGAAAATCTGTGGAGGGAGCTGAAGGTTCGAGTTGCCAAACGGCAGCCTTGAAACCTTAATGACTTGGAGAGGATCTGCAAAGAGGAGTGGGACAAAATCCCTGGTGGCCAACTACAAGAAACGTCTAAACTCTGATTGCCAACAAGGGTTTTGCCACTAAATACTAAGTCGAAGGGGTCAAATACTTATTTCTCTCATGGACATGCAAATCAATTTATAGCTTTTTTTTGACATGCGTTGTTCTGGATTTTGTTTTATTATTCTGTCTCTCACTGTTAAAATACACATACCATTAAAATTATAGACTGATCATTTCTTTGTCAGTGGGCAGACGTTCAAACTCGGCAGGGGATCAAATACTTTTTTCCCTTACTGTGTGTACCTTACTGATTAGTAACATACTCTGTCCTGTAATATAACTTTAAATGACTGCAATCTGTGTACAAGCACTATATAAGCATTCTTAAATAATATAATTATAAAAAAAGAAATCTCTGCATGACTAAAAGCTGTAGTAGCAGAATGACCAACTCTTGTTAAAAATCTTTGCACAAGCGTCAAACACATTTTCTCCTTCATTGGTTGCTGTTTATGCACATGTCTGATGGTACTGGTGAACCCATCTCAAAGAATCTTCTTTGATACCAATGTTCATCCACCGGAGTATGGGACAGCTGAAGGTGAGAGATCCCCATTGTAGCACAGATCTTCTCTGCTTCCTTTGTGACAAAATGATACTTAAGACTTGAAGAAGACCAGAAGGTGATATTGGTTCCCGTATAACGATGAGTAATTTATCTATTCTCTGCAGGATGATACAGAATTCCTTCATTGACATGGAGAATATGTTTGAGCTTTTTGGGGAAGAACTAGAGGTGTGTGTATAACGATTGGTACAATGTGTCTAGGGGTTGGCCCAGCTGGCCTAAGATATTATTTCAACCAGATAAAATATTACTCAGTGGCAATCGTATCTTTAGCAGCATAGATCTGTCATTCTATCCCTTCGTTGACACTGTTAAACTTGTAGAACTATTTCCATGACATTTAAGAAGCTTTATTCTGTTGCTGGGCCAAGAAAGCCTTTCAACCAATTGGCACATTCGCATGAGTCACATGACTACGAATTATCTTTAATCTCCCCCTTACTATTTTGATTGGTACAACATCTGGCATAGGTAAATTAATTATTATTTCCCAGCTTATTAGAACAGAATATTTTAAAATAAAATGAATGCTTAAAAGGTGTTGAAATGATGGCAGAACCCACGGTCACTTTTTATCCTGTGTAAATCCGTGTTAATTTGATTTATAGTAGCATGTTTACTTGAAGCAGTTGCTTTTTAATTTAGGGCTAGCTTCAGAAAAGCCTCACCTACCACAATGTTCTGAAATGACTATTCACTTTGACAAATAATAGTGTCTGTCTTCCTTCGTTCTCTCAGGTTAAGGATATGGTAAATGCTCCGGAGCTGAGGTTCCGCGATGGAAAAATAGAATTTGAAAACGTCCATTTCAGCTATGTGGATGGGTGAGAAACACGGGAGATAGTAGCATGTTTTCGTTGGTGTTTGATTACATGGATCAGATCTACGCTAATGATCTTTGTGATCGTTTTAATGCTGAATGAAATTCCCCAAGTTCTCTGTGTCTACCCAGTAATAGAACTGACTTATAGAAGGCCCTTACTGTACCCGAAAGCCATTTTCTCCAAGTCTCTTAACTCGGTCAGTTGTTGTTTGTTTATTTGGGGGGGGGGGGGGGGGGGGTTTGGTACCTTGCTGAATGGTATCTTTAAAGGTGATTCTTGTCCAAAAGCATTATTTTGAAGGCTCTCCTCCTGCGTTATCGTGGAGGTATAACCTGCTCTGGAGTTAGTCACATCCAATGCTCTTCTTAGAGGAACATTAAGGAGCTGATGTGCATGAGTATCGAGCACCACAAGCACTTCAAATTCCCATAAGAATGAATCAGTGCTTTCCTATGGGAGCTGCAGTTACATGAGTTTTATCGGAATTTCTCTAGTGGCCATCAATATGGCAGTCACTAGAGGTGTGCATAACCCTTCAATGTAAACATTTCTCTACAAAACTGCAATGTTTTACATTTCATGGTTAAACCTACAGGACCACTACATCCAGGCCACTTCATTGAAATCAGGTGGTCTGGGTGACGATAGTGGTCCTTTAATTTTAATTAAACGCATCCTAAATACTGTAAAGTTATTGTTATGTATATTTGGGAATTGTTCATAAAGGAATAAAGTAAAAAGTCACTTTTCTTTTTTTAAAATAAAAATACAGCCTTTTCTATATTGTTCTAAACATGTGTTTAGGTCCCTAGAAATATTTTATCTTGGCACTTCAAAGAGAATTCCCCCAACCTAATCTCCGCAAAATGAAATATTTTGAAAGCGATTGTCTGTCGAGTCACATGGTCAGAAGGTCACTTGATTAGCATGCCCTTAGGGTTCTTTTCGAGTATAAAGTTTAGTTCGAGCTTGCTTTGGTTAAAGTTGAAATCTGTTCAATGTATAAACAAATCCAAGTAGGTTTTGTAGAATGAACCTCATGTACTCTGTGCTGCACAACCTGTGCACACAGCTACTTGTTTTCCATGGGTTTCGTCTTGTCTAAAACAATTGAATTATAGACCGTAGCTTTACAAGGCAAATGGTCTTTGTGTTTTTATTTGATTTTAAATGAAAGGATTCCGTGTAATGTCATCTACTGGTGTACTATGTTGCAATGCGAACATTTTAAAGATATTACTTTTTAAAGTGCCTCTCCTGGTTAAGTCCTTCTCTCTCTCATTATACTATTTCCCCCTCTTATAATGAATGTGTTACTAATTGCATCTTATTTTTCTCTGTGTACAAGCAAGGAAATCCTCCGTGATGTCTCGTTCACCGTGATGCCGGGGCAAACTGTCGCACTGGTGAGTGATTTTTCAGCTTTTTCAGTCCGATATCTTGGATACATATTGGGTAATGGTGCTCTACAGCTGGACTACAACTCCATGACACTCAGCCAGATATATGGCTGCTATAGCCCAACTCTGCTTTAATCCGATAGATGAGACTGTGCTTTATTTCACCTGCATTCCTGCAATAAACACTGGGTTCTTCATTTCCATAAACTGGGAATATGCTGGTAAACTATATCGTGTTATATAAGTGAATTTTGAATTTTAGATCAAAATAGCTGGGAAAGGCTGACTTTTTTCCCCCAAATTCAGTTATTTTACTTTTACTTTAAATTTGAAAAGCACTTTGAATTCCTCAAAAATACTCCTTTTAGTGAAGAACTCTGACTGTGAATTGTATATCAACTGTTGGGAAAAAAAATACCAAAATGAAATATTTTGAAATCCACACTGTATTGCTACATGTTTTCATACGGAGCTGTGAAATGCCTAAATATTGGAGGTGGAGAAGTAAGTCAGTCCCTCCTATTTAATACACTGGATACTGAGGATTTGTAGAATTGTGTGTGGAATTATCAATGTATAGCTTCACTATACAGTACAATGTGAAATTAACATTAATCAGAAAAGCTCTCCTCCTGTTCACTAGGTCGGTCCCTCTGGCAGTGGAAAGAGTACCGTCATACGGCTCTTATTCCGCTTCTACGATGTCAAAGGAGGAAGCATTCGTGTGGATGGCCAAGACATTTCTACTGTAAGTATAACCTGCTCCAAACATCGCAAGGTATAGAGAGACAAACAGACTCGAGTAGCCTTGCTAGTCTAGTAATTGAGAAATGTTGCACTATGCAGTGATACTTTTTGTGCTGGACTTACAATACATATTAAAAGACGACATATGTTCAATGTATATGATCAATATTATGAAATATGACATTAGTAACTTGACACAATTGATATGCGGATTAGTGAGAGGGGGGGTGGGATGCTCTACATATCAGAAATTCTGAGAGTGATAATTGAAAGGCAAGAAATAACAAGATTAAGTCAGACAACAGAGAGACGAAGAATCAGAGGATCACATACATTTAAACATCTGTATAAGAAGTGCATTAAATGGTGGACATTCTTATAGAATCAAAGATGTCAACATTATTGTAAAGCGCGCGGAATAATATGGTGCTATATGAATGCCAAAAATAATATTTATTATACCTGTACATACAAATGGTTTATAGATGGTGGAAATAATAATAACAACAAAGTATTTAACCAGCAAAGGTACATTCAGAAAACCCGGGTTTTAAAGTACGTCCCGGGGATGTTATTTTTGCCCAACATCCAGGGGTTGTTACTATTACCCAATTTAACGCCACTCATTTTATCTACCTCGTAAGTGTAAGCTATATGAACCTTTCATTAAATCACCATTTTTTAACTTAAATAGCCAAACATGTGAGAATGGGATCTCAAATCAATGGATAATTCAATGTATAAAATGTATGCATGATACGCAACAATAATAGAAAAATAATCCATTACCATAGGGGGGTATTTTGTCTCCGCCGTTTAATTTTTGTGCCGATGGGTAACGTGGGGTCTGTTACATCCTTCTTCCATGGGTAGCAAAATGTATCTCGAATTGTGTTTGAAGAAACTTTCTTACTTTGTTGGAATTTGGTATTTATTCCTAACTTTTTGGTATAAAATTGGAGACATTCTTCCTGCTTGGGTTCTTTGGCCTTCGATTTAGCCGTTCTTATTTCAATTCTATACAATTCTCAATTCAGCAATTAACTCCGGTTAAGTGAATGATTTCCACCTTCTGCCTCTAGGTTTTGCAGGCATCCCTGCGCGCTCACATTGGGGTGGTGCCGCAAGACACGGTGCTGTTCAATGACACAATCCGTAACAACATTCGCTATGGGCGTGTCAGTGCGTCAGACCGAGAGGTGGAAGAGGCAGCAATTGCAGCAGACATCCATGATCGGATCGTCTCATTCCGCGATGGTAAGTAACGCCCTCACAGCTGCTTAGCTCTCGCTTTTTTTTTACTGCAAAGTGTGTTATGGGTAATTGATCAGTGGTGTACTAACTTCATTTTCTGAGTGATGGTGACTAAATCCAGGGATACACTGCAGATATAAATGGCCATATGCAACGTTCGCCATACTGTACAATGATTATCTGACACTGGCCTCAATTTAATCATTTTGGATAAGCTTTCCAAATGATTTTATATTTAGAATACTTTTTATAAAATATTACGATAACAACAAAAAAAAATAATATAGAAAAATGTATCAGTATATAAAAACAAATCCAATTTTTTAAAAATAATTATAAATGTTTATCCAAAACTATTAAATCACGGCCATAGTATGTGATCCAGCTCTATTCTAGCATACAAGAAACGTCTGACCTCTGTGATTGCCAACAAGGGTTTTGCCACCAAGTCGAAGGGGTCAAATACTTATTTCACTCATTGACATGCAAATCATTTTATAGCTTTTTTGACATGCGTTTTTCTGTATTTTTTTTTTTTAATTTGTTATCCTGTCTCTCACTGTTAAAATACACCTACCATTACAATTATAGACTGGTCATTTCTTTGTCAGTGGGCAAACGTTCAAAATCAGCAGGGGATCAAATACTTGTTTTCCTCACTGTACAACATGTTGTGTGTTTTTTTTTTGTTTGTTTGTTTGTTTTTTACTCTTTATTTAAAGGACCACTCTAGGCACCCAGACCACTTCAGCTTAATGAAGTGGTCTGGGTGCCAGGTCCAGCTAGGGTTAACTCATTGTTTTATAAACATAGCAGTTTCAGAGAAACTGCTATGTTTATCAATTAGTTAAGCCTTCCCCTATTTCCTCTAGTGGCTGTCTCACTGACAGCCACTAGAGGCGCTTGCGTGATTCTCACTGTGAAAATCACAGTGAGAGCACGCAAGCGTCCATAGGAAAGCATTATGAATGCTTTCCTATGTGACCGGCTGAATGCGCGCGCAGCTCTTGCCGCGCGTGCGCATTCAGCCGACGGGGAGGAACGGAGGCGGAGAGGAGGAGGAGGAGAGCTCCCTGCCCAGCGCTGGAAAAAGGTAAGATTTTACCCCTTTCCCCTTTCCAGAGCCAGGCGGGAGTGGGTCCCTGAGGGTGGGGGCACCCTCAGGGCACTCTAGTGCCAGGAAAACGAGTATGCTTTCCTGGCACTAGAGTGGTCCTTTAAGTATGTATAAGAATACAGAGATATATCAAAAGGTCCATCAGTTAATATAGCATCACACAGTAGTATTTCCTTTCTACACATTTTTGAAATCACAGTTTTTAATGCATTTTTATATAATGCATTAAAAATATAAATAAATTAAATAAATGAAAGGAAAATACTTTTATTTAAAGATTCTAAATCTGAAACTCTTAGACAAAGAAAATGTCTACTGATCACGAAGAAGTTTGACTAATCCGGAACCTTGCACTCTGATGTGTGGGTTTTGTTCTTGTAATCACAACAGCCACAAAGACAGAATAAATATTTCTCAATATAGACAATGCAATAAAAACAAATATAATTATAAAGCATTTGAAGGACAAAAGCTGTACAGCAATGTCGCAAAGACAATGCCTAAAATAAGATTTCAAATCCGACGCAGGTTTTTATAATACGGAGGGTCTGAAAATGATATATACCAGCAGGTTTTTATAATACGGAGGGTCTGAATATGATATATAACAGCACGTTATTATAATATGAAGGGTCTGAAAATGATATATACCAGCAGGTTTTTATAATACGGAGGGTCTGAATATGATATATACCAGCAGGTTATTATAATATGAAGGGTCTGAAAATGATATATACCAGCAGGTTATCATAATACGGAGGGTCTGAAAATGATATATACCAGCAGGTTATTATAATACGGAGGGTCTGAAAATGATATATACCAGCAGGTTATTATAATACGGAGGGTCTGAAAATGATATATACCAGCAGGTTATTATAATACGGAGGGTCTGAAAATGATATATACCAGCAGGTTATTATAATACGGAGGGTCTGAAAATGATATATACCAGCAGGTTTTTATAATACGGAGGGTCTGAAAATGATATATACCAGCAGGTTATTATAATACGGAGGGTCTGAAAATGATATATACCAGCAGGTTATTATAATACGGAGGGTCTGAAAATGATATATACCAGCAGGTTATTATAATACGGAGGGTCTGAAAATGATATATACCAGCAGGTTATTATAATACGGAGGGTCTGAAAATTATATATACCAGCAGTTGGTACCTACAACATTTTAGCACAAAATATTGTGGTGTCATTAAATAAAAATGATATTTTATTCTGTCTCTTTGCTTGTAGTACTTGGTACTATTCTATTAATTTGATTCTCGGACTATGTGGAGAACAGGGTCCTAGAACAGTTTGACTCATTAATGGCTGGTGGTTCTATTAAGTTGTCAGTGCTCACGGTGTCTTCACTTGTATACAGTTTTCTGTGTGCGTTTTTGGAACAAAGAACGTTCATTACATTTGAAAATAGGGAAATTTTAAAGAGGAGCAACTCTGTTCGGGCAGTGTAATGAGAGTATAGCAGGAGCTTTTAGATTAGGATTGTTGGTGTGTAATTTACCCATTTACAACACAGTTTATTATTTCCTAGAGATTTTAGCCGACCACAACAGCCGACCACTACCTGTTGCCCGTTATATATTTTCTTGTGTTTTTTCTGCAGGTTATGACACTCAAGTAGGGGAACGAGGACTGAAGTTAAGTGGGGGAGAGAAGCAAAGAGTCGCTATTGCTCGAACCATCCTGAAAGGCCCGCAGATTGTTCTACTGGATGAGGTGATGTATCCAGCTTATTGTGCATAGAATGTGCTTGTAAGAGAATGCTTGGTAAAATGATAGTGTCTTCATAATATTTGGTACCAGGTTCTCTGATTGTGTTAAATAGTTTTTATTGGTATCCTCACAAACAACAATCTGCCTGCGCAGAGGAAGTAAGTAATGCAATCCTGATGCGTAAGACCTCTCAGACAGGGTGGGATTCAATCATTAGGATCGCGAGAGCAACAGCTGAGCAGCCTCAGTAAAGCGAAAATCCGCAGAATAGAGTATGAAGCATGAGTGGGGAAAAGAGGAAGATGAGAGAAAGAAAAAAAGGTGGGTGGGGGGGAAGAACGTGTGAGACAGGGCTTGGAAGGGGGGCGTGTGAAAGTTGGATCTAATGGTGTGTTGTAAAATCTGGGGGAAGCAGGTAAAGGGTCCTGTCCCGAGTGACAATCTGTGGTCTGTTGCCCTTCCATCCCTCATGCCAAGCCCCTCAGTCCAGATCAACCCCGGTGTGTGTGTGTGTGTGTGTGTGTCAGTTAAGAATCTTGCAAAGTTGTCAGAGGATAAAAATTCCAACCAGATAAACCATCATTGAGTGTATCTCTCCCTATCCCAAACTGATAATGCCTTCAGGTCTTCCAATCTTCTCACATGCTCAACTATCTGGTTCTGGTTCTGGTTCTCTGAAAGTGGTGAAAGGAATGACATATAATGTGGTTGGATGTCATTTTTCTGTAGATTCTGTAGATCCACTGCTTGTCTTAGTGCCTCCCAGTTTATATGAGTACGTTAAGGCATAGAACACAGCTGAATCTTAATGTTTAATAGATTCCCTCATTGCCCACTGGTTCTCTGAAATGGATGGTATAGCACAGAATTTGGTTTGGTAGATCTCTGTATTCACCAGTTTCCCAGATTGGGATTGAAGGAAGTAATGCAACAAACTCTTAATGGATGGTGATATTCTTTAGTTTCCCTCCTTATCTCCATGCCCACCAAATTCTGAGATTGTGATTTAGCAAAAGGAAACACAGATTGTGAATGGATGGTGATATTAATCTGTTCCTTCTTTCATTACCCACCAGGTTGTGTTTCTGGGATTTAAGGAAATGACAGAATGTTAATGAATAGCCTTATTTTGTAGACCGATTCCTTGTGTTAGTTCCAAGTCCACTAGTAATATTCTCATTTCAATTCTCTACAGGCCACTTCTGCTCTAGACACAGAAACCGAGCGCAACATACAAGCGTCTCTGGCCAGGGTCTGTACTAATCGAACTACAGTTGTGGTGGCACATCGGTAAGTTTATTTAAATCTAGAATTTGGAAATCTCCTCCTAACTTGTCTTAAACTTTCTGCTCTTATTGTTCAAACCCTCAGAGTTCAGGATAATAATAAAGATATCTAAATAGAATTGATACATTACATTAAATCACAACTATTTATTCTCGAATTGCAATGCTCTGTTTCCATATTGTGACTTGTTGCACAGTGCAGATAACCGTAGACTCAAGATAGCAGGAAATGTATAGCAATAAAGCGATCTAAAAATCTTTTTATTTATTCTAATACATCATTTGCAACAAAATGACTGAACAATAATTACATTGCTTAGTGTTTGGGCACATCTGGCACACAGCTCCACAATTTCTGACCGTAGTCATTTAATAGAGGAACACAGATACTATTCATGTCACATTTGCAAAACGTGTCTCACTAAAACCATATTCTATACAATCTCTGTGTGTGAATATTGCATTGCCGGGTATTTAACCCCTTAAGGACCAAACTTCTGGAATAAAATGGAATTATGACGTGTCAGACATGTCATGTGTCCTTAAGGGGTTAAAGAGGATCTGACATTTATGCATTCACTCAGCCCAGTAAACACTAAAGCTTACTCTAACACTCCTTTAATAATGCAGTGTGTGCACGTGTGAGTTCCCACACTGCATCATGGGAAACCAGTAATTTGCATTATATGCTAGACTGTTCATTGGCAGCCTTGCATAGGATGTAAATAATAATCCATAAATAGCCAGATCTGAGCTTTATTGTGAGGGGAGAGCACTATCAAAAACTAAGTTTTAGTCCTCTTTTGGGCCGTGCAAAACTCGCCAATTAGTCGCTTTTTTAAAATTAATATGTTGCTGATCACCAGAGTAGCAGGAAAAATTTATTTTACAACCTACATAATTTTTTTTTTCTTTCTTTCCAGACTCTCAACCGTGATAAACGCTGATCAAATCTTGGTTCTTAAAGACGGGCAGATCACAGAGAGAGGAAGGTAAATACATTCTTGTTTGATTAATTAAATGCTATTACACACTGTCTGATTGGAAGTCACTGTATGATGGGGGGGAGGGGGGGGGTTAGTAGATACCTGTGTTTGAACTTCTAAATCTAAAATGTTTGGAGGATCTGCTCAGGGCACCCCATGTTTATTCATGGACTTGTCTTCTAGGCACGACGAACTTATAGCTAAAGGGGGCATATATGCTGGCATGTGGCAGAAGCAACAGAGTGGCATCGAGGAGTCTTCCGATTCAGATACTGAACGAAAAGACAGGAGTTCCGAAAAGCTACAACCTCCAAAACCAGCACTGAGGAAGGGACACTAAACCACACTTGGATACAAAGGATGTTTCTCCCAATCATGCTCCAGCCCAGGACTATTGCAAGGCAGACATCCATCTTTACATGTTGTTTGTCTAGATTGCAACGTATGTATGTGTTGAATGGAGTGGACAGATAATTGCCCCAATTATCGGGGTCTGACATCAATCACTCTAACACAAGGACCGTGAACTAAGCCTGACTGGTTCCTATCCATAGAGAAGAACACAATTTCCAAAGCTGTACAGTCCATCGTCCCCTTGTGCTCATTGTGTTTTTAACAAGTACACAATGTCTGTCTGACTGCTCTCACAGGGACAGGCAACTGGTAAATAAACGCCTGCAGAATGCAGCTCCCATTATCCTCAGACAGGCTGTGCTACTGAATGATGACTGCAACGCTCCTTTATTCCAGCCTACCGACATCGCTGAGATTTAATTCCCACCCCACCCTTACAGAAATATAACATCCCATTAAATGAGCTACATTGTAGCCAAAGATTGTACAACATACTATAAGGATGCCGTCACATTACACTCTTATAGAACATTAATCACACAAACACTACAGAAAGGTGAAACCATAGTTACAATGTCAAAACAAATTCCTGACTGTCAGGGTTATTAACCCAAGGGTGAATTGTCAGGAATCCAAGCTGAGCTGCATAATTTTAGCTTTTTAGGACGTTCTAGCCAAACTAATCCTCTGTACCCTGGAAGATGTTCTCAAACTTATGGAAACTTAATAAACTTTAAGTTGAAAGAACAAAAAAGCCAAACTAAACAAACATGACCTACTCAAACCATTGGCCAAGCTTGGTTACTCTGGACTGAAATTTGCAATTCAATTTGAACTTCTCGACAATTCATACTTGAATAAATAATTCTGTTTGAGAGTTTTGGCTAAATTTTGCAGCTCAGCTGGAAGGTAGGCATAACTTGTTGTTTTGAGAAAATACCCCAAAATGTTTTCGATGTATATTTAAATGGTCATTCTAAGCACCATAACTACTACAGTTTGCTGTAATGGTTATGGTGCCATGAGTCCCCTGGCTCTATCCTGCTGTTAATAGTGAAACTTAACACTTGCCTGGGGCACACTGCCACTTGCAGCCTGGTCCTTCTTTGAAATGTCACTAAAGCAGATGTTCAGCTTATTCTTTAGCCGTATCAATTTTGCTCAAGTTTGGATGGAATTTAGTGGCTGAAGAGTATCAGCTAACACTCTCAGCCAATGAATGCAGTCGAAATGACGAATCGAACGTCTGCTTTTCTGATACTTCTGAAAAGGGACAGATCTTGAACCAAATCAACAGTGGGACGGTACCAGGGGTTTCCGGAACCATAACCACTACATGTTGCTTTAGTGGTTATGGTGTCTATAATTCCCTTTTTATTGTTTAACATACAGCAGGTTCGTGTTGTTAAAAGTAGTACTTTTGATTTGTTCCTTCCTTCCTAAAAAAATGTTCTGTTTTGTTAAGAAAGATAGATAGTTTTCCTCAATGCATTGCAAAGGTTTTTCAGAGATTTTCCCATGACATAGGTCAATATATTTCTAAGACATTAGGCATATGCATTTTCTATAGAGGAGTTTTTTTATTATTATTATTATTATTATTATTATTCAATCCAAGTAATGTAGGATTAGAAAAGGTTTTCTTAACGGAGTGAAAGATACAGAGATTTCAAATCTGCAGTTTAAAAAGACACGCACTATAAGTTGTCTATACGAAGGACAATGTTTATTGATATAATAAATGTTTTAGAACATTAAAAACTGAGTTTATATGTAAATAAAACACAGGAACATATGTCCATCTGACCAATTTGCTGCTATGAGGTATGTCACTGGCTGGGAAATACATTTGCACACTTTCACTAAAGTGTCGGAATTTAAATTGAATGTAAAATTTCAGGCCAAAATAACTGAATTAAAAACATAGCTGACTTGGAGAATTATTTACAGTTTGGCTATTTTTGCCTCATATTTTAAATTCACTTTTAATTCCTGACAGTCTATACTTTAGTGAATAACTCTGCTTATGTTTATATATTTATTTCAAAATGTCAATACAAACTCAGGGTCTGTACGGTATCCAGGTGATCAATGTATAAACCTGTCCTAAGGGTTCTGTCCCCCTCTTAAGTTAATATTTTGCATTATCACTCAAGAGTTTTGTAGTGTAATTAATTATAGTGATCTGAATCTACTACAGATTAAAATAGCTGTAAATATGGGAAACGCATGTTTTCCAAGTACAATTTTCTAGCAATAAATGAAAGATTTATTTTTAACACCAGCAGGTAAAATGCGGGCCTTAAAAACACAGATAAACCCAGATGCATTTTACAGTGCTATGTGTTGCAGATCCCTATGTCTGTAAGATTACCAACACTCTAACAGTAACAGAAAACTTCACTGAGCATCATGGGATCACTAACACTGACAACACCATGTATGTAATCATTTTGTATTTACTACCGACACATGAATAAAGAATTGTAATTCCCTCACAAAATGCTTAAATTCACAGCTTTATCTGTGTTGTGAGAATAAATAAATACCATCGACTTATCATAATGACGTACTGTTTCTCATAGCAGATCTCTTTATTTTGTATATGTATTATAGTTCTGTTCTTCATGAAATTCTGGATGGGCCATTTGAAGTGCTAAACTTGCTTAAAATCGATTTTTAAAATATATATATATTGTGATGGTACAATCCTTTACTCCGTCAAACATTCCCTTCTTCCCATAAAATAAAATCACCAAGTAATCCACAGAGTAATAAATCGCTGGTAACGCCAAATAATCCACACATGAGCCAAAGCTTAATGCTGGAACATGACTGACTTTTAATGACACACTCTGCTTTTATGCAATTCTCCCCTGCAAGAGAGACGCCCACAGACAATTATGAATTACCCAATCACACAATGGTTACATCCCACAGATTCCCTCCCCTTAGCCTGAGAAGTAACCCAATTATACGTACAGTTTAAAACATACTTTTTACCTAACATTCATAAGTAAAACCATACATCCAATATTAATAAGTTACATATTATTAATCAGCACATTCCAAATACAAACATATCCAAAAATCATACAAATCCGTTCAGCCGTTCGGGAGATAGGTACAAGTCACTTTTGACCGACCACAGGCACATTTTCATGCCCAAAACAGTTCCATGGACTTGGGCTGTGCGGTCGGTCTATTTTGCACCGTGAAAACGACTAAATCCCATTCGAACGAGCGTTCAAATCTTCGAACGGGACTTAATCTCCAGCCGCAGTGTCGAAGAAGGTACGGGTCAGCGGTGTTCGTGCATTTGGGTAGCCGCAAACAGTTCCATAGATTTGGCTGCACACACCGCTGACCGCGTTCGAATAAGTTAAAATGGCCGCCGCCACGTGTTCGTTTGTCAAATGGCGGCCACTTCGACGACTTCGGCACTTCGACTGCATTCGAAGTGCCAATTTAAAAGTACAAACCCTTCCTCTGGAAGTTAAAGGGCCAGCAGCAGCACAACGAAAATCCATTGTGCCCAAATCTTGTTATTAAAGGGCCAAACCTCCCAGGGACCATAATCACATGGCAAGAGGCTGGCAAGCAGTCCTCTCAAAGCCCAAGTGGCGAAGGGCACTTCGTCACATATATAAACAAACAGTGTTTCTTGGCACTCACCCTTTCATGTGTTTAGTTCAATTTAGCCTGGGTGCAATCCCACGTTGAAAATATATAAACAGAAATAAAGAGATGCACTCCAAGGACTTGGTAGATGAACAAAGGGGTAGTTTATTCCAATAGCTATTTTTTAATGCTATACCTATTGGAATAAACTACCCCTTTTTTCATCTACCAAGTCCTTGGAGTGCATCTCTTTATTTCTGTTATATATATATATATATATATATATATATATATATATATATATATATATATATCTCTACAAACCACAAAATTATCTAGAATTCTTAGGCTCTTTGTTCAGTAATGACTGTTGAAATCAGGAACTGGTCGAGATCTTTTAGCCAATCCTGCGAGTGTTGTTAATATTATTATTATTATTATTGGTATTTATATAGCGCCAGCTTATTCCGCAGCGCTTTACAATAGGAGGGGAATTTACCAAATGAGACAATAACAAAGTGTATCAGGAACAATAACAGGTAGTTGAGAACCCTCCTCAAACGAGCTTATAGTCTAGAGGAGGTGGGGTATAAAAACACAATAGGAAGGGTATTGAGAGAGACCGCAAATAGACATGGTGGGAAAGGAGCAGAACTGGAGGTGAGAATGGAATGTGGCCCTATAGGAGAGAGCGAGAGGAAGGTTTGAGAGATAGAAGTTACCGTATATACTCGAGTATAAGACGAGTTTTTCAGCACATTTTTTGTGCTGAAAAACCCCCACTCGTCTTATACTCAAGTGAGTGTCTGTATTATGGCAACTTACATTGCCATAATACAGACAAGGACTGCCGGGCTCATTACAAGCCCGGCGGTCCTGCTGGGGGCTGGCAGCGAGCTGTAACTTACCTTTCCTGCAGCTCCTGTCAGCTCCCTTATCTCTCGTCCGGTCAGCTCCCCACTGCAAGTCTCGCGAGAGCCGCAGGGTGGCAACGCTCCGCACGGCTCTCACACCGCGAGACTTGCAGTGGAGCTGACTGGAGGAGAGAGAAGGGAGCTGACAGGAGCTGCAGGAAAGGTAAGGAACAGTCCCCTCCTACACAGCCCATCCACTGGACCACCAGGGAGTGAGAGCCCCCCTCCCTGCCATGTATCAAGCAGGGAGGGGGGACAAAAAAAATCTAAATAAATAACATTTTTAATAATAATATAAAAATAAAATATTAATAATATAAAAAATATATATTAAAATAATAATTAAAATAAAATAATAAAAATGCCCACCCCCCACCAAGGCTCTGCATCACACACACACTATGCATTCATACACACACACACACACACTGCACTCATACACACACACTGCATTATACACACACTGCATTCATTAAATACACACACTATAAATAAATATTCAATTAATATAATTTTTGGGGGGATCTAATTTTATTTAGAAATTTACCAGTAGCTGCTGCATTTCCCACCCTAGTCTTATACTGGAGTCAATAAGTTTTCCAAGTTTTTTTGGGTAAAATTAGGGGTCTCGACTGAGTATATACGGTACTCTTGGAGGCCATAAGCATTCCTGAAAAGATGGGTTTTGAAAGATTTCTTAGGATTAAAGAGCAGGGGAGAGTCTGATGGGGGTAGGCAGGCTGTTTCAAAGGAAAGGAGCCGCCCGTGAGAAGTCTTGCAGTAAGGGTGCGAGAAGCAGACAGGAGAAGGTCACCAGTAGAGCGGAGAGACCGAGAGGGGACATACGTATGGATCAGGGAAGAAATGTAAGAGGGGCTAGAGTTGGTTAGAGCTTTGTCAGGATCCTATCCGAACGACTACGAATTTTGTTTCTTTTATTTCGGTTTCTTTAAAACATGTTCCAGTTTTCTCCACTAGTGGTCTCCCTAGCCACTAGTCTGAACAAACTTTCTCTCGCCTACTATAAGAGGCCACACCGTGCTACACAATTTGCCTTGACATTGAATGTAGTTGTGTTCTGATCAGGGCAAGACCACATATCCTGGCTCCTACAAAAAACTTCTATCCTGGAAGTATTTCTTCCAACCTGCTACTGTCCAAGCTTACATATTACTAATACGTTTGGAGAAAACCTGCTTATTAACCATACATTTGGCAAAATCTACTTTCTAACGATACACTTGGAGGTAACCTAACCTGCGAATGCTAATTGTATTCTACATTATTGGACTTCAATTTAATATTTTGTTGTCACTACATTTACAGAAAACTACTTAAACAACGTGGAGATTCCAAACACCCTTTATAATTACAATTATCCTAAAGGACTCTAACTCATCTATCCAAAACCTGCAAACCAAAAGAGGCATATCCACTAAATGCCTCACTTACCTGTATTACTTTATCCTTTATAATTCTATGTTAGTACTGTCTATTGTATTTTGTTTTTCCTGTGACCTATAATTCTCAGTTATAAGTTTCCTTCTCTTTATTTCTTGTACTAAAAATCCTACGTGGGGCATATTGCCTAAACCTTTTATTTCGGTGAATCTTCTGTTACCTTGCCTATAACTTCTCTTTAGGTTCTCATTCTTATTACTACCTATAAATCTCATATGTTCTGTTTCTACCTACTACCTGTTACTCCCGTCTAGGGCTTATTGCCTTAAAGGGAATCTCCAGTGCCAGGAAAACGATCAGTTTTCCTGGCACTGGAGGGTCCCTCTCCCTCCCACCCACCAATCCCCAGGTACTGAACGGGTGAAAATTAGCAGAAGTGGTCTGAGTGTCCCTTTAATCTAAATTTCTTGTTACACAATACTTGCCTTTAACTACATCAATTGATTCTTCTTGTTATCCCTTTTTTATATTATTCTCTCTTCCTAAAAGTCCTGCTATTTTGTAGGGGGGCAGTACAGCTTCTGGGGAGACCAATTAGGAGAGAATTATAGTAATCAATCAGAGATTACCAGAGCGTGAACAGGCTCCTTGGCAGCATCTTGTGAAACTTAGCAAAGTGAGAATTCAAAATGAATTAAAAGTGAATTTCAAAATTAAAGCAAGAGTGACAAATGCATAGGGGCCTATGAAAATTATTCCAATTCAACTAATTTGACCTTTAAGTGGAGCTGTTACCTCTCCTGAATTTTTTTTATTTTTTAATGAAGATAAAATCTTTATGAAATATTCTTACTGACTGTGTTGGAGTTTCACTGAAATTCCAACCCCGTCTAAAGATATACTGAGACAGAACAGGGACTACTTTGTCTCAGTAGTTTTCCTATGCTTGACACTGGTTGGAGCTGCTGCCGTCAATAAGCCGACACCAGTGATGGCTGCAGAGATATTAGCTCAATATATATAGGATCCTCCAGTTGTTGGTCCTCCATAGATCAATGCTGGACTCTTGCGCATGCACAAGAGTATGGCAGTGATGTCTGCGCCCAGTGGAGAAGAGGACCAGCTGGAAGAAGATGGCATTGCCCTCGAGGGACATCTCCAGAAAAGATAAACTTAAATGGATCCTGTAGTGCCAGGAAAACAAACCTGTTTTTCCTGGCACAGTAGGTTTAATGGGTCCCTCCTCCCGTGGGCTGAATGGCTGCGCGCGCATTAGACCTCCCCACAGGAAAGTATTATTCAATGCTTTCCAGTGGGGAAAATCTGACGCGTGAGGACGTCCAGCATCAGATAACGGACCAAAAGTCAGTTTGGATTTCGGAGGCGCCCCCAGTGGCTGTCTATTAAACAGCCACAGAGGGCAGACTTAGAGCTGCAATGTAAACATTAGTTTCTCTGGAAGTGCAATGTTTTACATTGCAGCACTAAGTGCAATAGGGTCACAGCACCCAGACCACCTCAATGAGCTGAAGTATCTGGGTGCCTAGAGTGTACATTTAACTTTCCTGCCCCTCCTGGCCGACGGGTACAGATGGGGGTCTTTGCAAATTCTACAAAGTGCTCAGACGGTGACATTGCCGCTTTGAATGTGAATTCTTCCTATAGTAGTATTATTATTATTAATAAATAAATAACCCTGTGTGTTTACCACTGCTTCTGTGGTGGAATCTCGGTAAAAATAAATTTAGTAGGCCGAGATTACCACGTGGCATGTGTACGTGCATATGCTGACGTATCGATCAGTTGGTTGCACGAGGCAAGATACGATCAGTAGTGTACGGAGCATGTGCAAGAATACAGGATATAGTATTCCCCCTCCTCCATTATGCTGGACAAGCCATGCGGTCAAACAGGAAGTTAATTCTTATTTGTGTTGATTGGTCAAGGGAATGTGCGGGTGGAGCTTAATATGGGAGGAGTTATATGCCTATATAAGGAGCCTGCACTATTGTCCGGGGCTCAGATTTTGCTGTATTTTGGTGACGCTAGTCCCTCTGAGTCCCGATCGGTGATCCAATAAAGAATCTCTTCCTTCCTGAAGAAACCTGTGTCCATCTCTCTGTGCTTGGCTTCCGTCAGTTTCTCCGGTATCATTTGGTGCATTGGCCGGGAAGCTCATCGTTCAACGGTAGCTGAGAGGCAGAGGCGTGAGACGGTCTATCTTTGCCCACGTTCTCTACGGCTGCACCCCTGAACTTCTGCGTGGACCTCCCTTCGTCTCGGCGCCACTGGTCTGTTGTCCAGGAGATCATCGGCCTCTACGTGAGAAGTGCTGGGGTGTCCCCGTCGATGAGTGTGAACTCAGGTTCAGGAACGAGGAGGTAAGACAACTGCTGTTTTAGACGGCAGGACCCGCTAGGGGTATACCGATTGTGCGGTAGGCCCAAAGGGGTTTTTGAATCTGTATCTGCCCCCTCTGTCGGAGGGAAGGAGCGAAGGCGCACCGCTCGATCGAACGCTCTTTAGTCAGACCGTTTGATTTGGTTAGTCAGGCAGGGCGCTCTGGTGTAAAATAAGCCCTAGCCGGACACCGGTGTCTTGTCTAGACTAGCGTTCTAGGGTGTATATTTTGTTCGCTAGGTCGGAGGGACCGGGAGACTAAGCGGCGTCTGTGTAAATCCGGTTCGCTAGTTCTCATCCTATCTGGGCTAAGTGGGAAGGCGTGTAAATTTGGAACCCACTAGACTTTTGATAGTACGACTAAGAGGCGTCTGTGTAAATTCGGTCCTCTAGCTCGTTGTATAGTGCGACTAAGAGGCGTCTGTGTAAATTCGGTTCTCTAGCTCGCTATATATGTGGTGATTGGGCAGTGTGGCTAACCAAAACGTATGTAGATTGTTTTTAGGTAGTCCATTCAAGGTACTGGCCAATAGTTTAGTTGGGAATTGTAAATGTGTTAGCGATTGTTTAGTAAAGTGTATATCTTGTTAGATAGCGCGAGCTCAGCCGTCTAGCGAGAGTGTTAATAGTGTGTTGCTGTATTATAGTGCACGGTACCATAACCCTGTATATTTACTGACATTGTATAATAAGTACTAATCATTGTCGTCCATTGCATGTTTAACACCATAACCACTAATAATTGTATTGTGACCTTAACTTGTGCTTTGACCTATGCTAACCGTACTGTAACCGCTATTTGTAAAAGACGATGTTACTGGGGTGTGTTATAGACGGGTAATTCGTATACAGAGAATTATAGCGTGGGTGACTGTACAGTTACGCCAAAGGGCATAATATTGATTATATAGTGACTGGTGTAACAGCAGTGTGTGTACGGGAATTCCCTGAGTGTTTATTGTTATTGTGTACGTTTCACTTGGTAACCGTACCACGTGGTGCTGTTGCCAGAGGAAACGGGTGTGACTGTTGAATAGTACGCGTGTATAGTATTCGTTGTCGACGACGTTCCATTGTTAAGTATGGGTGCGTCGCAGTCAACGATTCCGGATCCCTTAGGATGTATGGTTAAGAATTTTAAAAAGGGATTCAAAGTTTGTGATTTTGGGGTTAAGATGTCTCCTGTGCGTTTAGTTACTTTGTGCACTAGGGAGTGGCCTACTTTGGTTGCGGCATGGCCGCCACGTGGCAGTTTGGATCCAACTCTGGTACAGCGCTTACACGTGGCTGTATCAGGTAGGCCTGAACTTTACGGCCAGTTTCCTTATATTGACTGTTGGAGACAGGCCGTAAATGACTCGCCAAAATGGCTCCAGACATGCCACGAGGAGCAGTGTCGCCTCATGGTAGCTAGGACTTGTTCGTCCACTAGGACTGGTGTTAGGCCCATTTTGGACACGCCCCCTGAGTCCGAGATCCCTTTGCCGCCCCCTTACTTTCCGTTAAGAAGAAGTGACGCAAACGCAGGAAGTCCTGCACCCCTCCCCTCATTACCCTCATCCACTTCAGCTTCCTCCTCCAGTACAGGATCCACCCCCCCTCGTACTAAATCTCCCCTTCCGGAACCAGAACCCACCCCCATTAAAAACGAATATCCTGATTTGGCGCCACTTCAGACTTCCGGTCAAGCTTCATCTAGCTCGGCCCGAAGTGTTTTATTTACGACCTTTTCCCAAAACCAACCTCCCACATCCCCATACCCTATCTCTCCCCGACCGGAACCCATGACTGACGCCTCTCTACGTAGCCCTATCCAAACCCGACAGTTGACTGGTGCCCAACAATTAAAGCACTATCAGATGCCTCTTCGCCTAAATCCCGGGTCAGCTTATATCGATGCCGCAGGTCAAATGGCACACGCTGACCCAGTCTTCGTATATGTCCCATTTACCACTACCGACCTTTTAAACTGGAAGACCCATAATTCCTCGTATACTGAGAAACCACAAGCCATGACTGATCTGTTCACCTCAATAGTACAGACGCATAATCCGACATGGGCTGATTGCCAGCAGTTACTAATGACTTTATTTAACAATGAGGAAAGGACAAGAATAAATCAAGCAGCCATTAAAGCATTAGAAGATAGAGCCCGTGCTTTGAACCAAGCTAATCCAGCAGCATGGGCCGCAACACATTATCCCAACACTGATCCCGATTGGAACGTAAATGGTGCTGATATGGTTCAACTCAGAGCCTATAGAGACGCTATAATTGCTGGCATGAAAGCCGGAGGAAAGAAAGCCATTAACATGTCGAAGACAGTTGAGGTGATTCAGAAAAGCGATGAAGCGCCCAGTGTCTTTTATGACCGATTATTGGAGGCGTACCGCTTGTACACCCCCTTTAATCCGGAAGACGCAGACAATTCCCGAATGGTTAACTCCGCCTTTGTCAGCCAAGCATACGGAGATATTAAGCGCAAGCTACAAAAGTTAGAAGGGTTTGCAGGTATGTCCATCACTCAACTAATGGAGG
Organism: Pelobates fuscus; assembly: GCF_036172605.1. Classification (NCBI taxonomy): domain Eukaryota; kingdom Metazoa; phylum Chordata; class Amphibia; order Anura; family Pelobatidae; genus Pelobates; species Pelobates fuscus. Next base: position 15,869,844 of record NC_086324.1, on the reverse strand, counting down.
TAGCAAATAAGGTTTACATGAACAGGGATACAGAAAGCAAGAAAGAGGAAGAGCGCAAGATGCGTAAAAAGGCTGATATGCTAGCGGTAGCGATCGCAGGCGTAGATAGACGGGGCCCAGATAGAGGCGATAGTAAGTGGAATGAGGAACCTCTAAGTAGAAATCAGTGCGCTTACTGTAGGGAAGAAGGGCATTGGAGAAATGAGTGTCCGCGAAGAGAACAGTCTGAGAGAGACAGACCTAGGACAGGTTACGGAAACTTTAGAGGCAGAGCGAGAGGTAGAGGAGGCCCCGGAGGGAGTAATGGGTATAGAGGGAGTAATGGGAACAGAGGAAGTGTGAGGGAAGATAGGTATATTCCAGCAGCGCAAAGGTCCCGCGATAGAGAAGGTAGGGACTTCGTAGGATTGGCTGACACGGTCATGGAGGACTATTGATACCGACCGGGCTCCATCCCCCTTGGTCGAGCGGAGCCTATGGTCGATGTATCAATAGGGGGGAAAAGGAGTGCGTTCATGATCGACACTGGTGCTGAACATTCAGTGGTGACTAATCTAGTTGCTCCTCCATCTGGAAGGACTATTACTGTGATAGGAGCAACTGGAAGAAGTGCTGAAAAACCGGTTCTTAAAAGTCGACTCTGTACATTGGGAGGCCACGTAGTAAAACACCAATTCCTTTATATGCCTGAATGTCCAGTCCAATTGCTGGGACGTGATATGCTATCAAAATTACAAGCGCAGATTACGTTCCTACCAAATGGAACAACATCTTTAAAGTTTAATGGACCTTCAGGTATTATGACTTTATCCGTACCAAAGGAAGAAGAGTGGCGACTTTATACAGTGTTGACTAGCCAAAACCCTAGGAGTGATGAGACATTGTTTAACATACCAGGAGTTTGGGCAGAGAACAACCCACCAGGACTGGCCCGCAATATTCCACCAATAAAAATTGAACTGAAACATGGGGTTTATCCAGTGAGCCTAAGACAATATCACATTCCGCAGAAGGCTAAGAAGAACATCCAATCCTATCTGGATAAGTTCATACGGTATGGTATCCTAAAATTCTGTACTTCCCCCTGGAACACCCCATTGCTGCCTGTTCAAAAGCCCGGTACAGATGAGTATCGACCTGTGCAGGACTTAAGAGCAGTCAATGATGCGGTTGTTAGTATACATCCAGTTGTACCCAATCCATATAACCTGCTTGCTTTAATTCCGGGCGGGGCTACTTACTTCACAGTCTTAGATCTCAAAGATGCCTTCTTTTGCCTCCGAATTGCCACAGAAAGTCAATGTATTTTCGCTTTCCAATGGGAGAACGCTGTAACGGGCTCAAAACGCCAAATGACTTGGACAAGACTGCCCCAAGGGTTTAAAAATTCACCTACCCTATTTGGTTCAGCCCTAAGTCAAGATCTATTGGATTTTGAGTCCATCCCAGGAGAGTGTGTCTTGTTACAATATGTAGATGACTTGTTGATAGCAGCAGTTACAAAAGAAATCTGTCAGCAAGCGACGCACGATCTACTACACATTCTCTGGAAGGCAGGATACAAGGTGTCTAGAAAGAAGGCTCAGTTGTGTTTGCCAACTGTCAAGTATCTGGGATTCCATATCTCTGAAGGTCAAAGGATTATGGGGCCAGAGAGAAAAGAAGCTGTCTGCCAAATACCAATACCCAAGAATAGAAGACAAGTGCGAGAATTCTTGGGGGCAGCAGGCTTCTGTAGGATATGGATTCCCAGCTATGCGATACTAGCAAAACCTCTGTACGCAGCCATCAAAGGTACAGAGCACGACCCCTTCTTATGGACCCAAGAACAGCAAACGGCATTTGAAGATGTGAAGAAGGCTTTGATGAGTGCCCCAGGCATTAGGTCTACCTGATCACACACGACCATTCTACCTGTACGTACATGAGCAAAGAAGAATGGCTGTGGGAGTATTGACACAGTACTTGGGATCATGGCAAAGACCTGTTGCCTACATGTCTAAGCAATTGGATGCAGTGGCCAGCGGACTTCCACCTTGTCTAAGAGCCGTAGCTGCAGCCGCCCTGCTAGTAGCTGAAGCCGATAAACTCACTCTGGGTCAAGAACTTTATGTACGAGTCCCACATGCAGTACAGACGTTGTTGGATTACAAAGGAAATTATTGGTTCAGTAACAGCCGTATGACCAAGTATCAAGCAATGTTGTGTGAAAACCCAAGAGTGCATTTAGAGACTGTAAACACCTTAAATCCAGCTACCCTTTTGCCGCAACCTACTGAAAGTCAACATGATTGTTTGGAAGTAATGGATGAAGTATTTTCAAGTAGACCAGATCTTCGTGATTTTCCCATCCAGAACCCCGATGTTCAATATTACACCGACGGCAGTAGTTATGTGAAAGAAGGGATCCGCTATGCAGGATATGCAGTGACAACAATAGACAAGGTGATAGAAGCTCGGCCACTGGCGAAAGGAACATCAGCACAAAAGGCAGAATTAATAGCACTAACACGAGCGTTACAATTGGCTGAAGGTTTAAGAGTAAATATCTATACGGACTCTAAGTATGCGTTTTTAACCACTCATGCCCACGGAGCTTTGTATAAAGAAAGAGGACTACTGAATTCAGAAGGCAAAGAAATCAAGTACGCAGCTGAAATCCTACAACTATTGGAAGCAGTGTGGGAGCCGAAAGAAGTCGGTATTATTCATTGTCGAGCGCATCTGAGAGGAGATGGTGATGTAACCAAAGGAAATCGGATGGCAGATAGTGCAGCTAAGCGTGCTGCTGAATCAGGAAGACAGGAGTATGTGGGGCATATAGCTGCTCTAATACCAACCCCACTGTCTCAATGGACTCCAGTTTATACAGCTCAAGAAGAGGAGTGGTTAAAGACTGAACCGGGAAAGTATCTGGAGAACAAGTGGTATCAGTTAGAAGATGGAAGAATAGTTATACCAGCATCGCTAGCGGTAGAAATTGTCCAAAATTATCACAACGGGACACATTCTGGGAGAGACAGTACTGAAGAATCTCTCAGGAAACATTTCTACATACCAAGATTGTCCAACTTGACTCAGGCCATTGTACGCAGATGTGTAACGTGTGCTAAGAATAATGCAAGACAAGGACCAGTAAAGCCACCAGGAGTCCAGTTTATGGGGGGACTCCCCATGTCCGATCTACAAATAGACTTTACAGTGATGCCTAAATCGGGTGGATATCGTTACCTGCTGGTAATTGTGTGCACCTATTCAGGCTGGGTAGAAGCATGTCCTACTCGTACAGAGAAAGCAGGAGAAGTTGTAAGATTCCTGCTACGAGAAATAATACCCCGATATGGACTACCCTGTTCTATAGGATCGGACAATGGTCCAGCTTTTGTTCACCAGTGCCTACAACAACTGACTCATATGCTTGGTATAAAGTGGAGGCTTCATACTGCATATAGACCCCAGAGTTCTGGTAAGGTAGAGAGAATGAATAGAACTATAAAGAACCAGTTGGCTAAAATGTGTCAGGAAACCCAACTTAAGTGGAACGTTCTCTTACCTATAGCTCTATTGCGAATCCGCAGTACCCCTACCAGAAGGATGGGCCTCTCTCCTTTTGAAATTATGTATGGGCGACCACCTCCCGTACTTGGTAACTTAAGGGGGGACTTGAGTCAGTTGGGAGAAGGAATTACCCGGCAGCAGGTTGTAGAGTTGGGTAAGACTATGGAGGAGGTACAGAAATGGGTACAAGATAGATTACCTGTGAATATATATCCCCCTGTTCATAGTTATCATCCAGGAGACCAAGTGTGGATTAAAGAGTGGAATAATGTACCGTTAGGGCCCAAGTGGAGAGGTCCTTATGTTGTTCTTTTGTCTACCCCTACAGCGATAAAAGTAGCAGAAGTGACTCCGTGGATACATCACTCCAGGGTTAAACCAGCAGCAGTCGATTCTTGGCAAGTTACAGCAGATCCAGAGAATCCCTGCAAGATCCGGTTGAAACGCACTACTCAGTCGGAGTAACGAGGAATTATTGTGGATTACAAATTTTATTGTTACAGGTGTGAGTGAGAAGGCCATAATAAAGCCTGTCCGCTTACCATCACATAGTGTATAAGCCAGGAAAGTCTCGAAGGGACACCTGTGAAGACGAGCAGAACTCCATTCCCTGCAGCCCTCACATCCTGGAAGCTGAGGTTCCATCGCACGGACGAAGACTGAGGATGACGGCGAAAGATGTGCTTTTGATTGTGTTTATTTACATGTGTTTTTATATTCAGGAAGGTAGAGGTACCGATACTCCTAGCTGTGAGGTATGCATTAAGACTACGAGAACAGGTAACCATATTTCCCAAACCCTAATTTGGCATTCACAATACGAGTGTAAAGGAGATGTATCGAGATGTAGATACTTAAATATAGATTATAGTGTGTGCCATTTAGGAGTAGGAGAACCTAAGTGCTTCAGTCCGGAGTATCAGCCTCGTACAATTTGGTTGACTCTCAGGAATGGAGATCCTCAGGGGACCCTAATTAATAAGACGGTGTTAGAATCCGTACATTCTTCGGGTGTTCTGCTATTTGATGCGTGTAAAGCGATATCGAGTGGTAGAAAGCCGTGGAATGTATGTGGGGATCTTAGATGGGAGAGGACGTATGGGTCTAACAATAAATACATTTGTCCCAGTAGCAAAAATAAATATGTAAGTCCTAGATGCCCAAATAAAGACTATAACTTTTGTCCATATTGGTCTTGTGTGGGGTGGGCGACTTGGGGACAGACAGTAGACAAAGACATGATAGTGACTAAGTTGCCGACTAGCCCTTATTGTAAGTCTATGGAATGCAACCCAGTCCATATACTCATTAATAACCCCGACAAGTTCCTAGATAAGTATGGAAATTTATTTGGGTTTCAGATATACGGGACGGGTTTAGATCCTGGGACATTATTGTTTATAGGAATAGAGACTGATACGGTATCCTCCCAGACTCATCAAGTATACCATTCCTTTTATGAAGAGATGAGTATAGATAATAAGATCCCCCATAATGCTAAAAACCTGTTTATCGATCTAGCTGAAAGTATTGCCGGTAGTCTTAATGTTACCAACTGCTATGTGTGTGGAGGTACTAACATGGGAGACCAATGGCCTTGGGAAGCAAAGGAGGTAATGTCCGGTTCTGAGGCAGTTGACCAACTAATATCTACACAAGCCGATTATCATATGAGTGTTAGAGGTAAATCTGAGTGGAGATTAAAGACCTCCATCATAGGTTATGTTTGCATAGCAAGGAAAGGAATAATGTATAATACTTCTGTAGGAGAATTAACTTGTCTAGGGCAAAAAGCTTATGATGATGATACAAAGAATACAACTTGGTGGTCGGCTTCAAATGTCTCAGAACCATCTAACCCGTTTGCTAGATACGCCAATTTAAAGGACGTGTGGTTTGATCTATCCATCACATCTACTTGGAGAGCCCCAGCAAATTTGTACTGGATCTGTGGTAAGAAGGCCTATTCGGAGTTGCCACAGGACTGGGAAGGGGCATGTGTGTTGGGTATGCTCAAACCATCCTTCTTCTTGTTACCGATTGAAACAGGTGAGACTTTAGGTGTTAAAGTGTATGATGTGAATCATAGGAAGAAAAGGGGACCCATAGAGATAGGCACCTGGGAAGATAATGAATGGCCTCCCCAGCGTATCATAGACTATTATGGGCCAGCCACGTGGGCTGAGGATGGTACTTTTGGTTATAGAACCCCTATTTATATGCTCAACCGTATTATAAGATTACAGGCGGTGGTTGAGATTATCACAAATGAGACATCACAAGCGCTCAATCTTCTAGCGAAGCATAACACCAGGATGAGGACAGCAGTATACCAGAATAGATTAGCCTTGGATTACCTTTTGGCAGTAGAGGGAGGTGTATGTGGGAAGTTTAACCTAAGCAATTGCTGTCTTCAAATAGATGACGAAGGGCAAGCAATAGCTGAGCTTACTAGCCATATGGTTAAACTAGCGCATGTGCCTACTCAGGTATGGAAAGGGTACAATCCAAGTAGTTGGTTTGGTAGCTGGTATGAATGGTTTGGAGGGCTTAAGGCAGTGGTAGGTGGAGTCCTACTGATTTTACTGTTGTGTCTACTCCTACCGTGTCTTATACCCTTAGTAGTTAGGTCTGTGCAAAGCCTGATAGGAAGTATAGCAGAGAGGAAGGCTGCTGCACAGATAATGGCAATTTATAAGTATAAGGCTTTAGATCAGGGAGAACCAATGCAGGAAGATGAGTGTTAAAAGATTCACATCATAAGATAAGTCTGGTCTGGTTCAAGGTAACTTGCGGTGTAAGCAAACCAAGGTTAAGTGATGCCTCAAGTAATTGTAAAATATCAAGAGGCATCAAAGGGGGGAATGTGGTGGAATCTCGGTAAAAATAAATTTAGTAGGCCGAGATTACCACGTGGCATGTGTACGTGCATATGCTGACGTATCGATCAGTTGGTTGCACGAGGCAAGATACGATCAGTAGTGTACGGAGCATGTGCAAGAATACAGGATATAGTATTCCCCCTCCTCCATTATGCTGGACAAGCCATGCGGTCAAACAGGAAGTTAATTCTTATTTGTGTTGATTGGTCAAGGGAATGTGCGGGTGGAGCTTAATATGGGAGGAGTTATATGCCTATATAAGGAGCCTGCACTATTGTCCGGGGCTCAGATTTTGCTGTATTTTGGTGACGCTAGTCCCTCTGAGTCCCGATCGGTGATCCAATAAAGAATCTCTTCCTTCCTGAAGAAACCTGTGTCCATCTCTCTGTGCTTGGCTTCCGTCAGTTTCTCCGGTATCACTTCCATTGAGGTGTCTGAGTACAAGGGACTGTATGATGGTTCATAGAAGACATACAAGGCCCCCTCCTCCTGTGATGTTAAGCTTGGCCTGACTGAGGGTCACTATTCTCTACCAGTGTGACATGTAAGGCATCTGCTCAGATGGGCTGCAACTCCTATAGTTTTCAGCCAGCCAGGAGTGTGGCCAAGACTTCTAGTGATATAATCCCCAGCCTGGCAGGAGCTGGGAGCGGGCTGTTATTATGGCACATGACTGGCTGAGGCTCCTGGGAGTGGGCTGTTATAATGGCACATGGCTGGCTGAGGCCCCTGGGAGTGGGCTGTTATTATGGCCCATGACTGGCTGAGGCTCCTGGGAGTGGGCTGTTATAATGGCACATGGCTGGCTGAGGCTCCTGGGAGTGGGCTGTTATAATGGCACATGGCTGGCTGAGGCCCTGGGAGCAGGCTGTTATAATGGCACATGGCTGGCTGAGGCTCCTGGGAGTGGGCTGTTATAATGGCACATGGCTGGCTGAGGCTCCTGGGAGTGGGCTGTTATAATGGCACATGGCTGGCTGAGGCCCTGGGAGCAGGCTGTTATAATGGCACATGGCTGGCTGAGGCTCCTGGGGGTGGGCTGTTATAATGGCACATGGCTGGCCGAGGCTCCTGGGGGTGGGCTGTTATAATGGCACATGGCTGGCTGAGGCCCTGTGAGCGGGCTGTTATAATGGCACATGGCTGGCTGAGGCTCCTGGGAGTGGGCTGTTATTATGGCACATGGCTGGCTGAGGCCCTGGGAGTGGGCTGTTATTATGGCACATGGCTGGCTGAGGCCCTGGGAGCGGGCTGTTATTATGGCACATGGCTGTCTGAGGCCCTGGGAGTGGTAGTCCGTGCCAGCAGATGGCTGCTATGTAGAGAGATAAACACGCAATGCCCCCTGGGAGCTGAGTCACATGACATGCCCCGCCCCTGATCCCGGAAGTGGCTCAGCCAGCAGGAGTGACAGTCAGGCCGCGGGCACGGTGTATGGAGCGCAGGATGAGCTGGGTATTCCGGGGCCTTCACCCCCAGGAGGAGGAGGACGGGGGCAGCTGGCCCGGCCCGGGCTTCCACAGCTTCCCTGTGAGTGCGGTCACCCCGGGTCCTGGGACTAACGCTAACGAGAGAGAGAGAGACTGCTACCCAGAGAGAGAGAGAGACTGCACCCAAAGAAAGAGAGAGAGAGAGAGAGAGACTGCACCCAAAGAGAGAGACTCTGCACCGAGAGAGAGAGACTGCTACCCAGAGAGAGAGAGAGAGACTGCAACCAAAGAGAGAGAGAGAGAGAGAGAGAGAGAGAGAGACTCTGCACCGAGAGAGAGACTGCTACCCAGAGAGAGAGACACTGCACGCACACACACACACACACACACACACACACACACACACACACAGAGAGAGAGACTACCCAGAGAGAGAGACTAGTGACTACCCAGAGAGAGAGAGACCACTACCCAGAGAGACTGCACCCAGAGAGAGAGAGAGACACTAGTGACTACCCAGAGAGACTGCTACCCACCCAGAGAGAGAGACCGCTAACTACCCACCCCTAACCCTGTTCCCACCAACCCAGGGACCACCAGCTGACCCCCTCCCCCCCACACTGTGCCCACTGACTCACCCACGGACCATTAACTGACCCCCTCAAAGTGTACCCACTAACACACCCGGAAACAAACCAATTGACCACCTCACCCTGTGCCCATTAACTGACCCTCACTCTGTACCCTTTTCACTCACCCTGTGCCCTGATCTTCCTCAACATAGGCTCATTAATTAAGCCCCTCACCCAATGCTCATTAATTGACCCTGCTCACAGTGTGCCCTTTTCCTGCTGCTTTCACCCTGTGTCCATTAATAGACCCCAAACATGTTGTCAATTCTTAAATACACCCTTTCACTATGTGTCCAATCTGGCTACCTCAGACACTTTGTCCACTCTGTAACACATGTTTTATACTTATCCCCTAACACTGTCCACCCTAGGACGTGCTTTTCATTCCGACTTCCCAACTCTATGCCCCCCTCTTTACTCTCGATTTCCCTGATACAGTGCAGATTCTCAGGCCCCCCTCTCTCTGTGACAGTGTCAAGGAGTAACACAGGGCTTTCCATATCTGTGTCAGTGTAAACTTCTGGCTCCGTTCCTACTCTGAGTAACCCACTCCCCATTTACAAGGACAAATAAGGGATGTTTTGTTTGTAAGTTTTAATTATTAACTTTTTGTTCTTTTTCATTCAGTTTTTGCCAGGCCATCCCCAGCTGAGTGAGCGGGTTCGAAAGCGACTTTACTATGGCTGGGAGGGAGATTGTCCCATGGAAAATCTGTCTAGCCCGGTGGCTGGTGAGTATTGGCTCAAATTGAATAGAAAGCCAAGCTGAATATTGAATAAAGATAAATATTATTTAGCTGACAGAGCAATGTGTATTGATGATCATTTTTTCCTTATAGGAAAAAGTATATTGCTGTTCTGAATTGGGGGGGAAAACTGACAATTATTTACTAAACTAAGCTTTCAAAGTGAATTTCAAATTAAAGGCCAAAGTAGCCGAACATGAAGCATAGTTGACTTAGAGAATGTTTTCAGTTAAGGAATTTTTAACTTTTGAATTTGAAATTCTATAATTTCTCACCTTCGTGAATAACCCTGTTAGTTCCCAGTAGATTATGCAGGTCTTTAACAGATCTAAATCTCTCTTAAATATCTGCCAGTAGTAAATGTTTGACAGATCCATGATGTAGAAAACATGCAATGTCTTCTGGGACGAATATTGATGTATATGCTTTGTCTGCCATTTCTCAGATATTGCAGTGGAACTGCTTCAGAAAGCTGCTCCCAGCCCTATCCGTCGTTTGCAGAAGAAATACGCGGCTCATGTGTCGAGGTGAGAAAGTGTTTTTGTAGTTGTAATTCACCTGGCTTGCATATTCAAAGGGACAAAGTAGGCACCATAACTGCTTTATTTTATTAAAGTGGTTATAGTGTCTGGGGACCTCTGGTGTTGTCTTTCTATTCAGAGTTAAGCTGTTTTTTAATGTTTTAATTGAAAACAAAAGTACCCAGCCTCCCATTCTCTCTCTGCTTGGGCTAATAAAGCATTCGCACGAGCAGAAATGATGGCTGTGATTGCCTGACCGTATTCAGTTTATCGCAGTGCCATTGCCGGTATGCATCAGTTTTGGTTACAAGGAAGTTAGTAAACTCTGCCTTAGCCACTCCTCCTTTGGGGCAATGGGAAGCCAGGGACCCTCATTGAGTTTTAAATTGCATGAAAATGTTTAAACGGTAAATGGAGGGACAGTGCCAGGGTGCTCCAGACTCTATAACTAATTCAATGAGGTGACATGGTTATAGTGTCTTCAGTGTCCCTTTAAACCCATCCACTAATAGTTGTATGGTCACTATGATGCTATCAGACTGCATGTGTTAGTGTTGTTTATTGCGGGCATTAACATTAAAACTCCTATACCATTTTATTCTAAGTTCTTGGCATAGCTGATCCCTCTTGTTGATTGTTTTACAGGGAAGCTTGTATCTCTCCTTGCTCGATGATGCTGGCTTTGGTTTACATTGAAAGACTTCGTCATAAGAATCCGGAATACCTGCAGCAAATTTCCTCATCTGATCTCTTCCTAATATCTATGGTTAGTGGCTGCAAATTCATCATTATAGTGTAGAAAATAAATCTAACTAGTCACCTGCTGCTCTACGTTGTGACACTTTCATGTAGTCCAGTAAGCAGTGTTATGATGTAGGGAATGATTGCCATTGAGCTTGGTTTTTTATACCAGTTTTTCCAGTTTGTCTGTTTACAATCCGCTCTCAAATTCTTGAAAATGCTGTCGGCAAGTGAGATGCAGGATCTTCATGTGACTGGTTATTTATCATGAAACCTGCAGTTTGTCAGAAATTGTATGTGTCAGAGCTACGGGACAACTTACATTATGTAACATTCTGTGCTCTATCATTTCCAGTTTAGTAATTACATCCCTTATAATTTTTAATGAATATCAATATAGTGTGTAAAGGAAGAAGCTATTATCATTAATAATCATTCCGGGGGGGGGGGCGTGGAATGACCGCGGAGTAAGATGGCCGCTTGAGCTCTGAGCTCCGCAACACGAGCCAGGCAATCCGATTCAATCCGGCACACAGCTGGGTCTGATAGCCGCACAAGCCATCATGCCGCACTCCAAGACACGGACACACCGACAAGGGCGACAAGATGAACTTTTTCACCCCAAAAAAGCCGCCGGCTTCACAGCAAACTGAGCCGGGCCTCCAAGATGGCGCCGGGTGCTCTGGCGGGAGCAGCCCCTGCTCAGATTTCGATGCACAGGCCGAAATGGGGCTCACAGCTTCATTATTACAAGCTGCCCTGGACAAACAATCCAATAAGTTAATCGCCACCTGGCAAGAAAGTGTGGCAGAGATCAAGCGAGACCTACAAGACCTGGGGTCACGAACGGGGCATATGGAGACTAAGGTGGACAACATTGTGGATGCCCGCAACCAAGCCGTCGACAGGATTCAAGCACTCGAATCCCAGCTTGCTAAATATGAGGTAAAGCTCATGGACCTAGAAGAAAGGTCACGCCGAAGCAATCTGAAACTCCGGCATCCTGGAAGAGGTGTTGGAAGCTGACTTACCTGCCTTTGTACATGGCTTCTTCAAGGCCCTATTACCGGACATCCCGGTCGATATGCTGCTGCTGGACCGCTTTCAAAGGGTCCCGAAGCCCAAACACATTGCTGCCTCCTTACCAAGAGACACTCTACTCAAAGCTCACTATTTCCATGTGAAGGAGCTGATCCTCTGCAGTAGCCGTACAGCAAAAGACCTACCGCCAGAATTTTCTAAAGTGCGAGTTTTCGCGGACATCTCGGCAGCCACATTGCGCCACAGAAAAGCGTTCCTAACACCATCTTTGCCTCCACCCCCCTACATGTACAGCTTGCCTGTACCTTGTACCAACCAAGGTCTGAAATGTATATACTTTTGTTAATTTTGTTCCCCTGGTTTTTATTTCCCCTCCCCACCTCATGCTCCGTAATTCCACACTATGCTCATTTAAAGTCCATACAGATGGCTCACTCCGGAGCCCCCGTTGTTCCAGTCGGTAACTCGACTCACCCAAAGCCTTATAATCTTAAGCACCATGCCCTAGTCTTTATATTTGCGCATAGGGGCAGTCACACATGGATCCAACATACTGTGCCACCCAGGCAGAATAAGCTCCAACCCCGTAGACCACACTGAGGATATACTCCCAGAATGTGCGCGGGCTTAACATGCCCCACAAACGGCATATGCTTATGAACGAAGCCAAGAAGCATACCGCAGACATCTTATGTCTCCAGGAGACACATTTTCCTAGGGCCTGTATACCCACATTTGGGTTAAAATACTTCCCCAACCAATATCACGCTACCTATGCCACTAAATCAAGGGGGGTATCCATATACATTCATAAGTCAGTGGCCTTTGAACTACTACAGGAAATACCTGATACACAGGGCAGATACCTCATTTTAATATGTATGTTGAATAATGTGTTGTATACTTTGGTTAATGTGTACGCTCCGTATACTTTGGTTAATGTGTACGCTCCGAATGAGCACCAACGTAACTTTTTGCATAAAGTATTGACTAAGGTGACCACGATACAGAAAGGGCTGACTATAATTTGTGGGGACATCAACCACGTCCTTGACCCCAGACTAGACTCATCCACGCATACCCACTCCACACGACATGGGTCGCTAACACCCCACTGCAAAGCCCTGACGAAATTGCTGCTGCAATTCAACTTTTATGACAGCTGGCGCACGTTACACCCCTCGGACAGAAGCTACTCGTACTATTCCAAAGCCCACAAATCCTACTCCAGGATCAATGTGATAGTGGTTCAGAGCTCCTCCCTCAATCTGGTCCAGAGGTGTGACATGGGAGACATAGTTTGGTCTGACCACAGCCCGGCCACCATGTCCCTACATGACGATTTCCGCTTCCGTGGCTTCAATCCAGTTACTATCAGACGACTCATTTAGACAAGAAGCAGAAGGGGAACTCTCACAATATTTCGCCACTAACGATATCCCCGAAACACACACCTCTTCCACATGGACGGCACATAAAGCCGTCATGCGGGGGATCTTCATACGCAGAGCTTCCGACATCAAGAAACAAACCCAAACAAAAACGCTTTCCCTCCTCCGCACCCTGCGAGACCTTACCGCACAACAATTCCTACACCCGACCGCAAATAGAGGATTCCAAATTGAACAAACCCAGGCACTGATATCTACATAGCGCGTGCTGCGCGCACCCTACACACGCTAAAAGCAAAACCGTACGCCATGGGCGACAAAGCGAGCGCTTTACTCGCCAATAGACTGCACACAGCTAACGCTCAGTCAAAAATAGGATACATACTGACTGAAGACAGTAAAAAAGTTATCAAACCCCAAGATATTTGTAATGCCTTCGCACAATTTTATAGCAAACGATATAACCTGCGGGAAGATGCGGCGACGCACCAGCCCACACCTACAGAAATCTCCCAATTCCTAGACCAGGTGACTCTCCCCAGCCTGACAGACGACCAAATACACCTATTGACAGATACGGTCACGCCACAGGAGATAGAACAAGTGATAGCGACCTTGCCTCCTCACAAATCCCCAGGCCCTGACGGCTTCCCCAACCTGTATTATAAAAAGTTTGCCTCCATCCTCTCCCCCCAGCTGGCAAAATTATTTGCAACCGCGGAGAGTAAGCTTCCACAGGAAATGCTGGAGGCCAATGTAGCTACACTACCCAAACCTGGCAAGCCTCGCACGAAATGCGCCAACTTCCGACCCATATCACTGTTGAATACTGACATTAAAATTATGGCAAAAATTTATGCGAACAGGTTGAAAGGCATCCTTTCCCGCCTTGATTCACTCTGTCCAAGTAGGTTTCATCAGGGGAGACAGGGAGCAGACAGGACACGCAAAGCGCTCCCCCTCTTACAAGGCATGAACCGATCGTCCACCAATAGCATACTCCTCTCATTAGACGCCGAAAAGGCTTTCGACCACCTGCATTGGTCATTCCTCCAGGCTATCCTCGAAAAATTCAATTCCCCCCCCCCCCCCCCCGATTCATGGCGGTGGTTAAAGCACTCTATAACAAACCCACGGCAAGAGTATTCAATGCGGGCTTTAGGTCAACCCCCTTTTGCATACCAAATGGGACTAGGCAGGGGTGCCCACTATCACCCATATTGTATATCCTGGCATTGGAGCCGCTGGCGGCTCTGATCAGGGACGACAATCGTATACATGGGGTACGTATAGATGGCAGGGAAATGAAATTAAACCTATTCGCTGATGACATACTCCTAACCATCACAGATCCAAAGACGTCACTACCAGCATTTCACGATATACTTCATTCCTACAGCAGGTGTTCGTATTATAAGCTTAACCTCACAAAAACACAGGCCATGGGGGTGAGGATGGAAGGCGCCTACAGGTCAGACCTTGAGAAGGAATATGCATATGACTGGAGGACGGACTACCTCACCTTCTTAGGTGTTAGACTCCACCATCTACCAAAACTTTACGATCTTAACTATGTCAAGCTGAGCAAAGAAATAGCAGAAAGCCTCCAACAATGGAGAAATAAATACATCTCCTGGTCAGGACGCATAGCTGCTGTAAAAATGGTAATACTGCCTAAGCTGCAATACCTATTTAGGACAGTCCCACTGATCCCACACGTTACTTCCAGGCACTGCAAACACAAATCAATAAGTTCATATGGAATGGCAAAAAGCCCAGAATAGGCACAAAAACCCTCTATAGCACACATGCAGGTGGAATGGTCCTACCTAACCTTAATGGGTACTATAAAGCGTCAAGCCTAGCGGCAGCCCATCATCACTCAGACCAACCACAGTGGGTATCTATCGAGAGCTGCTGGACACAACGGCTCCACATATCTACTCTGATGTGGCTAACCCCCTCTCAAAGGCCAGACCTGGCGCAAGCGCTCCCGGCCACAACAGCTACCCTGAAAATATGGGACGCATCACGCGCGAGTCTGTGCGGATGTCGCCCTGTTTCACTGGCCATGACCCTCAGAGCACTGGTGGAGTTGATCCCTGAGTTTAATTTCAGGATATGGAACAGATGTGGAGTCACTCACTTACACGACCTGCAAGACAAAGGAACACTGCTACCATTTCCAGACCTTAGTATTAGATACACTATCCACATAGCACACTTCTCCTATAGACAACTGAGATCCTGGTGGCTCACGCATGTGAAGATCCCGGCGACAGACCCCCAAACATGCCTTCTTACACACTTTGAGAAACGCTTGATTGCAGGGACACCTGCCAAGGGGCCCATATCGACCACTTACACGCTCCTGAACACTGACACAGAACTCTGTAGGCTCCCTTGGGCCAGGGCTTGGGAGGCTGATATAGGCCGGCAAATCTCCGAGAACACCTGGCTTAAAGCCATAAATGGTCATAAAGGCAGGTCAGCCTGCGCAGCTCACATGGAACTCATGCGCAAAATTGCCTGTAGGTGGTACATGGTACCTACACGCCTGGCCAAGATAATGCCGTCACAACCAAACACCTGCTGGCACTGCCACAGAGACACAGGCACATTCCTACACATCTGGTGGGGTTGTAACATTATACAGAGCTACTGGAAAGAGGTTATTTCCCTCGTCCACTCACATACGAACATTGCAGTCCCCAACTCCCCAGCCTCCCTCCTATTGTTCATGTACGAAGACCAATACTCCCCAGCCGATAGATATTTGATATACCACATCCAAATTGCTGCCCTGACACACATAGCCAGGAATTGGCTATCCACATCTACAGTGACTATGCAAGAATTGACTAGGTATATCTCAACAGTGGGGAGCTACGAAATGCACACTGCCCCCATAACAAAACGCCAGTCCTGGAAACAGGAGGTTTGGGAAACCTGGGCCAAGAAAGCCGCAGACTAAAAAGACAAAAGTGAGAACACACACTCATATAGAGACATAGATACGAAGACGATAGAATAGATGGGAAACCCGAGACAGAAACAGGCACTATGGGGATGAACCCGAGATGCGACACTGAAGGACTCCACTGACATTGGTTCCATATATAAACCGGAGCAACCCCCTCAACCCCCTTTCTCCCCTTACCTCCCTACCCCTTCAATATGCACATACCACCCATGGACCCCATTCCGAAACAAGACAAACAGAACCACGCTAGTGGCAAGAGACAGATGACACGCCTGACGCCTCCATCGGGTTATGCAGTGTTACCTTATCACTGACGCATGAGCTGACCAAAAGGGTCCTGTGCAAAACTATGCAAACCTAAGCAAACTGTGCAAAATTATGTAACACTATTTAAAACTATGTAACATGGTGCAAAAATGTGCAAAACTATGCTAAGCCTTGTGATACATTGCAACATGCGTTATGTCTATGCCTGCACCCTCCTTTTTTATTTCTGTACCCCCCCTTCTTATCTTTTATGCATGAAAATAAAAATTGTCAAATTGAAAAAAAATAATCATTCCATAACTAATTTAAATGGTGTTTGATTGGAATACCTGGCATGGCATCAGTAAACTCATCAGAAGTAAATCATATATTAAAGTATAATGTAGCATCTGCGTTTTTATGGATTAAAGAAATGCGCTTGTCTCCACTAGGAAGCAAACCCTTGTTTTGTTTCAGCACAATGGTTTTCAGATGTGATAACCATACAGATGTGATATGCAAACGCTTCAATCGATTCATGAGCCTTGTAGTGATTTGAACATCCTCTACTTTGTGTGATTAAAAAGTGTAGTATCAGAATGGAATTCTTCTTTTACCACGTATAAACTTTACAAAATGATCACAAGTTGTATATTTTGATTCTCTTACACATACTTTGTATAATTCCCCTTTTAAGTATTCTTTAAAAAGGCTTATTTCAGCAATAAGACAGTGGATATCTGTTGCATGGAGCAATCTGCCTTTTGGGGTATTTTAATAGGATTTGGCTGTATACAGTTCTCAATGGTTTATTTACCTTATCTTAAACCGGTGAGTAACAATTAATTCAATTAAAGTCCATGTGTGATTCCCTTGTAGATGGTTGCCAGCAAATACCTGTATGATGAAGGTGAGGAAGAGGAGGTATTTAATGACGAGTGGGGTGCAGCTGGAAGACTGGATGTGCAGACTGTTAACGCATTGGAGATGAACTTCCTCAGCGCAATTGTAAGACTCTACACCTTCTCAATACTGCAGCGTTCCTTCATTTTCTCCGACGCGCTTTCTTTCATGGGTGTCAGAACTGCTAGAATCTGGGATCTTTTTGCAGTATTAGAAGACGCAGTTCCTGTGACCTCATTATATTTATAATCTGCAAAGTACCCAACATATATATCAAGGCATAATTATTCCCATAGTTAATTCTCGCTAATCATCCAAACTGTGTGCATCCAATAGCCTCTTTATGTAGTTGTAACAGATTAACCCCTTCAGGACACATGACGGAACTATTCCGTCATAATTCCCTTTAATGCCAGAAGTTGTGTCCTTAAGGGGTTAATAATCTCGGACAATGACAAAGTATGTTTGATATGTTTGAATGCTGAGGATGTGATAGTAAATTATATTTTAATTGTTTCCTCCAACAGGACTGGAGTTTATATACTCACCCCCGAGAGTTCTTTGAGGTGTTAAGGTGGCTGGAAGGAAGGTGAGTCACAGGGGACAGATGTGTATCAATAGTAAGAAAGAGAATATTAAATCCCACATGCATGTTTACAACTCCCACCCCACCGAGCCGGATACAACATCACGTTACCTTATACAGTGCATAGAGTTTTTGAAAAATAGATAATAGATCAAAATAGATAAATTCTTGATTACATTTTGCCTGTTATGGACCCTCTGTTTTTTGTTTTGTTCTGTTTTCACTATTTGTGCCATAGATTGAAGCAATCTAAAATGTATGTTGTATTACATTAAAATCAAAGGGACAAAAGTATGTCCTTTCTCTGAAATATCAGAGACCTGTCTGCATGCCAGTGCTCTCTTAATTCCTCAGTCTTTTGTATGAAGGAACTTCCTTCAGATCTGGATGCTCAAGAAAATGTCTTCCTTAATCAGTACCGGAAATAGTCCTAAATTTTCTGGATTTATAAGTTGCTAACACACAATACTCTTGGGAGTTTGCAGATATTTGCATTTCAAGTACTAAGAGCAGATACTTCTAATCTACATTAATTTCCACTTAATTTGGCAAGATGATCCTCTTGTTCCAATACATATACTTTATGTGACGAGCGATGAGCACAAAAAGTGGATCCTGGTTTGTTTGTGTCTGTCATATATAAATGTTATCTTTTATTATTCTACAGGGTGGCAGAGCAGCAGGGCATGAAGCGAGGGTGGCTCACATACACAGATCTGTGTGTTCTCTTGGAGCAAGGCCTGTGGCAGAAAGTCTTCAGTGATTTCTGTCAGCAAGTGACCAGGGTAAGAAGCCGAAACATTTTAGAGTACACAAAGCGTCACACAGTTAACATAATATTATGCATTATTTTTCATTAACTAGCTTCTAGTATTGGCTTTTACTGCCAATTAATAAAGTTTCATCATGTGTGTGCTGTAATTTGTTTTAAATGTAAATGAAAATTGATGTTATCCTAAACTGATCTACACATAGTCTGTAATAAATCCTATGTTCTCTGTTACAGCTGGCTTGTATCCTGGGCCTGGTCTATTTGACGGGAGTTGCCACCTTGATTGCATCTATCACTGTGTTGCATAAAGCCACTGGCGAGATAAATGGCACATCGCTGGTTCCTTCTGTTACAGAGCAGAGCCCGGATGGAGTCTTCGTTCCTCTAAGCATGCCAGCTACTACTCTATCAGAGGAGCCTCTCAACCCAGCAACATCCGCAACCCCGTGCTCCCTCGAAGATGAGACCTTGGAGAGAAGGTCCGGAGTCACTGCAACAGCCTTGTATCTGTGGGGCTCTGTGCTTACAGCACTAACCTACAGCAATGAAGGTGACCTTGATGGTGAGGAATTCCGACCTCCTGACCGTCTTTGTCCTTCCTGCTCTAAACAAAGATCATCCACGTGGCCTCAGACCAGCAGCCAACACAACCACACAAAGTACAACTCAAACCAAAATATTCGTGCCTTTCCTGGACTAGATTACTACAGCTTCCCTCATACGATCCTTTGTACAAGATGCCCAAATGCATGTACAGTAACACATCGTGGCTCTGTGCACCCAAATGACTTATCTGGCCCTCTGGAGCTGAAGCAGTTACGCTGTGCAGCATCTGATTTTGCCAGATTAAAAACCTTTATTGTGCCAGGATAATAAACACAAAATGCATCTTGGCTACATGACACCAGCCTACTTTATAAAGAGTGGCCAAGTCTGGGCTTTTAGGACTTTATTTACACTTTAACCCCTTAAGGACCAAACTTCTGGAATAAAAGGGAATCATGACATGTCACACATGTCATGTGTCCTTAAGGGGTTAAGCTAGTATACATCTATATTTCATTTTATCAACCTCCTATTATTTTCTATTACTCTATAAGCTTATCTTTAGTCACGTGGTGGAGGATATTCCACTTACCCTATTCTGTGTTTAACTCTTTCACTAAGGAGAGAATACAAATCTACAATTCAAAGGTTTAAGAGAAATTTGAATCAGGATTTTGCTTTTGATGCAGGTGCAGTCATGAAATAGTAAAAACCTTCCCACCCCCTACAAACACTGGTATGCACACATCTCACAAAACAGATGTAAAAACAAACCTGCAAGTATAAGATTTAATTTGTACATTTTCTGGTTCCTCTGCTAGTACCATCTACACCAGGGGCATGCAACATTCGTCACACTAGATGTTGTGGACTACAACTCCCTTGATGCTTTGCCAGCATTATGGGCTGTACAAGCATTATGGGAGATGTAGTCCAAAACATCTGGAGTGCCGAAGGTTGCCTGCCCCTGATCTAGACACAAAGTACTGTTACCTTCTTGAGGCAGTCAGTCACAAAGTCATTTACATATTTGTAATGACAAACACTTTTACCAAATATGCTGCTTTACAGTAACTATGGGTGAGTAGAATCTGTGGATCATCCTTAAAAAGACGCTATGCACCATAATCACTAAAGCTTATTATAGCAGTTATGGTTAAAAAAAAATAATTCAGGATTCTCCAGGGCATCCAAAGCCCAGCTCTATCAAAGTGTCACTTCTGTATGATATGTTAACATTTGGACGGCCAACTCGGTAAGCTGCTCACACCCCACCACTAATCTTAAAATACATACATACAGACAATGAGAAACTGATGTCATAGAATTCACATTCACAATGGCTGAACTGTAAAAATGATCAGTCAAAAATAATAAGTTTGCTAAGCCAAGTGCAAAATTCACTTTGTGTTCTCATTTTAGTGAGAAACCCTGATTATATTGGAGGCAGCAGAGGATCTGGACTTTTGATGTTCGGAGACACGTAGTTTTCTTCAAACCGTTTGATAAACTAGAGGGACTGCTAGCACAGATACCCCACCATAATCACAGCGATAGGCTTAGCGGGTTACTTTACCCATTTTATTTGGTACTCTGTCAAGTTGCATTTAGATTTGATCCCTGATTTAAAGATTACATCAAGTACTCTAATTCAGAGGTGTAAGATATGAGTGGTTTACAGTTTAAACACAAAACCACTCCACAAAGGGTGACTTTAAACTAAATAGAATTATATAATTGAACCCTGATTTGTTTGATTATATATATAGAAGAATCAACCTTGGTATTGTAATTCTTTACTTAGTGTTGGGTTAACATAGGGCATGTGTGGCTTACACGGAGAATTTATTTTTCAGGCAAATGAGATTTTCACAAACTATATTTTTGAGCACTCCTACTTTGCAATTTTAAGCCTGAACTACGACACAGAATCCTGCTTACATATGATACGACTGGTATCTGTGTGGTTTATTTTCATAGCACGTCTATTAGAATACACCATTTGGAGTTATTTACACACAGCGCTGTATGGCTTTACCCATATTGAATACACAATGAGCCAATCCTAAAGAATATAAGAAAGTTACTGTATTTGCTAGTTTATAGTTTTCTGGTTTTTTTTTTACGAATTCTGAAGCAAAACAAATTTCACATTTTACATTTTGTTCACTGCAGATTTTAACAGTGAAATATTAGTTTTTGGGGGTAAATTTCACTCAAATATACATTTCTATTAGTATACTCACATTTTATAAATTAAAATATTTTAGATTGTATTGCATACACCATTTATTATTAGAACTAGTATTTTGCCAAGGATTCTGGGTACCATAACTACACTAGCTGCGGAGATGCTTTGATTTGCTTATCGTACAGAGTGAACTGTGGTATTAAGAAAATATTAATTTTTGATACAATTTATTTTTGTGGCTTTGGATTTGTGTTTTATTGACTGGAGGGGAAAAACGTTTGACTCTTGTTAGCATGACTGTCGAACTATTGAAGGAAAGTGACACCAGGACTATTATGTTGATGCCAAGGTCTGCTTTAGGAAATTATAAATTTGCAATATATGTCTTGTGCTAGGGGAATGACCAACAAATGTACAGATTCAATTATAGGCTTACTTTTATGCTTAGTCATTTTCTCCCATGACACGTAGTACACATACCATGTGGGAAGATATAGGGTAGAAATGTATGCCAACATGTCCACGTAGACCACCACACTCATATTGTATACCTGTTGGATTGTTAAAATACCCCCTGCATCCATGCATGTTTCTTTAATAATCTTCCCAGCTGATGATACAAATCAGTTTAGTTCATGGACCACAATGTGGTAATTTGTTAAAAGTTTCTGAAGACTTTTGGATGATAAACTCTTATTGCAGTAAGAAGTGATCGCTAATCCTGCACATTGCAATGGACGTTTGTATTTGTTGTTTGGGCTATAGCAAATGGCCAGAATGCATCACATATGGGAAATAAGGAGTTAATAGGTTATCGTCATTGGAACTGTTTGTGAGGTGGATGTTGAGTACCATAGTACAGTATGAGGGATGTAAACCAGGGTGTTTGCAGAACAGTATGTGCACTGTGTTGAAATGAGATATCGCTACTCCAGTTACAAGATCCTAAAGTGTTTTGACCACGGTTCCCCTTAGTGATCGTTGGACTTGTTTACCTTTAAGATAAGCCAGCCAGGCTGAAACTTATTGGTAATGTAACCTTGAGACGCCTGTATTCTGTTGTGTACAGGACTGTAATAACTATGGTCGACAGCTGTGAGTTAACACTCACTCAAAGGGGATTATGATGGCAGTGTCCGGTACCTAGAGCTGAATGTTTATATCATCATAAGTAGTGAAAACCTAGATCTGTATGTAAAGTGTGGTCTTCTACGACCACGCTTTACATGTGTTTATGGATATGGTTATCTCGGGTGGGCTTTCTACAAAAACGGGGGAGGGAGTATGAGAAACAGAACAAGATCTTCTAAGCATTGGTCAGTTCTGCAGTCTAAGCTCCTGAATCCTGTACAGAGTATGCTAGGTTTTATGTGAAGCATGATTCCAAACCATGAATGATCGTTGTTAATGGGATGATTTACTAAGTGGTGTGATCTATCACAGAACTCAAGTAGAAGCTCTATAATTTGTGTATAGACATTCCAACCATCACACAATCTACACCTGGGACCTGCTGTTTGTCCACTCCTGATATACAACTTTATAACCAGGTTTATAGAATAACACTAGGCACGTATATATCTTCTAGTTGATCACAGTTTAAGAACGTCCAGAGTATGTTTTGTATTCACTGACCTGTTTCCCATTGAATGCTGTTTTATTTGCTATCCCCTTCAAAGCCCTTCATATTGTGTTTTTAACACCCCACCTCCTCAAGAGTGTAAGCTCGTTTGAGCAGGGTCCTCATTAACTTCTTGTTCTAAAATTTCTCCGTTTTATAAAATTGTAAAGAGCTGTAAAATAAGTTGGCGCCATATAAATGCCTAAAATAAATAAAATAATGCTGTGTAACTAATAGGCTCCAAGAGAAACTTTGTTCCCAATAGCTTTAGTGTATATTGAAACAATGCTCTCCCGTTACACCAAATGCATTTTATACTTACTGATACATTAATAGCTGCTTTTTTATTCAAACACCTTCAAACATAATTTTTAAATTACAGAATAACAAGCAATGTTGTGTGCACTCATCTGGTACTACAAAGGGTTAAACACTTTTTCTATCTTGTTTTATTTGTAACGGTAAAACTTTTTTTGGGGGGGGGGGGGGGAGGGGTTGGGGTTCTATTTTTGTAGGAAATAGAGAACATAAAATGTACTGAAATAAACACTTATTTTCCCTTTTATTTTCCTGCTATCATTTTAGTTTTGGTGTCTTTAATTTGCTGGAATACAGACGCAGTTCTAGTTGGTAAAAGGGAGGGAACATTAAATGCATTTAAAGGGATTCTCCAGTGCCATGAAAACAAACCAGATCCTGCAGTGCCCCCCATCACATGTCACCAAAGGTATTAAAACACCTTCAGCTACTTACCGGAATCCAGTGCCGATGTCCCTCGGCGCTGGGTAGGCTCCACCACCGCCGTCAGCTGGCAGGGGAGACCGCATGCGCGGCAATGGCCGCACGCATTAAACCTCCACATAGGAAAGCATTATTCAATGCTTTCCTATTGTGAAAATCTGACGCTGGAGGTCCATGAGGACATCAATGTCAGATAACCGACATTCATGGTAAAAAGCTGGTCTCAAATTAATTCAACAGAGCTCAGTATCCATCATTTCACCATGGGCCAAGCTGCAGGGGACTTAAAGGAGCACTATAGGGTCAGGAACACAAACATGTATTCCTGACCCTATAGGGTTAAAACCACCATCTATCCACCCTGTCCCCCTCATGCCTCCCTAAAAATAGTAAAATCTTACTTGTGTTCAAGCCTGAAACTGTAACGCTGCATGCTGTTTGCCTCAGACAAACACGCGGTTTGCTGACATCATCAGAAGTGGTGGCCTGATCCAATCACAGTGTTTCACCATAGAATTGGCTGAGACTGACAAAGAGGCAGATCCAGGGGCACAATTCAAACACAGCCCTGGCCAATCAGCATCTCCTGAATTAAATCAATGAATTTCTATGAGGAAAGTTCAGTGTCTGCATGCAGAGGGAGGAGATACTGAATGTTTGGATACATTTTAGGCGGCCATGACCCAGGAAGGATCTCTAACAACCATCTAAAGACAGTGTTTACAGCAAAAAGCCTGAAGGTAATGATTCTACTCACCAGAACAAATTCAATAAGCTGCAGTTGTTCTGGTGTCCCTTTAACATCACTGCTGAATGGTGAGGAGGCCAATGTGTAATCTTGGGAATCCAGGTACTATAAACACTCTGTGGTGGAATCTCGGTAAAAATAAATTTAGTAGGCCGAGATTACCACGTGGCATGTGTACGTGCATATGCTGACGTATCGATCAGTTGGTTGCACGAGGCAAGATACGATCAGTAGTGTACGGAGCATGTGCAAGAATACAGGATGTAGTGTTCCCCCTCCTCCATTGTGCTGGACAAGCCATGCGGTCAAACAGGAAGTTAATTCTTATTTGTGTTGATTGGTTAAGAGAATGTGCGGGTGGAGCTTAATATGGGAGGAGTTATGTGCCTATATAAGGAGCCTGCACTATTGTCCGGGGCTCAGAATTTGCTGTATTTTGGTGACGCTAGTCCCTCTGAGTCCCGATCGGTGATCCAATAAAGAATCTCTTCCTTCCTGAAGAAACCTGTGTCCATCTCTCTGTGCTTGGCTTCCGTCAGTTTCTCCGGTATCATTTGGTGCATTGGCCGGGAAGCTCATCGTTCAACGGTAGCTGAGAGGCAGAGGCGTGAGACGGTCTATCTTTGCCCACGTTCTCTACGGCTGCACCCCTGAACTTCTGCGTGGACCTCCCTTCGTCTCGGCGCCACTGGTCTGTTGTCCAGGAGATCATCGGCCTCTACGTGAGAAGTGCTGGGGTGTCCCCGTCGATGAGTGTGAACTCAGGTTCAGGAACGAGGAGGTAAGACAACTGCTGTTTTAGACGGCAGGACCCACTAGGGGTATACCGATTGTGCGGTAGGCCCAAAGGGGTTTGAATCTGTGTATCTGCCCCCTCTGTCGGAGGGAAGGAGCGAAGGCGCACCGCTCGATCGAACGCTCTTTAGTCAGACCGTTTGATTTTGTTAGTCAGGCGGGGTCCTGGTGTAAATAGCCCTAGCCGGACACCGGTGTCTTGTCTAGACTAGCGTTCTAGGGTGTATATTACGTTCGCTAGGTCGGAGGGACCGGGAGACTAAGCGGCGCCTGTGTAAATTCGGTTCGCTAGCTCTCAACCTATCTGGGCTAAGTGGGAAGGCGTGTAAATTTGGAACCCACTAGACTTTTGATAGTGCGACTAAGAGGCGCCTGTGTAAATTCGGTTCTCTAGCTCGCTATATGTGGTGATTGGGCAGTGTGGCTAACCAAAACGGGTGTATATAGTTTTAGGTAGTCCATTCAAGGTACTGGCCAATAGTTTAGTTGGGAATTGTAAATGTGTTAACGATTGTTTAGTAAAGTGTATATCTTGTTAGATAGCGCGAGCTCAGCCGTCTAGCGAGAGTGTTAATAGTGTGTTGCTGTATTATAGTGCACGGTACCATAACCCTGTATATTTACTGACACTGTATATAAGTACTAATCATTGTCGTCCATTGCATGTTTAACACCATAACCACTAATAATTGTATTGTGACCTTAACTTGTGCTTTGACCTATGCTAACCGTACTGTAACCGCTATTTGTAAAAGACGATGTTACTGGGGTGTGTTATAGACGGGTAATTCATATATAGAGAATTATAGCGTGGGTGACTGTATAGTTACGCCAAAGGGCATAATATTGATTATATAGTGACTGGTGTAGCAGCTGTGTGTGTACGGGAATTCCCTGAGTGTTTATTGTTATTGTGTACGTTTCACTTGGTAACCGTACCACGTGGTGCTGTTGCCAGAGGAAACGGGTGTGACTGTTGAATAGTACGCGTGTATAGTATTCGTTGTCGACGACGTTCCATTGTTAAGTATGGGTGCGTCGCAGTCAACGATTCCGGATCCCTTAGGTTGTATGGTGAAGAATTTTAAAAAGGGATTCAAAACTTGTGATTTTGGGGTTAAAATGTCTCCTGTACGTTTGGTCACTTTGTGTACTAGGGAGTGGCCTACTTTGGTTGCGGCATGGCCGCCACGTGGCAGTTTGGATCCAACTCTGGTACAGCGCTTACACGTGGCTGTATCGGGTAGGCCTGAACTTTACGGCCAGTTTCCTTATATTGATTGTTGGAGACAGGCCGTAAATGACTCGCCAAAATGGCTCCGGACATGCCACGAGGAGCAGTGTCGCCTCATGGTAGCTAGGACTTGTTCGTCCACTAGGACTGGTGCTAGGCCCATTTTGGACACGCCCCCTGAGTCCGAGATCCCTTTGCCGCCCCCTTACTTTCCGTTAAGAGGAAGTGACGCGAATGCAGGAAGTCCTGCAACCCTCCCCTCATTACCCCCATCCACTTCCGCTTCCTCCTCCAGTACAGGATCCACCCCCCCTCGTACTAAATCTCCCCTTCCGGAATCAGAACCAACCCCCATTAAACACGAATATCCTGATTTGGCGCCACTTCAGACTTCCGGTCAAGCTTCATCTAGCTCGGCTCGAAGTGTTTTATTTACAACCTTTTCCCAAAACCAAGCTCCCATATCCCCATACCCTATTTCTCCCCGACTGGAACCTATGACTGACGCCCCTCCACGTAGCCCCATACAGACCCGACAGTTGACCGGTGCCCAACAATTAAGACACTATCAGATGCCTCTTCGTCTGAATCCTGGGTCAGCCTATATCGATGCCGCAGGCCAAATGGCACATGCTGACCCAGTCTTTGTATATGTCCCATTCACGACAACCGATCTTTTAAACTGGAAGACCCACAATTCCTCGTATACTGAGAAACCACAAGCTATGACTGATCTGTTCACCTCAATAGTACAGACACATAACCCGACATGGGCTGATTGCCAGCAGTTATTAATGACTTTGTTTAACAATGAGGAAAGGACAAGAATAAATCAAGCAGCCATTAAGGCACTAGAGGATAAAGCCCGTACTTTGAACCAAGCTAATCCAGCAGCATGGGCCGCAACACATTATCCCAACACCGATCCCGATTGGAATGTAAATGGTGCTGATATGGTTCAACTCAGAGCCTATAGAGACGCTATAATTGCTGGCATGAAAGCCGGAGGAAAGAAAGCTATTAACATGTCGAAGACAGTTGAGGTGATTCAGAAAAGCGATGAAGCGCCCAGTGTCTTTTATGACCGATTATTGGAGGCATACCGCTTGTATACCCCCTTTAATCCGGAAGACGCAGACAATTCCCGAATGGTGAACTCCGCCTTTGTCAGCCAAGCTTACGGAGATATTAAGCGCAAGCTACAAAAGTTAGAAGGGTTTGCAGGTATGTCAATCACCCAACTAATGGAGGTAGCGAATAAGGTTTATATGAATAGGGAAACAGAAAGTAAGAAAGAGGAAGAGCGCAAGATGCGTAAAAAGGCTGATATGCTAGCGGTAGCGATCGCAGGCGTAGATAGACGGGGCCCAGATAGAGGCGATAGTAGATGGAGTAGGGAGCCTTTGAGTAGGAATCAGTGCGCGTATTGCAAGGAAGAAGGGCATTGGAGGAACGAATGTCCGCAAAGAGAGCAGTACGAGAGAGACCTACCCAGGGCAGGCTACGGAAACTTTAGAGGCAGAGCGAGAGGTAGAGGAGGCCCCGGAGGGAGTAATGGTAATAGAGGGAGTAATGGGAACAGAGGAAGTGTTAGGGAAGACAGGTATATTCCAGCAGCGCAAAGGTCCCGCGATAGAGAAGGTAGGGACTTTGTAGGATTGGCTGACACGGTCATGGAGGACTATTGATACCGACCGGGCTCCATCCCCCTTGGTCGAGCGGAGCCTATGGTCGATGTATCAATAGGGGGAAAAAGGAGTGCGTTCATGATCGACACTGGTGCTGAACATTCAGTGGTGACTAATCTAGTTGCTCCTCCATCTGGAAGGACTATTACTGTGATAGGAGCAACTGGAAGAAGTGCTGAAAAACCGGTTCTTAAAAGTCGACTCTGTACATTGGGAGGCCACGTAGTAAAACATCAATTCCTTTATATGCCTGAATGTCCAGTCCAATTGCTGGGACGTGATATGCTATCAAAATTACAAGCGCAGATTACGTTCCTACCAAATGGAACAACATCCTTAAAGTTTAATGGACCTTCAGGTATCATGACATTATCCGTACCAAAGGAAGAAGAGTGGCGACTTTATACAGTGTTGACTAGCCAAAACCCTAGGAGGGATGAGACATTATTTAACATACCAGGAGTTTGGGCAGAGAACAACCCACCAGGACTGGCCCGCAATATTCCACCTATAAAAATTTAACTAAAACTTGGGGTTTATCCAGTGAGCCTAAGACAATACCACATCCCGCAGAAGGCTAAGAAGAACATCCAATCCTATCTGGATAAGTTCATACGGTATGGTATCCTAAAATTCTGTACTTCCCCCTGGAACACCCCATTGCTGCCTGTTCAAAAGCCCGGTACAGATGAGTATCGACCTGTGCAGGACTTGAGAGCAGTCAATGATGCGGTTGTTAGTATACATCCAGTTGTACCCAATCCATATAACCTGCTTGCTTTAATTCCGGGCGGGGCTACTTACTTCACAGTCTTAGATCTCAAAGATGCCTTCTTTTGCCTCCGAATTGCCGCAGAAAGTCAATGTATTTTCGCTTTCCAATGGGAGAACGCTGTAACGGGCTCAAAACGCCAGATGACTTGGACAAGACTGCCCCAAGGGTTTAAAAATTCACCTACCCTATTTGGTTCAGCCCTAAGTCAAGATCTACTGGATTTCGAGTCCATCCCAGGAGAGTGTGTATTGTTACAATATGTAGATGACTTGTTGATAGCAGCAGTTACAAAAGAGATCTGTCAGCAAGCAACGCATGATCTACTACACATTCTCTGGAAGGCAGGATACAAGGTGTCTAGAAAGAAGGCTCAGTTGTGTTTGCCAACTGTCAAATATCTGGGATTCCATATCTCTGAAGGTCAAAGAATTATGGGGCCAGAGAGAAAAGAAGCTGTCTGCCAAATACCAATACCCAAGAATAGAAGACAAGTGCGAGAATTCTTGGGGGCAGCAGGCTTCTGTAGGATATGGATTCCCAGCTATGCGATACTGGCAAAACCTCTGTACGCAGCTATCAAAGGTACAGAGCACGACCCCTTCTTATGGACCCAAGAACAGCAAACGGCATTTGAAGATGTGAAGAAGGCTTTGATGAGTGCCCCAGCATTAGGTCTACCTGATCACACACGACCATTCTACTTATATGTACATGAGCAAAGAAGAATGGCTGTGGGAGTATTGACACAGTACTTGGGATCATGGCAAAGACCTGTTGCCTATATGTCTAAGCAATTGGATGCAGTGGCCAGCGGACTTCCACCTTGTCTAAGAGCCGTAGCTGCAGCCGCCCTGCTAGTAGCTGAAGCCGATAAACTCACTCTGGGTCAAGAACTTTATGTACGAGTCCCACATGCAGTACAGACGTTGTTGGATTACAAAGGAAATCATTGGTTTAGTAACAGCCGTATGACCAAGTATCAAGCAATGTTGTGTGAAAACCCAAGAGTGCATTTAGAGACTGTAAACACCTTAAATCCAGCTACCCTTTTGCCACAACCTACTGAGAGTCAACATGATTGTTTGGAAGTAATGGATGAAGTATTCTCAAGTAGACCAGATCTTCGTGATTTTCCCATCCAGAACCCCGATGTTCAATATTATACCGACGGCAGTAGTTATGTGAAAGAAGGGATCCGCTATGCAGGATATGCAGTAACAACAATAGACAAGGTGATAGAAGCTCGGCCACTGGCGAAAGGAGCATCAGCACAAAAGGCAGAATTAATAGCACTAACACGAGCGTTACAATTGGCTGAAGGTTTAAGAGTGAACATCTATACGGACTCCAAATATGCGTTTTTAACCACTCATGCCCACGGAGCTTTGTATAAAGAAGGAGGACTACTGAATTCAGAAGGCAAAGAAATCAAATACGCAGCTGAAATCCTACAACTATTGGAAGCAGTGTGGGAGCCGAAAGAAGTCGGTATCATACATTGTCGAGCGCATCTGAGAGGAGATGGTGATGTAACCAAGGGAAATCGGATGGCAGATAGTGCAGCTAAGCGTGCTGCTGAATCAGGAAGACAGGAGTATGTGGGGCATATAGCTGCTCTTATACCAACTCCACTGTCCCAATGGACTCCAGTTTATACAGCTCAAGAAGAGGAGTGGTTAAAGACTGAACCAGGAAAGTATTTGGAGAACAAGTGGTATCAGCTAGAAGATGGAAGAATAGTCATACCAGCATCACTAGCGGTAGAAATTGTCCAAAATTATCATAACGGGACACATTCTGGGAGAGATAGTACTGAAGAATCTCTTAGAAAACATTTCTACATACCAAGATTGTCCAACTTGACTCAGGCCATTGTACGAAGATGTGTAACGTGTGCTAAAAATAATGCAAGACAAGGACCAGTAAAGCCACCAGGAGTCCAGTTTATGGGGGGACTCCCCATGTCCGATCTACAAATAGACTTTACAGTGATGCCTAAATCGGGTGGACATCGTTCCCTGTTGGTAATTGTGTGCACCTATTCAGGCTGGGTAGAAGCATGTCCTACTCGTACAGAGAAAGCAGGAGAAGTTGTAAGATTCCTGCTACGAGAAATAATACCCCGATATGGACTACCCTGTTCTATAGGATCGGACAATGGTCCAGCTTTTGTTCATCAGTGCCTACAACAACTGACTCATATGCTTGGAATAAAGTTGAGGCTTCATACTGCATATAGACCCCAGAGTTCTGGTAAGGTAGAGAGAATGAATAGAACTATTAAGAACCAGTTGGCTAAAATGTGTCAGGAAACCCAACTTAAGTGGAACGTTCTCTTACCCATAGCTCTATTGCGAATCCGCAGTACCCCTACCAGAAGGATGGGCCTCTCTCCTTTTGAAATCATGTATGGGCGACCACCTCCCGTACTTGGTAACTTAAGGGGGGACTTGAGTCAGTTGGGAGAAGGAATTACCCGGCAGCAGGTTGTAGAGTTGGGTAAGACTATGGAGGAGGTACAGAAATGGGTACAAGATAGATTACCTGTGAATATTTATCCCCCTGTTCATAGTTATCATCCAGGAGATCAAGTGTGGATTAAAGAGTGGAATAATGTACCGTTAGGGCCCAAGTGGAGAGGTCCTTATGTTGTTCTTTTGTCTACCCCTACAGCGATAAAAGTAGCCGAAGTGACTCCGTGGATACATCACTCCAGGGTTAAACCAGCAGCAGTCGATTCTTGGCAAGTTACAGCAGATCCAGAGAATCCCTGCAAGATCCAGTTAAAACGCACTACTCAGTCGGAGTAACGAGGAATCGTGTGGATTACAAATTTTATTGTTACAGGGATTTGGTGCGTGAGTGAGAAGGCCATAATAAAGCCTGTCCGCTTACCAACACATAGTATATAAGCCAGGAAAGTCTCGAAGGGACACCTGTGAAGACGAGCAGAACTCCATTCCCTGCAGCCCTCACATCCTGGAAGCTGAGGCGCCTTCGCACGGACGAAGACTGAGGATGACGGCGAAAGATGTGCTTTTGATAGTGTTTATTTATATGTGTTTTTATATTCAGGAAGGTAGAGGTACCGACACTCCTAGCTGTGAGGTATGCATTAAGACTACGAGAACAGGTAACCATATTTCCCAAACCCTAATTTGGCATTCACAATACGAGTGTAAAGGAGATGTATCGAGATGTAGATACTTAAATATAGACTATAGTGTGTGCCATTTAGGAGTAGGAGAACCTAAGTGCTTCAGTCCAGAGTATCAACCTCGTACAATCTGGTTGACTCTCAGGAATGAAGATCCTCAGGGGACCCTAATTAATAAGACGGTGTTAGAATCCGTACATTCTTCGGGTGTTCTGCTATTTGATGCGTGTAAAGCGATATCGAGTGGTAGAAAGCCGTGGAATGTATGTGGGGATCTTAGATGGGAGAGGACGTATGGGTCTAATGATAAATATATTTGTCCCAGTAGTAAAAATAAATATGTAAGTCCTAGATGCCCAAATAAAGACTATAACTTTTGCCCATATTGGTCTTGTGTGGGGTGGGCGACTTGGGGACAGACAGTAGACAAAGACATGATAGTGACTAAGTTGCCGACTAGCCCATATTGTAAGTCTATGGAATGTAATCCCATCCATATACTTATAAATAACCCCGATAAGTTCTTAGACAAATATGGCAATTTATTTGGGTTTCAGATATACGGGACGGGTTTAGATCCTGGGACATTATTGTTTATAGGGATAGAGACTGATACGGTATCCTCCCAAACTCATCAAGTATACCATTCCTTTTATGAAGAGATGAGTATAGATAATAAGATCCCCCATAATGCTAAAAACCTGTTTATTGATTTAGCCGAAAGTATTGCCGGTAGTCTTAATGTTACCAACTGCTATGTGTGTGGAGGTACTAACATGGGAGACCAATGGCCTTGGGAAGCAAAGGAGGTAATGTCCGGTTCTGAGGCAGTTGACCAATTAATATCTACACAAGCCGATTATCATATGAGTGTTAGAGGTAAATCTGAGTGGAGATTAAAGACCTCCATCATAGGTTATGTTTGCATAGCAAGGAAAGGAATAATGTATAACACTTCTGTAGGAGAATTAACTTGTCTAGGGCAAAAAGCTTATGATGATGATACAAAGAATACAACTTGGTGGTCGGCTTCAAATGTCTCAGAACCATCTAACCCGTTTGCTAGATACGCCAATTTAAAGGATGTGTGGTTTGATTTATCCATCACATCTACCTGGAGAGCCCCAGCAAATTTGTACTGGATCTGTGGTAAGAAAGCCTATTCGGAGTTGCCACAGGACTGGGAAGGGGCATGTGTGTTGGGTATGCTCAAACCATCCTTCTTCTTGTTACCAATTGAAACAGGTGAGACTTTAGGTGTTAAAGTGTATGATGTGAATCATAGGAAGAAAAGGGGACCCATAGAGATAGGCGCCTGGGAAGATGATGAATGGCCTCCCCAGCGTATCATAGATTATTATGGGCCAGCCACGTGGGCTGAGGACGGTACCTTTGGTTACAGAACCCCTATTTATATGCTCAACCGTATTATAAGATTACAGGCGGTGGTTGAGATTATCACCAACGAGACGTCACAAGCGCTCAATCTTCTAGCGAAGCATAACACCAGGATGAGGACGGCAGTCTACCAAAATAGATTAGCCTTGGATTACCTTTTGGCAGTAGAGGGAGGTGTATGTGGGAAGTTTAACCTGAGCAATTGCTGTCTTCAAATAGATGACGAAGGGCAAGCAATAGCTGAGCTTACTAGCCATATGATTAAACTAGCGCATGTGCCTACTCAGGTATGGAAAGGGTATAATCCAAGTAGTTGGTTTGGTAGCTGGTATGAGTGGTTTGGAGGGCTTAAGGCAGTGGTAGGTGGAGTCCTACTGATTTTAATGTTGTGTCTACTCCTGCCGTGTCTTATACCCTTAGTAGTTAGGTCTGTGCAAAGCCTGATAGAAAATATAGCAGAGAGGAAGGCTGCTGCACAGATAATGGCGATTTATAAGTATAAGGCTCTAAATCAGGGAGAACCAATGCAAGAAGATGAGTGTTGAAGATTCACATCATAAGATAAGTCTGGTCTGGTTCAAGGTAACTTGCGGTGTATGCAAACCAAGGTTAAGTGATGCCTCAAGTAATTGTGAAATATCAAGAGGCATCAAAGGGGGGAATGTGGTGGAATCTCGGTAAAAATAAATTTAGTAGGCCGAGATTACCACGTGGCATGTGTACGTGCATATGCTGACGTATCGATCAGTTGGTTGCACGAGGCAAGATACGATCAGTAGTGTACGGAGCATGTGCAAGAATACAGGATGTAGTATTCCCCCTCCTCCATTGTGCTGGACAAGCCATGCGGTCAAACAGGAAGTTAATTCTTATTTGTGTTGATTGGTTAAGAGAATGTGCGGGTGGAGCTTAATATGGGAGGAGTTATGTGCCTATATAAGGAGCCTGCACTATTGTCCGGGGCTCAGAATTTGCTGTATTTTGGTGACGCTAGTCCCTCTGAGTCCCGATCGGTGATCCAATAAAGAATCTCTTCCTTCCTGAAGAAACCTGTGTCCATCTCTCTGTGCTTGGCTTCCGTCAGTTTCTCCGGTATCAACTCCACTTAATTAAAGTTATGGTGCCTACCTACAGTGTCCCTTTAAGCGTTTCAGTAATGTAGCGGAAAAACTTGCATCCACTGCACTTTACTGTTTAGGGTGATGTCCCAGCCCTGTGATGTCTTGGGCTCTCTACAGAGATATGCCTTGCACTTGAGCATTCCATCTACAGTGCTACACGTGGAATTTTTTTAAAGGGACACTATAGGCACCCAATGAAGTGGACTGGGTGCCCTGTTCTTGTCTCATTAACCCTGCAATGTAAAACACTGCAGATTCAGAGAAACTGCAATGCTTATATTGCAGGATTACGACTGCTTCTAGAGGCTGTCTACAAGCGCGTCCTTGGATGACATCATGCACACAGCATACATACACAGATATATATATATATATATATATATATACACACACTGATACATCGATATATCATATGTATATATTATATACATGTACACTTATTTAGCTACATATTAAAACTATTTACACACCTTGACAGACAGATATACACACAGACACATATACACATACTGCCACATACAGATATCCACACTTGCATATGCACACACATATACAGATATCCACAGATACTCACACTGGCACATACCCACACAACTTATATAGCGCCATCAGATTCCGTAGCGCTGTACAATATATGAATATAATTTATCTTTCTATATATGTGCATAGGTTTGTGAGCAGTGTATATATAATATAATTTATCTTTATAATATCTGGGTTTGTGAGCAGTATATATAATGTATAATATAATTTATCTTTATAATATCTGGGTTTGTGAGCAGTGTATATAAAATATAATTTATCTTTATAATATCTGGGTATGTGAGCAGTGTATATATAATATATAATATAATGTATCTTTATAATAGCTGGGTTTATGAGCAGTATATATAATATATAATTTATATTTATAATATCTGGGTATGTGAGCAGTGTATATAATCTAATTTATCTTTATAATATCTGGGTTTGTGAGCAGTGTATATATAATATAATTTATCTTTATAATATCTGGGTTTGTGAGCAGTGTATATTTATAAAAGTTTTATTAATTATTATAGACATAAAGCTGCTCCCACGTGGACAGAGCCAGCCAGCCAGACTCCACAATGGGAGGCCTGGGGTACCATGCTGGCAGTGTGAGGATAGAGTGCTAGCGCTGTGTCTCCATTACAGGAGCCATCTTACCGGAGACTCCCCATTCTATACATTAGTTTGTGCTTCAGAAACATGGCCGCCAACAGCGCTTTAATACTCTGCTGCTGGAGACAATTTGTGGTCCTGCCGTCATTGCTTGCTCTGGGGTTTAGAACTCGATGATCTGCGGCTGATTGACTCACGCTTACGCAGTTGGTCACGGTGGGTGTACAAACATGGCGGACAGACGCTGAATCGCAGACACGCCCCTGAGCGCAGAGGTTGGTGATTGGTTGGCGGGTTGAGAGGCGGAAGTGACGCTGTACGCCGAGTCTGAGGGCTGCGTGGTTGCTAGGAGAAGTGAGGCCGCCAAGCCGGGAGCGGATGCAGAGCGAGGGGCGGCAGCCGGGGGGCCCGGGACGGCGCCAGCTTGGAGGGTGAGTGGGACACGCGGCACTGACTGAGCTAGCACTCAGCATTGAGAGTAAGCGGAGTGTCCGCACATTCACTCCCTGTCTGTCTATCAGCACTACCGTTACTATCACTACTACCATCACCACTGTCACTAACAGCACTATCACTACTACCATCACCACTGTCACTAACAGCACTATCACTACTACCATCACCACTGTCACTAACAGCACTATCACTACTACCATCACCACTGTCACTAACAGCACTATCACTACTACCATCACCACTGTCACTAACAGCACTATCACTACTACCATCACCACTGTCACTACCAGCACTATCACTACTACCATCACCACTGTCACTACCAGCAGTATCACTACTACCATCACCACTGTCACTACCAGCAGTATCACTATTACCATCACCACTGTCACTACCAGCAGTATCACTACTACCATCACCACTGTCACTACCAGCAGTATCACTACTACCATCACCACTGTCACTAACAGCACTATTACTACTACCATCACCACTGTCACTACCAGCACTATCACTACTACCATCACCACTGTCACTACCAGCACTATCACTACTACCATCACCACTGTCACTACCAGCACTTTCACTACTACCATCACCACTGTCACTACCAGCACTTTCACTACTACCATCACCACTGTCACTAACAGCACTATCACTACTACCATCACCACTGTCACTACCAGCACTATCACTACTACCATTACTACTACTATCATTACTACCATCACCACTGTCACTACCAGCACTATCACTACTACCATCACTACTGTCACTACCAGCACCATCAGCACTACCATTACTACTACTATCATTACTACCATCACCACTGTCACTACCAGCACCATCAGCACTACCATTATTACTCCCATCAACACTGTCACTACCAGCACTCACTACTCCCATCACCACTGTCACTACCAGCCCTATCACTACTACCATCACCACTGTCACTATCAGCACCATCACCACTGTCCCCACTATTACTACTATCACTACCAGCACCACTATCACTACTACCATCACTACTATAACTACCATCACTACTGTCACCACTCTCACTACTGTCACCACTCTCACTACCATCACAGCCATCACTACCCGGCAATAGGTGGCAGTATCGCTAGTGTCACCGTATTGTAAGTCTTACCGTATCCGGCGTATCGCTAGTGTCACCCAATCATTAGTCTCACGGTATCAGGCGTATCGTTACTCACTGTATCGTTAGTGTCAGCGTGTGGGGCGGATTGTTGGTCTCACCGTATGGGGCGGATTGTTGGTCTCACCGTATGGGGCGGATTGTTGGTCTCACCGTATGGGGCGGATTGTTGGTCTCACCGTATGGGGCGCATTGTTGGTCTCACCGTATGGGGCGCATTGTTGGTCTCACCCAATCGCTAGTCTCACCGTATCGGGCATATCGCTAGTGTCAACCAATTGTTAATCTTACCGTATCGGGCGCATCGTAGGTCTTACCACATCGGGCGTATCATTAGTCTAACATTATCTCTAGTCTTGGCGTATCGTTAGTCTCATCGTGGCTGGTCTCACCGCATCGTTGGTTTCACCCTGTGGGCAGTGTGGCTAGTATCGCCGTTTCGTTGGTCTCACAGTGTAGGCCATATGTCTATTGTCGCCGTATGGTAGGTCTCACTGTGTCGGCCATATAGCTAGTCACATAAAGTACAGATTTAGCTGTTTAAATATCATGTATCTTTTTTGATAAAAGGAATGAAAAGTCCCTATTATATTCTCTATAAATTTTCATCATATTTTTAGTTGTTTCTAAAAAAAAATTCACATCTCAGGAACCAAAAAGTATTTTGTACTGAATGCACGGCGCAGTAACTAAGATACCATGTCATGCTGCGGCAATAAAATACGCCTCGTAGAGAATCATTGAGTCTGATTCTTCTGTACAAAAGTGGAGTTTTCTTTTACATATTCATTAGCATAGGACTCCTCAAAAAGAATTGCCTTGACATAAGTGAGACTAGCCATACTGCCAACGTGGTGAGACGAACGATAAGGTGTTACTAGCCATACTGACAGCGTGGTGAGATGAACGATAAGGTGAGACTAGCAAACTGACATCTTGTTTTCATTCACATGGCTGAAAAGCTAGTCATAATTATGCACTAGAATTTGTTATAGAAGTTTTTGTCTGTTGAGAAGAGAATTGTTTTGTATAATTATGTTACATTAGTCATTACTCTGCATATAATGTTTGTTAATCGTGAGCTGCCTATGAATGAATAACTGTATTATCACTCAGTCAGAAACTGTAGTGCATAGTGTTATGTGAACAGATGCATCTTTTTTAGCTTTCCAAGTGTGCCTGGACTCCATACGTCAGACTTCTGAATTTAGATTGCGGTATCCTTGGTATTTAACCCTCATCTTCCCATCTGGCTGCAGAGTGGTTCACTAGAGGGAGAGAAAAGAGGTGTGCAGGCTTGGCTGAGAATTCTTCAATGGGCTCTTGTGGATAGAACTGTATGTCATTGTTCAGGTGCTATGGGCAGCTGGGGAAACTAGTTCATACATATCCCGCCGATAAGATATCGAATGCAAATATTATTCCACATTTTAACTGTCTGGGAGGGAGTGTTCCGTTTTTGTTTTTAAGTATTCACAGTAATTAAGAGATAAGCAAATCAGAACTTGATGTTCTGACTCATATCAACATCTTTGGGCCTAAGCCACAATGTGAATCCCCAGCCGTTGTAGAGCGAAATTTCTCAATGAACTTTGTCAATCTAACATGGCAAAGCATCGTGGGATTTATAGTTCAGTAGAAGCCGGGATCTTCCTCTTGGCTGCTTGTACTTCAGACTAAAAGAAGTAATTTTATAAATGTATGCAGCCTGTGCATGCTCTGGAAAACGAATATTTCAGGTGCACAGTGTGACTTCCGTCGCCCAATATTCACACTTTACATTGAATCAGGCCTTTTCTAGTTAAATCTCTCACAGGAAGCTTGATATTTTGTTAAGGAAGAATGCTATCCGTAACGGAGAGGTATTGTAAACCATTGGGCTGGAACTTGCTATTGTTCTTATGTGTAGAGTCAGCATGGAATCTGAAGAGTTCTTTTGGTGCCTTATTTCTGTTAAAGTTTAAGGTGGAATTCTCACTTGTAGTGCCTTTGCAGCTATTTTGCTGTATTCTGGTACCCTGGGGCGTATTTAGGACAGTATTCTTACATGATGATCTGCGCCCTCCATGCTACCATATCTTACACTGATGTCTCTTTAGCTTCAGTTTTCTGCA
This sequence comes from Pelobates fuscus, assembly GCF_036172605.1. Taxonomy (NCBI): domain Eukaryota; kingdom Metazoa; phylum Chordata; class Amphibia; order Anura; family Pelobatidae; genus Pelobates; species Pelobates fuscus. Next base: position 15,830,526 of record NC_086324.1, on the reverse strand, counting down.
CTAGTGATTGTCCCGTCAGTGATGCACGCTCACAGGTGTGCAAGAAATGGCAGGATGTGGTGAGAGAAGTTGACATTGTTTGTGGTTTTGTTTGTTTGTTTGTTTGTTTGTCGTTTTAAAGATTCTGTCCTACTGAAAAACTATAAATTGGCAGTGCTGCTTATCAAATCTGATGTATCAATTCTTCGGTTCGCATGTTTTTAGTTTCTCAGGACCCACACAGCACATTATTAAAATTAATATTATCCTCATTCTAAACAGTGAATTTTTACAGCTAATTGTTCCGTGTTAATATCTCCCAACATCTCAAATGGAGAGCGAGACACTTCCACTGTAGAGTAAGATAGCAATCGAAACGTGTCTTTCTATCCAATAATGGATGAATTATTGTTTTTGTGAGTTTCCTTACTAAACCAGGAATTATGGGAATTGCAAGGTGTATGCCAGGATACTCCAAAACGCTGACTGAGCTGCAGAAATGTCCTTTCTGCTTTCCCAACTCCAGGTTTAATGAATATAGCCTTTGTGTTTTGCTTCTCATTCTTGTTCTTATGAGTTGCAACATTCTTCATCCTCTGCGCTCATAACCCAACTGCTTCTCGATCTTGTCTTTACGAGTGGTTTGCACATGGGCCATGTGTTTTCCTATAGTAAAGCTGGTTAAAGAAGTGCGATAGACACCTAAGCTTTTCTAAATCCTTAATCCATAAAGAATTGCCTCCTTCTCCATTTAGATCTTTGTAACCACAGCTGCGGAGGTATTCTAAGTGGTTATTGCAGTTACAGGAATTTGCCTGATGCAGATCTCTGAGAAATTCTCATTGTTGGCCCAATGCCTGCTGTGCTGTGAATGAGCAAGTATGCTGACTCAGTATAGCACGTCATGCTATTAATGCAGAGCTTGCCTTTCTTCAGTACTGAAAACCTCAAATAAAACACATTTTTTTTTAATTCTGTTCTTTTGTTACACGTGCTAGTTAAGTCCAGTCAGCCATTACATCAGTAAACAATTAAATCTTTAGCTGCCAGAGCAGTTAGTGATTCGTGGCAAGTGGTTGAATCATTTTACCAGCACTGACTAACTAATTGACTCATCTGTTTAATTAAGGTTTGCCCTATTATGAACAACAACTCTGGCACAACTGCACAACCCATCTGCAAGGAAGCAACTTCATTTCTACACTGCCCGGCACCAGCCCACCTGGTTCTTTCTACCTGTATAGCATGCTCTTCCAGCTGTTTGGATTCAGTCAATCACCTCCTCATTTCACATGTTATCAGCTATGGATTGATTCGCTTTATCATCATCTACAACTTCCTCTGCTACCTTTTATCTCATCTCCCCATTTTAACCTTTTAGATTGTAGAAAGGAAGAGATAATTCAGTGCTTGTAGATACTAGTACATTTCACTGGGGCAGCCTAACATCTAATCCGGTGTTTCTCTTATCCGGTCCAAGTCAAATATAGCAGAGGGGTTGGTGGTGGTGTTACCTTTGTAATTCCTCAGATGTATATGCAAAAAATAGAAGACAGACAAAAAGAAGAAACTAGCTGATAGTGTAGTATATTTTTGTATTGTTTGGAGAGATGTAATCCGCAAAATGCGCACCTTACACTTTTCTGCAGCTTCAATTCAGCTTCAACTTGAATAATCCCCGCCTAAGGATATGGTGTAATAGTGATGCAGCAAGCAGTCTTTCTAGTAGCAGATCTATTCGTTGGACAAATATATACAAATATAAGTATGTGCAAACCTATACATACATCCACGCACAAGCACTAATACATGTATCTACACATACACAGACGTGTGTGTGTGTGTGTGTATATATATATATATATATATGTGTGTGTGTATTTATATGTATATTGTACTTATGTCTGTGTATGCTGGATATAGGCGTTCATGCACATTCTGGAACTCTTGGATGGGAATTCATACATTCTTAATCTAAGTAATATTTCCTTTTTTTTCTTTTTTTACTTTCCCCTTCTAGCACCATCTCCTGCGCGCTTTTTTTTTTTCCCCTCGCTCTCTCCACCTTTGTCCATTTTTTCTCTATTGGATCCACCACCATACATTCAGGATTGGGACAGATCATTGACACTTAGAGTATACTTTAGGAACTCTGCTACACAGATTACTGACATCTGTGTGCCCTCCATTTTTTCCAATTATTTGCTTTGTGCATAGTAATTGCAGGCAGTATGTTGTGTGTGTGTGTGTGTGTGTGTGTGTGTGTGTGTATATATATATATGTGTGTGTGTGTGTACTTTAGTGTATTGAGTTATATATTTATGGTGATTTGGCGCTAAGCACTTTAAGGAATGTTCCGCACTTTATATACAATGCCCGTATAGTTACAATCCAGATGGAATTTGACATCAAATTCTTCCTTGCTTGTCGTATGGGAGATGCTTGTGATGCCGGATTCTTGTGTCCTGTTGTTCCGGCATCCATAGCAACTCCCACAATTAAAGAACCCTCTCTTGCTATTATCCTCCTTGGGGCTATAGTTAGCGCCAACTTAGTTTAGAGAATTGGAGTATTTGAATATATCATTCTTGGTCTACCTAACCTCTTTCTAAAAATATGGTCACCGTTAAGAATATTCCAATGGCTGTGTAGTATATTCTTCACCTGGTTTGTTTGCTGAATCTTGTTATAAATGCCGGAACTTCAACTGTATTCGTCTCCTTAGATTGTAAGCTCACAGGCAGTGACCTCTACCTTTTTGTATTTGTCTGTTTTGTTGTATTGTCTTTTACCCAATTGTACAGCGCTCCGGAATGTGTTGGCACGTTATAAAGAATAAAGAGCCTGTAAAATGTGCTCCTAGTATGATCCTGGTGGATTTTCTCTGGCTTCTGTAGCCTCCACCTGCATAAAATCCCAATATAAATTCATTATAGTCTAATCGCACATGACATCCCAGAATGCAGGGCTTCAGTTAAATTGAATTTTGGAAGAAAGATAATTTGTAATCTGATTCCTTGAAGATCTGTCAAACATAAGAGTACTTTTTTTTTTTTAATCATCATTTTTTTTCCCCACAGGATTTTGAACATTAGATTTACGTATTCCATACCTTTTTGCACATGTTTGTGAGAACTTAAAAACATATCCCAAATGGCACTATCCCAAATCCCTCTGCACATTTAAATAACTGGAGGTTTTTAGGATCACTTCTTATGTGAGTACTACACTAAAAGGCAAAATCTCTGAGACAGAAAGGGGTATTGTTACGAAGCTCTAAATAGTTACCAGGCTCTTACAGAACACACATGGGGTTAGGGACAGTGCTGTAACATGGCTGTGTAATACAAACACACACAATTAAACCTTTGCCTCAAACTCCCACTACTCTTGAACGATAGCAATGGCTGTAGATCCCGTCACAAACGTTTAGTTATAGCTTCCTTGGGTTTGGCAGTTTCCTTATTGCTATTAAATTGAGCCAAGCTTCTGTTATTCTCCGTCCTTTGCCCTGTTTCTTGCATAGTGATCGTGTTCCTGGTGAGAAAACTGGGCTAACAGTTGAGCAAGACATTTCTGCATTATTCTATGGATTCTGCATTTACAAATGTTCTTTTTAAATAAAGGAATTATTTCCTTTTTTTTTGTGGCATAATTGGAAATGGCTAAGAATGGATTTTTAAAAAAAAATATTTTTTGGGGTCAACATCATAAAAGGATGGGTTTCAAGGTTGAACCTAATGGGTCTTTTTTTATTTATTTATTTTATTCCCCAACATCTACAACTATGTAACATTAAATGAACAAGGAGCAGACAAAGATATATTGACATCAGCTCAGCTTGTAGCTTTAACTGGAGGATATGAGCAGCCAATGGAAGCGTAACATGCGCACTTTATTCCGGCTGCTGACATCTCTAGTTACATAGTTGTACTGAAATCTCGGGTGACTGTTGTTCTCTCATTAAAGTGCTGATTCTAATGATCTAGCTTTATGTTCTGCAGATTCAAAACTCAACAAATTATGGGTTTTTGTTAATTTGTTTTATAGGTGAATTTTGCATTTGCTAGATAATTTTCCATTTTCTTTTCCTTTTTAGGTTCATTAAACATCGTAAATGATGTCCAGCAGCCCTCTCCAAGCCACTGTATTTAATTCTTCACTGGTGAGAACAAGGTGAAATGGAACTTCATGGCATCTGTAGAGCCTGACCTGTACAGTAGATGCCGGGAATGTAAAAATCAGAAGCTGTTGATGCCTCCTCAACCCACGGAAGTGAAAAGTAGGATTCGTGTCTACCAATCCCCACAGATTTGGAGCTTGGAGAAAAAGTGTAGCGATGCCATACACGCTCTCCAAAAAAAACCAGTAGGATCTAATGCATACCATCTGTGCTCTGATTGCAATAACACTGCACCTTCTACTTCCCCATCATCTCCTTTACTCACGGCACACAATACAAAGTCATCACGTAATCTTCCTGAAAAGACGTTTGTTTTCCAGCGACCAGTGAGTGGCCACAAACCATATCAGAAGCTCGAATCTTTGTGTTTGAGGCCAAAGAGTGTTGACCAGAGGCCTTACTCTACTTCTTCTCCAATCCGATACCTACATTCTACACCTGCCAGTTATTTTAGTATGACCGGTGCCATGACCACCTCATTGATGGATCAATTCCTTTTGCCAAGTGCAACTGGGGATCAACTGGAATTAAGTCCAAAGAGACCATCAAGTGTTGTTCCAAAGCCGCCTTGTGAATCTACAAGACCATCTCTGAATACAAACTCATTCCTGCGTCCCAGTAGTGCTAAAGTGCCTTTGCATCCACACCAAGGGAACAAGAAGACATACACCTGCCCTGTTGGCACTAATTCTTCTTCCTGGCACAATGGTGGGACCGGAGAATTGGGCCAGTTGAATGGTAATATTCAGTGTCTCTCTCACCACTGCACAACAACACTGAAATTCCCCCAACCTCCTACTTCACCCAATATCCTCAAAGGATCAAGCCGAATGGAGCCAACTGCCTGGGAGATACTTGAACATGGTAGCAAAATGGACACTTTACCACACAGAATTCATCTAACTGAAGCTGTGAAAAATTTAGTACAAAGCAGAAATGTATTAAAAAGCAATATTGCACCCCACGTTGAAGCAGCTTCTAATATGGCCTTCAGTAAAGACACTGTTCTTGCCAACTGCAATAAAGTAACCTCTCCCTTATGCCCAGGAAGCCAAAAAGAATTCATTCCTGGTACCTATGTGTCTGAGGGGGCTTTCGTGAATGGTAGCTTAAATATTGCTAGTGGTGCCACTGACTGTGCCAAGTTACCTGTTGATGCTAATGTTTCTAACCCAAATATCCACCGTCAAACAGTTAGTGCCCCTGCCTTGAAGAGAGAGAGCCATCAGCCTGCAATGCTTCAGAAGTCTCAAGGAGTGAACATTACCGTGATGGCCACACAGATCTCTACCATCCATCTGGACAAAACGCATAGGGTCCCAGAAATTCCAGTGCAGTCTGAGAGTGTTTTACACAAACTGGAGTGAGTATTTTCAAAGATATGGCAGTTATAAAAGCTGTTCTCTATACAATATTTTAATCTTGTGACGATATAATTTTAAGGTAATCAGTTGATTTATAATTCTGACCACATGCTGTATTGTATTGGTTTCCCGTACAGACAACCTTTGCCAAATTGTGAGCTGCAGGGTGCCGAAGAAGAGCTGCCTGATGGTTTGGATGACCGTCAGGAGGAGGAGGAGGAGGAGGAAGAGGATATGGAAGATGAGGATGGTGAAGATGGAGGTAGTTTTACTTCAAATTAAGTATATGGTTTCAATTTTTTTTCTGCCGTGATGCAGGAGTACAAATTAGTATTTAATTGCCCCACCTCATGTTCTGGATAAGTGGAATCGAAAACTTAGACTTGACCTCCCTTTTTTTCTCCCAGTTGTGTGTTTTATTAATTAGACCCCAAGCTCCTTAGTATCTGCCAATAGGCTCTTATGGGTACTTTCCATTGTTCTCAATAAATACATATATTTTCAATGCTGGAGTATTAAATGTACTGCCCCATCATACGTGTAAAAATGATCTCCTGGGGGTCGGGACCTCTGCACACTGTGCTTATCATAGAGAATCATTAAATGCAGTGGTTTGTCATGGGGCACAAAGCAGACAGGGAGAGCAGCATGTATGAGACATGACCATACTATAGTTATTTTGCTGAGTGCTTGAGAGGGCAGAGCGTTATCCTAATCACCTGAAATACGTCTTCATTCCTCTTACTGCAGACACACCTGATGGCTCATTGATCTACAGCTCTTCGGACCCATTGCTTTCTGCAGTATCCAGGTATAGTCCATGTGTAGTTTCATGCTGATAGGAATTGTATTCTTTATGGAAAAATTGCTTAAAACTTGGATTCGTTTTCCATTATTATTACCTGCACGTGCTTCTTCATACATAAACTATTTTTTGCCTTGCATGTCCCAGCTTGTACCAGTTTATGTGTCCAGTGAGCCAAGTTTTCTTTGTTACTGAAATACAGCTCTTTCTCAAAGGCAATGCCCGGAGAATGTTCCTGTAAATGGAGGTTCTGTTGTAAGACCCGCTCTAACCAATAGCCTCTTCCCCAACATGCCACAGACCGTATATTTTGGCACTCAAGATGAAACTGGTAAGAAATGTATATTTTACTATTTTTGTTTGCCATGGCACACACTTTAACAGGACACTACTGCGATATTGTGTTCTCCAATTTAATTGCAATCTCAATTATTGAGAAGTTTTTATTATGTATATAGAGCAGATTACATTGCATTATATTTAATGAAATGTACAGGTTGGTTCAGAAAGGTCAGGAGTTGCATACCTTTATTGTTTTATATTATTATCTCAATCTATTTAAATAATAAAAGTACCATTTACAAATCACATTAAACGTGGGCAGGGAGGTTTAGAAAGTGAGCAGTATATGCTCTATCTGCTGGTTTGGACTAAATGTAGTTCTGTTTCCAGTAAGAATTCTTAATGCTATACCAGAGTTATTGTTGAAAGAACACATATACCGTGCACATACAGATAATGAATGCAAACGGAATATCTTGCTACAGTACACTGCTGCTCTGTGATGCACTAATATTTTTTGGTTTTGTGGGAAGATCTAACCATTACATTTGATCAGGATTTGCTGCATTCTGGTAAATATTGATACCCAAACCCTCCACACAAATCTTCAGTGTTTTAGAATAGCACTATCTGCTTCACAGAGCCCACAAGTCTGTCACCTTGTTAGATTAACAATAATAATCCAAATGAAGTACTGGATGTTCCTTTTGATGGTTTGTAATAGTCACTATACGGATAGATTGCCCAGATCATGTCATCACTTTCAGCCACCATCAGATCACAGTGCACTAGGAATAGCATCCCTTTACAAGTAATGTTATTCATGTGTCCCTATATTATTCATGAAAACAAATTAAGATGAGGGTTAAATTTCAAGAAATTGCAAATAAAGTAAGCAGATGCCAGTTACTGTATCACGTGTGTGTGTGTGTGTGTCGGAGTCTCTCTGCTAGATTATTCTTTTACTCTGCACAGCATAGAACTCTTCATAATTCAATTTGATCTCCTCTCTTTGCAGTGCAGAGATTACCATGGGCACAACGAAAGCTGCTGAAATGGAGAATGAGCACAGTGACTCCTAATGTTGTGAAAATAGCTGTTACAAGATCCCACTTCCGAGTTACCAAAAGTGAGAAGCCAAATGTTTCCCTCACAATTCCTCATCAACTGCTCCACTGTTCCTATAAATAAATAGTTCTAACACATTTAGCAAGCTGGATTTACATCTCACATTCCTTTACATTGTCTCCCCTCCACTGATTGGCTATTTTAGCTACCACCTGACCTCACTGTAAAGTAGTTTTCTCGAACTATATCCGATCTCTAGGTGATAATGGTAATAAAGCATTTTACACCCCGGATCTCTTCCAGTCTATACCGGTCTGCTTTTATATCTTCTGACCCCATATATTCGAATAGACTGCAGCTTTATTGCTTCATACTGCATGTGCTTAGTCCTAGTCCCACATTTGAATGACTTTCTAGCAATGCTGAGTATAGATCTTGTTGACCTGTAAAATGATTATTTTTCCAAACTTGTTTTCTGATCGTAGAAAATCATGATTGGCTTGGATGCTGGGGTCACCATATGAAATCTACAGCTTTTAAGACCATCCAGGCACATCAGAAGGTACGTTTCTGTTACAAGAAATATATAATGGTGAGGGCACTCAATACATGCAGTTCTGTCTTTAGTGTATATCTAGAACAAGATATAAAAAAATAGAAATATAGGGTAATATTGTCATGTATGTGTATATTGACCAGAAATTACTGGTTAAACTCACATGCTTCTGAGTCACTTATACAAGCTGACTCAGACTATGAACTTGTAATGGAGATAAAAAAGCCTTTTAGACTGGACGTCTTGTAGTTGATATTAATGGGTCTTCCCTGGGTGTAGACTTTACAATTATTCCAGGATACAGGATCAAAGTAAAACTTATTTATTTGATACAAAATCAAAGAATATTAAAACTCAAATACAAATTAAAAATTGTCCATAAAATATTCTTTTACTTTCGTCGTCATCGGTCGTCCGACGTGTTCCGCACGTCATCACGTCATTTCGGCGCTGTATACCGTAAGTATAGCGGGCGCCATTTTGGAATGTCCTTACATTGTATAACTTGCCAGTGCTTAAAATCGATCGTTTGGACATGAATGTAACTATAAACACCTAATAAAAACTTCTAAAGGGGGGAATAGAGCAAAGGTGTTATAAGGTTAGAAGAAGAAAAAAAGCCATAAGATATATGTAACAAATATATATATATATATAAAACCTAATTTAATTTCCATCATTTAAATACACATCCCAAAATGGTTAAAAAGAAATTAAAAGCTCCAATATAAAATTTTTAATATTATCATATATATGAATTAACCTCAAAATCCACATTCAAACCATATGGAGACAAAGTTTCCATGTTAAAAGTCCATTTCATTTCAGTTTTGTTGAGGAGGTTCTCTATATCCCCTCCCCTCCAGTGTACTTTAACTGCTTCTATTCCCATAAATTCAATACCCTGTGTGTTGCCACCATGGACTTCTAAAAAATGTTTTGACACATTATGTAGGGTATATTTCCTATTGATGTTATAGATATGCTCCCTGGTTCGTATTTTAAGTGGTCTTGATGTTCTACCAATATATTGATATCCACTGGAGCAGGTAATCATATAAATTACATTCTTAGAATTGCAGGTTAAAAAGGATTTAATATCATAAGGTTTTTTGTTGTGGAATGAATAGAATTTAGTAACATTTTTGTTTTTGTGCGTTCTTAAAGTGCAGCCTCTACACGTTCCACAATAATAAAAAACATTCTCTCTTTTAAACATGGTTAAAAATTGTGGATTTTTTTCTTTATCTAAAAAAACTCGAAGTTAAAACCTGTTTAAAATGTTTTGCTCCTCTAAAAATAACTTTAGGTTTTACTCCTAAGTACTGTTGTATCTCTTGGTCCTGTTCGAAAATGTGCCAGTTTTTCTTGATTATTTTTTATAATTGATTGCTGTTTGAACTATAATTAAAAATAATAGGTCTCTTGTCCAACGTCTTCCTTTATATCTTTTAACACATTTTGGTTTCACTCTTTTGGGATTAATTGTATACCACTACCATGTCAATTTTAAATTTACGCAAAAGTTGGCAGGGTGATATGAACCAAAGGTTTGACTTAACAAATGAAAAGTCAGAAAATAGACCAAATAAGGCAAATGAAAATTTAGAAACAATTTGTTTCAGCTTAGAACGATTACTCATTAAAGAAATTAAATATAAATGGGAAATATTTACATTAGAGAAATATGTAGAGTTACAAATAGCCCCTAGAGGTTTAAGATTCCATAAATCCCCTACCTCTGAGAATGAAAATTAGAGATTCAAAGAGGCATGGGATGGAGCTCTAGAGTCTTTTGCAAGACACATGATGGGTATCATTATTGAACAACATACTCTTAGTTTACATCAGATGAATGAAGAAATAAATTAATATCCAGAAAAAAACTTGCACCCTTCTTAGAGATGGAGGAATTTATGGTTCTAATTGAAAGAATAATAGAAAAAAAATATATAGAGAAAAAAGTAATTGAGACTAAAAAGAAGAAATTAAAAAGAGACCAGGAAGATTATCTAAAGGGTCAAACAAAACCACAGAAAAAAAGTAATGGTTTTAAAAATGTAAAAACTAATTATAATAGAGAAAATTTTAAGAAACAAGAGAATGGATACCTCAACAAAGTTACAAATCTTATGGTGACAGATCTCCTGTGCAAAATCACCAACAACGAAAAAGGGAATATGAAAAGAAGGGAGAATGGACCCAAGTTAAATCTGGAGTAAGAGAAGGAAAGAATTCCTTTAAAATAAATAATTATGAGAGGAACAGCTATAACAGGATTAATTATGATAGGCATTCTAAATTTTCTTCTCCTCCCATAAGTCAAGAAAAAACCTTAACGGTCTCAAATAGTCATCTACAGCACTTAAATGAGGAAGATCTTTTTTTAGGACAGACAATGAGTAGGATAAAAGGAAATTTTAAGAACACAGACTCCAATCAAAAGGGGGAGACAAGAAGAGGAAATAGGAAACCGAAAAGAGGAGAAAAGGAGAAGGGAGGAAACAGTGAAAAGATCTCAACGGACATAAGAATTTGTAATCTTTCCGATAAATTTTTGGATGAATTCCATAAAAGTGTTTTAAATAATGGTTTTAAATTTGCTCCAAGTTGCGACATTGATAAGTTTGAAACTTTTTTAGACATTATTAAATTTACACGAAAATTGTGTTTAACCCCTTAAGGACCAAACTTCTGGAATAAAAGGGAATCATGACGTGTCAGACATGTCATGTGTCCTTAAGGGGTTAAAAACTTTTTTTAATCAGAAATCTTTTAATAATATAACAGAGAGGAGTGAAAATAAGGATGAAAAATGTAAACATACTACCCTTAAAAATAAGTCTAATTTATTTCCAAGTTATCTAAAGATGCCATGAAATTTTTTGAAAAAGTCTGTACTAAAGAACTTAGAGAAATAAAACCTATAAAAGAACAGCAAAAGAATTTAACTAAACGTGAAAGAGAAGCATTACACAATCTGAAAAGATTCTACAATTATTATTAAACCAGCTGATTAAAGGGGGGGGGGGGTAGTGATATGGCAAAAAGAAAAATACCTTAATGTAATCTTTGAACAATTAAAAGATCAGGAAACCTACCTGTTATTGCAAAAAAATCCTCTAGAAAATATAAAAAAGAAATTGAATACATTTTTAGATCAAGGATTAGAGTTGGAGATTTTAAATAAAAAAAGAATATGATTTTCTTAATGTTAAATTCCCAAGAATCCCATGTCTTACCTAAAGTCCATAAAGACACAGAAAATCCCCCAGGAAGACCAATAGTCTCAGGGATTGGTTCTCTTTTATCTCCTTTATCCCAGTTTTTAGATTATTTTTTAAGATCCAGTTAAGAAATGCCCTTCATATCTAAAAGACACTGTAACTTTTACAAATTTTAAGTGATTTTAAGTGGGAAGATGGAATGATTATGGCTATCTGTGATGTCAGTAGCCTCTATACCATTATAGAACACGAGAGAGGTTGTGAGGCTACTAGACATTTTTTAAATAAAGATACTGAATTGAACTCCCAACAAATAGATTTTATTATAGAGGGTATCCAAATAATCCTTTTTAATAATTTTCTTTTGGTTTGAGAATAATTTTTATTTACAGACTAAGGGAACGGCTATGGGGACCAGATTTGCCCCAAGCTATGCCAATTTGTTCATTTTTAATTGGGAGGAACTGGAGATTTTTTCAAAGCCAGAATTAGGGGCAAACCTGGTCCGATACAAACAGTATATAGACAATATTTTTTATAGTGTGGAGAGGAACACAAGAGTCCCTTTTAAGTTTTTTAAATGATCTTAATCAAAATAGTTGGAATATTAAATTAACATATGAGATTAGTACTCAAAAAGTTAATTTTCTGGATTTATGCATCTATATTGAAGAAAACCAGATTAAAAGTAAGACCTTTTTTAAACTGGTAGATGTAAATAGTTTTATTAACCTGAAAAGTTGCCATTTTAGACCATGGTTAGCAAACATACCTAAAGGACAATTCCTAAGAATAAAACGCAATTGTACAGAAAATCAACAAACACAAATTTTAATAAACCAACTAGTAGAAAAAGGGATATAACCAAAATTTGTTAAAAGATATAAAGGAAGAAGTTGGACAAGAGACTAGAGAGAATATTTGAAAATATAAGAAAAAAGAACAAAAGGAGGGATAATATTACTATACCTATTATTTTTAATTATAGTTCAAACAGCAATCAATTACAAAAAATAATCAAGAAAAACTGGCACATTTTCTAACAGGACCAAGAGATACAACAGTACTTAGGAGTAAAACCTAAAGTTATTTTTAGAGGAGCAAAACATTTTAAACAGGTTTTAACTTCGAGTTTTTTAGATAAAGAAAAAAAAATCCACAATTTTTAACTACCGTATATACTCGAGTATAAGCCGACCCGAATATAAGCCGAGGCCCCTAATTTTATCCCAAAAAACTGGGAAAACTTATTGACTCGAGTATAAGACTAGGGTGGGAAATGCAGCAGCTACTGGTAAATTTCTAAATAAAATTAGATCCTAAAAAAAATATATGATTTGAATATTTATTTACAGTGTGTGTATAATGAATGCAGTGTGTGCGTATGTGTGTGTGTATGAGTGCAGTGTGTGTGTGTATGAGTGCAGTGTGTGTGTGTATGAGTGCAGTGTGTGTGTGTATGAGTGCAGTGTGTGTGTGCATGAATGCAGTGTGTGTGTGTATGAATGCAGTGTGTGAATGCAGTGTGTGCAGGGCCGGTGCAAGGATATTTGCCGCTGTAGGCAAAAAATTTTTTGCCGCCCCCTCCCCCCCCATATGTCCTGACTTCCCCTCCTCCTCCCTCAGTGGTCCTTACCTCCCCACCCCCGTGTTCCTTCACCCCCCCCCCAGTGGTCCTGACTCACCCCTCCCCTAGTGGTCCTTACCCTCCCCTCCCCTAGTGGTCCTTACTTCCCCCTCCCCTCCCATAGTGGTCCTTATCCCACCCCCTCCCTCTCATAGTGGTCCTTATCCCCCTTCTCCCTCCCATAGTGTTCCTTATCCCCCCCATCCCTCCCATAGTGGTCCATATACCCCCCCTCCCTCCCATAGTGGTCCTTATACCCCCCCTCCCTCCCATAGTGGTCCTTATACCCCTCCCTCCCATAGTGGTCCATATACCCCCCCCTCCCTCCCATAGTGGTCCTTATACCCCCCCTCCCTCCCATAGTGGTCCTTATACCCCCCTCCCTCCCATAGTGGTCCTTATCCCCCCCCTCCCTCCCATAGTGGTCCTTATCCCCCCCCTCCCTCCCATAGTGGTCCTTATCCCCCCCTCCCTCCCATAGTGGTCCTTATCCCCCCCTCCCTCCCATAGTGGTCCTTATACCCCCCCCCCTCCCTCCCATAGTGGTCCTTATACCCCCCTCCCTCCCATAGTGGTCCTTATACCCCCCTCCCTCCCATAGTGGTCCTTATACCCCCCTCCCTCCCATAGTGGTCCTTATCCCCCCCTCCCTCCCATAGTGGTCCTTATCCCCCCCCTCCCATAGTGGTCCTTATATCCCCCCCTCCCATAGTGGTCCTTATACCCCCCTCCCTCCCATAGTGGTCCTTATACCCCCCCTCCCTCCCCTAGTGGTCCTTACCCTCCCCTCCCCTAGTGGTCCTTACTTCCCCCTCCCCTCCCATAGTGTTCCTTATCCCCCCCCTCCCTCCCATAGCGGTCCTTATCCCCCCTCCCATAGTGGTCCTTATACCCCCCTCCCTCCCATAGTGGTCCTTATCCCCCCCCCTCCCTCCCATAGTGGTCCTTATACCCCCCTCCCTCCCATAGTGGTCCTTATCCCCCCCCTCCCTCCCATAGTGGTCCTTATCCCCCCCCTCCCTCCCATAGTGGTCCTTATACCCCCCCTCCCTCCCATAGTGGTCCTTATACCCCCCTCCCTCCCATAGTGGTCCTTATCCCCCCCCTCCCTCCCATAGTGGTCCTTATCCCCCCCTCCCATAGTGGTCCTTATACCCCCCCTCCCATAGTGGTCCTTATACCCCCCCTCCCTCCCATAGTGGTCCTTATACCCCCCCTCCCTCCCATAGTGGTCCTTATACCCCCCCTCCCTCCCATAGTGGTCCTTATACCCCCCCCTCCCTCCCATAGTGGTCCTTATACCCCCCCCTCCCTCCCATAGTGGTCCTTATACCCCCCTCCCTCCCATAGTGGTCCTTATACCCCCCTCCCTCCCATAGTGGACCTTATCCCCCTCCCTCCCATAGTGGTCCTTAACCCACCCCCTCCCTCCCATAGTGGTCCTTATACCCCCCCCCCTCCCATAGTGGTCCTTATACCCCTTTTTTTTTGTTATTATTAATTTTTTTTTTTATTATTATTTTTTTATTATTATTTCTTATTTTATTTATATTTTTTTTTTTTCGTCCCCCCTCCCTGCTTGATATATGGCAGGGAGGGGGGCTCTCCTTCCCTGGTGGTCCAGTGGCAGTTCAGTGGGGGGGAGAGGGGTGCTGGCAGAGCTGTAACTTACCTTTCCTGCAGCTCCTGTCAGCTCTCTCCTCCTCTGCGCCGTCCGTTCTGCTCTTCTGTCAGCTTACACTGTAAGTCTCGCGAGAGCCGCGGCTCTCGCGAGACTTACACTGGGAGCTGACCGAGGTGCTGACCGGACGGCGCAGAGGAGGAGAGAGCTGACAGGAGCTGCAGGAAAGGTAAGTACAGCTCTGCCAGCACCCCTCTCCCCCCAGTCTGTATTATGGCAATGTAAATTGCCATAATACAGACTCTGACTCGAGTATAAGCCGAGTTGGGGTTTTTCAGCCCAAAAAATGGGCTGAAAAACTCCGGCTTATACTCGAGTATATACGGTATGTTTAAAAGAGAGAATGTTTTTTATTATTGTGGAACGTGTAGAGGCTGCACTTTAAGAACGCACAAAAACAAAAATGTTACTAAATTCTATTCATTCCACAACAAAAAACCTTATGATATTAAATCCTTTTTAACCTGCAATTCTAAGAATGTAATTTATATGATTACCTGCCCCTGTGGATATCAATATATTGGTAGAACATCAAGACCACTTAAAATACGAATCAGGGAGCATATCTATAACATCAATAGGAAATATACCCTACATAATGTGTCAAAACATTTTTTAGAAGTCCATGGTGGCAACACACAGGGTATTGAATTTATGGGAATAGAAGCAGTTAAAGTACACTGGAGGGGAGGGGATATAGAGAACCTCCTCAACAAAACTGAAATGAAATGGACTTTTAACATGGAAACTTTGTCTCCATATGGTTTGAATGTGGATTTTGAGGTTAATTCATATATATGATAATATTAAAAATTTTATATTGGAGCTTTTAATTTCTTTTTAACCATTTTGGGATGTGTATTTAAATGATTGAAATCAATTTAGGTTTTATATATATTTTTTATATATATTTGTTACATATATCTTATGGCTTTTTTCTTCTTCTAACCTAATAACACCTTTCCTTTATTCCCCCCTTTAGAAGTTTTTATTAAGTGTTTATAGTTACATTTATGTCCAAACGATCGATTTTTACAAAGCACTGGCAAGTTATACAATGTAAGGACATTCCAAAATGGCTTCCGGTATACAGCGCCGAAATGACGTGCGGAACACGTCGGACGACCGATGACGACGAATGCGGAAGTAAAAGAACCCGGACATGGCGAAAAAGAACCCAAACCTTTCATAATATAAATGGAAACATTGGAGATGGACAGACAGCACCACTTGAGAAAGGCTTCCTTGCCGAAACGCGTCGTGGTATATTTTATGGACAATTTTGAATTTGTATTTGAGTTTTAATATTCTTTGATTTTGGATCAAATAAATAAGTTTTACTTTGATCCTGTATCCTGGAATAATTGTAAAGTCTACATCCAGGGAAGACTCAATATCAACTACAAGACGTCCAGTCTAAAAGGCTTTTTCATCTCCATTACAAGTTCATAGTCTGAGTCAGCTTGTATAAGTGACTCAGAAGCATGTGAGTTTAACCAGTAATTTCTGGTCAATATACACATATATGACAATATTACCCTATATTTCTATTTTTTATATCTTGTTCTAGATATACACTAAAGACAGTACTGGTAACAATTTAACTGCATGTATTGAGTGCTCTCACCATTATATATTTCTTGTGCACTTTAAATTTGTCTGGTTGAGTGATTCACACCAGGTGATCGTAGCACCAAATTTTACTCTTTTTCCCCAAACTTTTGTTTTTTACGTTTCTGTTACAGGTTATATGTTAGAAGTGTGTCTGACATACCATAAAATGTGTACTATACATTGTATTATCCTAATTGCTCACAATTTGACTATATTGCGTACTTCTATTTTGACACAATAAAGGTCGTTTTAATGGGTTGCCTGTTTCTGCACCCAATAATATTTTGCGGTTAGTCTGTGCCTTTCATAAACCAGGAAGAAAACTTTAGAGAACTAGAATATGTAACGAATATATGTTGTTGGGTTTTCTTTGAACTCTTTAGAGTAAAGTTAGCACCATAACCAAATCGGCTCTAGTGTTTTTTGTACTGAATTATCTAAAGCCTGCAGTCTGTCCCTTTTCACAGAAATCAATCAAATATTTCAGTTCTGTCGGTCTTTGGGCAGAATTTATTGGCTAAAAAATGTATTGCAAAGCTGAACATAACTGATATTGCTACAGTGGAAGCAGAACTTTCATTTTAAAAATATCTTTGAATTAGTATACCATGGGCGCCTGGGGGCACAGGGAATTGTCAAGCCATTGGAAAGAGTTTGACTTTAAACAGTGGGACAGTGCTGGGGACTTTTGCCACCATTACTGTTGCAGCATAGTGCTTATGGTTCTTGGTGCCTTGTGGTTTGTTTGTTTTGTTTTGTTTTTTAAATATCCTAGACTGTAATGCAAGAGGGGTATCTGAGGAAAAAGCTAAATACAAATCTGTTCTTTCAGCTGAACCATTTTCCAGGGACATTCCAGATCGGTCGGAAGGATCGCCTGTGGCGCAACCTGTCGAAGATGCAAGCACGTTTCGGGAGAAAAGAGTTCAACTTTTTTCCCCAGTCGTTTGTTCTACCTCAGGATATCAAGCTGTTAAAGAAAGCTTGGGAGGAGGGCGGCACGAGGCAAAAATGGATAGTGAAACCGGTAGGGATCTTCCATGAGTTTTTACAGGTTTTATGCTGGTATTTACAAAGTTCTCTGCAGTCTGAAACACATATTTTAAATGATGATTTTATTACTATTTGGGTTTACTGAAGAAATAGGAGAAGATGAGGTTTGTACATAGAATAAGATTAAAGGAACTCCATGCTGTAGGAATTATCTTGCCATAATATACCGTGTATATACTCGAGTATAAGCAGAGTTTTCCCAACACATTTTTTGTGCTGGAAAAGCCTTCCTCGGCTTATACTAGAGTCAGGGTCTGTATTATGGCAACTTACATTGCCATAATACAGACCAGGACCGCCGGGCTCATTACAGCAAGCTGTTACTTACCTTTCCTGCAGCTCCTCCAGCTCCCCAGTGTAAATCACGCAAGACCCGCGGGCGTCAGAGCGTTGCCACGGGTTACGCAGACCATGAGATTTACACTGGGGAGCTGGAGGAGCTGCAGGAAAGGTAAGTAACAGCTTGCTGCCGGCCCATACCACTGGGGATTAACATATTCCCCCTCCCTGGCCAGGCAACAAGCAGGGAGGGGGGACCAAAAAAAAGTAAAAGAAATTAAATATTGAAATAATATTAAAAATGCCCTCCCCCACCCAGTTTACACACACCACACAAACACACACTCTTCATTCACACAAACTGCATTCATTATATACACTCAAACTACACAAACACACACTGCGTTCACACAAACTGCATTCATTACATATACACACTACACACACACACACACACTCTGCATTCGTTATATACACATACTGTAAATAAATATTCAAAAACATTTAACCTACCGATGCCTTAATGAATGTCATTTTATTGGGATCTATTTTTAAATTTACCAGTAGCTGCTGCATTTCCCACCCTAGGCTTATACTCGAGTCAATACGTTTTCCCATTAAATTTTGCTAAAATTAGGTACCTCGGCTTGTATTCGGGTCGGCTTATACTAGAGTGTATACGGTAATTTAAAAAAACAAAAACATATATTTGTTTGTTTTTCCCTTTGAATAATAGCTGGGTATTTCAGTATGCTGTATCTTGATCCTACAGGTAATTCTACCCCAAAACACAGACTTGTTACTCTCTGTATGTCTATCGCTCTGAGTTCCAGGCCCTGTAGGGTTTGCTATAAACCTGAACTAATGACCATGTCTTCTTCTGCTTTTAGCCAGCGTCGGCCAGAGGAATGGGGATTCAAGTGATACACAAATGGAGCCAACTTCCTAAGAGGAGGCCGCTTTTGGTACAAAGGTAAGACCACCTGCGACAGGGCCTGGTGACCAGCTACTTGTTTGTTTTACAAAGTCTGTCCTTTAATATTACTCAATGAAATAGATCAGTAATGGATAGTAACGTGCATTCTTAGTCTTTACATCACTTTTATACTTCCAACTATTTGTGTTAAACGGATTCTGTTTACAGAAAGCCTATTTATTGAATTGTCTTTAATACCTGGAATTGTGGTGATGCTTTACGTATAGTCAGGTTTAATTTAGTGAAAACTAATCCTGAGCTGAGATGTATATCTCAATGTATTTCTGGTCCTCAGGTATTTACACAAGCCCTATCTCATCAGCGGGAGCAAGTTTGATCTCCGGATCTATGTTTACGTGACTTCTTACGACCCCCTCAGAATCTATCTATTTTCAGATGGTTTGGTGAGATTCGCAAGCTGCAAGTATGTCGTGTAGATAAACACTATTGTTTAATTTTATTTGATCCATAGTTAGTCCTTTCAATGACATGTTGAAAATTGGTGAATTTTCATTGTCCAGGTATTCTTCCTCTATGAAAAGTCTCAGCAATAAGTTCATGCACCTTACAAACTACAGTGTCAACAAAAAGAATGCCGACTACAAGGCCAACTCCGACCAAACTGCCTGCCAGGGGCACAAATGGTAACAAAACCTACACTCCATCCTTTACGCAGTGATTGTTATTGTGTGTATCTATATGCCATGTAATACTCTGCCTGGAGGAAGCCTGCCTGAAAGTCAACATCTGCCAAAACAAATTAATTAAAAATATATATATATTGAACAAAATTCTAAACGCAACACTTTTTTTTTGTTTTTGCCCCCATTTTTCATGAGCTGAACTCAAAGAACTAAGACTTTTTTTTATGTACACAAAAGGCCTATTTCTCTCAAATGTTGTTCACAAATCTGTCTAAATCTGTTAGTGAGCACTTCTCCTTTGCCGAGATAATCCATCCACCTCACAGGTGTGGCATATCAAGATGCTGATTAGACAGCATGATTATTGCACAGGTGTGCCTTAGGCTGGCCACAATAAAAGGCCACTCTGAAATGTGCATTTTTATCACAGCAAACAATGCCACAGATGTCGCAAGTTATGAGTGAGCATGCAGTTGGCATGCTGACTGCAGGAATGCCCACCAGACCTGTTGCCCGTGAATTGAATGTTAATTTCTCTACCATAAGCAGTCTCCAAAGGCGTTTCAGAGAATTTGGCAGTACATCTAACCAGCTTTGTAACCACACCAGCCCAGGACCTCCACATCAAGCATCTTCACCTTCAAGATCATCTGAGACCAGCCACCTGGACAGCTGCTGCAACAATTGGTTTGCATAACCAAAGAATTTCTGCATAAACAGTCAGAAACTGTCTCAGGGAAGCTCATCTGCATGCTTGACCTGACTGCAGTTTGTCGTAACCGACTTGAGTGGGCATGTGCTCACATTCAATGGCGTCTGACACTTTTGAGAGGTGTTCCCTTTACATATGAATCCTGGTTTTCACTGTACAGGGCAGATGCAGACAAGCGTGTATGGCGTCAGGTGGGCGAGCGGTTTGCCGATGTCAACGTTGTGAATAGAGTGGCCCATTGTGGCAATGGGGTTATCAGATGGGCAGGTGTATGTTATGGACAGCGAACACAGGTGCATTTTATTGATGGCATTTTGAATGCACAGAGATATTGTGACGAGATCCTGAGGCCCATTGTTGTGCCATTCATCCACAACCATCACCACATGTTGCAGCATGATGATGCACGGCCCCATGTTGCAAGGATCTGTACACAATTCCTGGAAGCTGAAAACATCTCATGGTCAGCATACTCATCAGACATGTCATCCATTGAGCATGTTTGGGATGCTCTGGATTGGCGTATACGACAGCGTGTTCCAGGTCCTGCCAATATCCAGTAACTTCGCACAGCCATTGAAGAGGAGTGTACCAACATTCCACAGCCCACAAACAACAACCTGATCAATTCTATGCAAAGGAGATCAACTCTATGCGAAGGAACTGGTTTTCAAACCCCCCACCCCCTAATACAGTAAAACTACACATTTTAGTGTTGCCTTTTATTGTGTCCAGCCTAAGGCACACCTGTGCAATAATCATGCTGTCTAATCAGCATCTTGATATGCCACACCTGTGTGGTGGATGGATTATCTTGGCAAAAGAGAAGTGCTCACTAATTACAGATTTAGACAGATTTGTGAACAATATTTGAGAGAAATAGGCCTTTTGTGTACATAGAAAAAGTCTTAGATCTTTGAGTTCAGCTCATGAAAAATGGGGGCAAAAACAAGTTTTGAGTTTCTAATTGTGTTCAGTGTGTGTGTGTATATACATACATATCTATCAGCTTCCGACTTTCTCCAGGCAGAGCATGCTGGTACATACTACATATTGTGCAAAGGAATTTTCTTTGAGAGGGAAAGTATGGGAAGAATCCACGATACAAATTTAAGGGTGGTATAAATATTTGCTGTATATTTGATAGTTATTTACTAGCGCGGTGTATACAGGGCAACTTGAAAGTCCACGTAAACAACCCCGATTTGTGATGGAGCAAAGAATTGGTGTAATATAGTGCAAAACAGGCCATAGGTGTTTTTTCTGTTCTATAATAACGATGATGATATTCTAAGATTTAGAGTCTTCCAGATCTTTTGTGGGTTCGTGACTTTTGACTTTTCCTATAAATTGTGCTTCTTGTCCTCATATTCTCAGATTACAGTTGGGTCTATGTTCTTTCTAACAGGCTGTTCATTTAAAGCTCCAGAAAGACACGTTTTGGCAATAGAAGGCACCGTACATTAATAACATCAAACCCCTCTTTCCGTAGGGCACTGAAGGCGTTGTGGAGTTACCTCAACCAGCATGGTTTCAGTAGTGATAAAATCTGGGAGAAGATCAAAGACATGGTGATAAAGACAGTTATTGCGTGAGTCTAATTGTGCAGTTAGCTTGTAAGCTGTAATTAAGTGTTCTTGCATAGCAAGACCACTTAATGTTATCTCACATATATATTATTAAGTGTTCTTGCATAGCAAGACCACTTACTGTTATCTCACATATATATTATTATTATTATTATTATAGCCAAATTTGCCACCTAACTCCTCCCACAGTTTTTAAACTACATAGACAAAAATATACCAAAACGTGCAGATTGTTCCCGATCGGATTGCTATTACTTTGTGGAACGTTTCGGCGAATGGTTCTCGGAATATCGTCATTCTTGTGGCGAAATTTGTCCCATAGGAATGAATGGCAAAGCTAGAGTGGGAGCTGGCAAAAGCTGAAAAATCAGGACATGATTTCTAAACTGCCACCACTCCCTCATTTTCAGGCCCACCTACACAAATCTTATATCAAAACGTTTAGCTATCCCTGCTGCCACTAGAAATGTCCACAGCTAAGCCATAGTCCTTATAGTTTTCACAATATGACCATTTGTTTGCAACTCACGCAGTCCATTGACATTCATTGAAACTCCACTCTGCAAAGCTCACATTTAAAGGGCAATTTCTAAACTGCGACTGTGCCTTCCTTGTTAATATCTCAGAGACATACTATACATCAAAAAGTAGGTCTGGGTCTTGTGATTCTCACAATATAAAGCTCTTCGCTGTAGGATTTATAGTTTTTAAAATACGACTGTTTGAAGAGGGCAACCGCAAAAATACTCTGACCTGTGCCAGGCTGCAGCAGCAAGTGATGTCATAGACAGGGCCTTTTGCACCTGCTAATGTTTTTATAACTGTATGTTTTAATGTAACTGTGAAGCACTTTGGGCAACAGCTTTGCAATTAAATGTGCTATATAAATAAATAATAACAGTTACTCCGCCCACTCCAGTTGTAGACTACTGGTGGAGGCAAGAACACTTCACACAATTTCCCCAGAAATTGTAGCTTTTCTAGTTATTAAGTGTTCTTGCATAGCAAGACCACTTACTGTTATCTCACATATATATTATTATTATTATTAAGTGTTCTTGCAAAGCAAGACCACTTACTGTTATCTCACATATATATTATTATTATTATTATAGCCAAATTTGCCACCCTAACTCCTCCCACAGTTTTTACACTACATAGACAAAAATATACCAAAACGTGCAGATTGTTCCCGATCGGATTGCTATTACTTTGTGGAACGTTTCGCCGAATGGTTTTTGGAATATCGTCGTTCTTGTGGCGAAATTTGTCCCATGGGAATGAATGGCAAAGCTAGAGTGGGAGTTGGCAAAAGCTGAAAAATCAGGACATGATTTCGAAACTGCCACCACTCCCTCATTTTTAGGCCCACCTACACAAATCTTATATCAAAATGTTCAGCTATCCCTGCTGCCACTAGAAATGTCCACGGCTAAGCCATAGTCCTGATAGTTTTCACAATATGACCATTTGTTTGGAACTCACGCAGTCCATTGACATTCATTGAAACTCCTCTCTGCAAAGCTCACATTTGAAGGGCAATTTCTAAACTGCGACTGTGCCTTCATTGTTAATATCTCAGAGACATACTATACATCAAAATGTAGGTCTGGGTCTTGAAGATGGCAACCGCAAAAAAACTCTGACCTGTGCAAGGCTGCAGCAGCAAGTGATGTCATAGACAGGGCCTTTTGCACCTGCTAATGTTTTTATAACTACCGTATTTTTCGCTCCATAAGACGCACCTCACCATAAGACGCACCTAGTTTTTAGAGGAAGAAACCCAGAAAAAAAATATTCTGAACAAACTGTCCCATAGTGTTTCTTACTATGGGACAGTTTGTACAGAATATTTGTTTTCTCCCCTGTCCCATAGTGTCCCCCCCCTCCCATAGTCTTCTCCTCTCTCCCATAGTCTTCACCCACCACCTCCCCATAGTCTTCACCCACCACCTCCCCATAGACTTCACCCACCCCCTCCCCATAGTCTTCATCCACCCCCTCCCCATAGTCTTCATCCACCCCCTCCCCATAGTCTTCATCCACCCCCTCCCCATAGTCTTCATCCACCCCCTCCCCATAGACTTCATCCACCCCCTCCCCATAGACTTCATCCACCCCCTCCCCATAGACTTCATCCACCCCCTCCCCATAGACTTCATCCACCCCCTCCCCATAGACTTCATCCACCCCCTCCCCATAGACTTCATCCACCCCCTCCCCATAGACTTCATCCACCCCCTCCCCATAGACTTCATCCACCCCCTCCCCATAGACTTCATCCACCCCCTCCCCATAGACTTCATCCACCCCCTCCCCATAGACTTCATCCCCCCCCTCCCCATAGACTTCATCCCCCCCCTCCCCATAGACTTCATCCCCCCCCCCTCCCCATAGACTTCATCTCCCCCCCCCTCCCCATAGACTTCATCCCCCCCCTCCCCATAGACTTCATCCCCCCCCCTCCCCATAGACTTCATCCCCCCCCTCCCCATAGACTTCATCCCCCCCCTCCCCATAGACTTCATCCCCCCCCCTCCCCATAGACTTCATCCCCCCCCCTCCCCATAGACTTCATCCCCCCCCTCCCCATAGACTTCATCCCCCCCCCTCCCCATAGACTTCATCCCCCCCCCTCCCCATAGACTTCATCCCCCCCCCTCCCCATAGACTTCATCCCCCCCCCTCCCCATAGACTTCATCCCCCCCCCTCCCCATAGACTTCATCCCCCTCCCCATAGACTTCATCCCCCCCCCCTCCCCATAGACTTCATTCCCCCCCCCCCCTCCCCATAGACTTCATTCCCCCCCCCCCTCCCCATAGACTTCATCCCCCCCCCTCCCCATATTCTTCTCTCCCATACTGTCCTCCCCTTGTCCCATAATTACTTACCTGTCTTGCAGCGTTGGCCGGCAGCACAGGGCGCACCGCGGTAGTGGAACTTGAATTTCATGTTCCGGTTTCCGGCGGGACTGAAAGGAAGTGCGCACTCAGCTTGTGCACACTTCCTTTCAGTCCCGCCGGAAACCGGAACATGAAATTCAAGTTCCACTACCGCGGTGCGCCCTGTGCTGCCGGCCAACGCTGCAAGACAGGTAAGTAAAGCTTCATATTCGCTCCATAAGACGCACAGACATTTCCCCTCACTTTTGAGGGGAAAAAAAGTGCGTCTTATGGAGCGAAAAATACGGTATATGTTTTAATGTAACTGTGAAGCACTTTGGGCAGCAACGTTGCAATTAAATGTGCTATATAAATAAATAATAACAGTTACTCCGCCCACTCCAGTTGTAGACTACTGGTGGAGGCAAGAACACTTCACACAATTTCCCCAGATATTGTAGCTTTTCTAGTGTTAATACTGCATTTTCTCTGAAAAGACAGTGTCTACTGCAAAATGCCTGCAGGGACGGAGTATACTCACCAGAGCAACTACATTAAGCTGATATCATATTTGCTTTTGTCATCTTTGGTTTAAGATGGGATTGAGGAAAGAAAGTTTAAAAAAAAAAAAAACACTCCTGTTTTTATGGAATTGAAATCAGTCATTCATTAATATGTGCATTGCGTAGCATGGCCAGTTCTAGGTAGAAATACAAGTTTAATTCATACACAGTTCTAGCTAATTCGCAAAGAATTACATTGATTTCCATCTGCAGATTGCTTCTGCCTTCTCCTACATGACTGCTGCAGATTGTCATCAAACTTTATAGAGTTTCCAGACCTGCAATAGAGGAGCACAAATACCTCTTAGCTTACCATAGGTGCAGAATGTGCCCGGGCTGTCTGGTCAAAATTCACACATTGGCTCAAACCGTTTAAATGTCTCTATCCTACCTAACTACTCTCAACCGCTCTCTGCGTGCTGATAATGCCTAATCCTTGTGTGCAATTTGTCTTTTTGTTGACTTCAATATGAGTTGTTTTGTTTTTCTTGCTTAGTTCGGAGCCATACGTAAACAGCTTGGTGAAGATGTACGTGCAGAAGCCATACAGCTGCCATGAACTCTTCGGGTTTGATATAATGCTGGATGAGAACCTCAAGCCGTGGGTTCTAGAAGTCAATATATCTCCCAGGTAAATGTAGCTTTAAGAAGAGCTGTCTGTTCCGTAAACCGTTAACAACCTGTGTGAGTGTCCTGAACGCCAAACTACATTCCACCCTTAATATTTTCAGTTGTTTGTGTGCTCTCCGGTAATTGTGAGGCTGTTCCTTAACATTCTGTCACACCACCGGTAGTGGAGCAAACCTGCTTCATGTTACTGATCTGGCGTTTCTGTCACTAACAATGTCAGACAGCAATGGCATGGAGCTACAGTCCAAACAAAATTAATTACATTAGATATGGGTTATATTCCTGAAAAACCTGAACCTCATTTTGGAATTGTTAAATGTTTGTATTAAAGAACCTGGCTGAGCTGTTGGTATTTGAATGGGAGGATTGTTGATCTTACACTAATCTCTCATAATGAGTCATAACAAAATGAGACGGGCGAATGGTCTTCCACTGGATCATTGTCTTCATTCATTGAAAAAGAAATGAAAACTGCTTATGTGAGGGAATAGTACTTGGCCTGTTGGCTTGGTGTTTTAGGTTTTTTATTTTTTATTATTTCAATACGAATCTTGACTGGGGTTAATGGGGAACATAGCGCTTTCTTTTTCTTGTGTAACTCTTTTTACAGAAAGAAGGTGCAAGTTTGCTTTCATTCAAAATAAAATGCATTTTTTGTGGTGTTGGGGAAGTGTTCTATCTCTGTCTTTTTGTTTTTTAGTATTTAGTAATATAGCCGTTACTATTTGTCATTGCAGCCTTCACTCCAACTCCCAGCTGGACATGAATATCAAGGGCCAAATGGTTAGAGACCTTTTCAACCTGGCTGGCTTTATTCTCCCAAGCAAGGAAGACATGATGTCTGGAGATGGAAGCGCATGCAGCTCTACAAACAGGTGAGAGACCAGATCTACCTCTGTCTGTCAGCATGCTAGCTATAAATACATTCCTGATTATACTTTGATACCTCCCACCTAATATCATCCTGGGTGTTTTAACTTTCCTTTCATTATTCAGAGCATGATCGCAATGTGTATACCCCACATCTCTCCCTGACTGGCTGCTTGTTATGTGCGTTTGTCATGAAGTTGATGCATCTTGTACTTAGAACTAGCAGAGGACTTGGGAACATAGCCTTATACAATGGGGTGAAGTAGATCAATTAAAAGGGATATTTATCCAGTCTCTGTCTTAGAATTAAGCAGGGCAATGTGTTGGGCAAATCTTTTACTACAGTGACATTCCAGTATCTTTATTTAATGAAGGCATTAATTCTGTTCAGAAAGTTCCCAAGTGACCCAAGGTCTCACGGCTTGTTTTCTAATCCCATCACGGTCATCTTTGCTTCTACAAAACGAATAGGCTACAGTATAAATAAAAGTAGGTTATTCTACCATAATAGAAAGGTGATCAGGGCCTTGTTTAGGAGCCTAGTTGTCCTCTCAAATAACATTGGATACAAAAGTCCCTATTTTAAAGAGTCTTTATTCCATTGTCAAACATGTTCACTTATAAACACTTCATCAAGCCAGACCATAAGTTATTCTGAATGTGAAGCTACAAACAAACGCATTTGCTCTAATTGATTAATTGTAGTGAGAATATGTTTGCATTTGGACTGCTAAGGTTTTCCAGAAATCACAGTGCTAAGGGGGGCTTTGAACAATTTTTGTCTTTCAACATATGTTTCTGTTGTTTTAATGTAAGGTAATACAGGGAGTGCAGAATTATTAGGCAAGTTGTATTTTTGAGGATTAATTTTATTATTGAACAACAACCATGTTCTCAATGAACCCAAAAAACTCATTAATATCAAAGCTGAATATTTTTGGAAGTAGTTTTTAGTTTGTTTTTAGTTATAGCTATTTTAGGGGGATATCTGTGTGTGCAGGTGACTATTACTGTGCATAATTATTAGGCAACTTAACAAAAAAACAAATATATACCCATTTCAATTATTTATTTTTACCAGTGAAACCAATATAACATCTCAACATTCACAAATATACATTTCTGACATTCAAAAACAACAAAAACAAATCAGTGACCAATATAGCCACCTTTCTTTGCAAGGACACTCAAAAGCCTGCCATCCATGGATTCTGTCAGTGTTTTGATCTGTTCACCATCAACATTGCAAGCAGCAGCAACCACAGCCTCCCAGACACTGTTCAGAGAGGTGTACTGTTTTCCCTCCTTGTAAATCTCACATTTGATGATGGACCACAGGTTCTCAATGGGGTTCAGATCAGGTGAACAAGGAGGCCATGTCATTAGATTTTCTTCTTTTATACCCTTTCTTGCCAGCCACGCTGTGGAGTACTTGGACGCGTGTGATGGAGCATTGTCCTGCATGAAAATCCTGTTTTCTTGAAGGATGCAGACTTCTTCCTGTACCACTGCTTGAAGAAGGTGTCTTCCAGAAACTGGCAGTAGGACTGGGAGTTGAGCTTGACTCCATCCTCAACCCGAAAAGGCCCCACAAGCTCATCTTTGATGATACCAGCCCAAACCAGTACTCCACCTCCACCTTGCTGGCGTCTGAGTCAGACTGGAGCTCTCTGCCCTTTACCAATGCATCCATCTGGCCCATCAAGACTCACTCTCATTTCATCAGTCCATAAAACCTTAGAAAAATCAGTCTTGAGATATTTCTTGGCCCAGTCTTGACGTTTCAGCTTGTGTGTCTTGTTCAGTGGTGGTCGTCTTTCAGCCTTTCTTACCTTGGCCATGTCTCTGAGTATTGCACACCTTGTGCTTTTGGGCACTCCAGTGATGTTGCAGCTCTGAAATATGGCCAAACTGGTGGCAAGTGGTATCTTGGCAGCTGCACGCTTGACTTTTCTCAGTTCATGGGCAGTTATTTTGCGCCTTGGTTTCTCCACACGTTTCTTGCGACCCTGTTGACTATTTTGAATGAAACGCTTGATTGTTCGATGATCACGCTTCAGAAGCTTTGCAATTTTAAGAGTGCTGCATCCCTCTGCAAGATATCTCACTATTTTTGACTTTTCTGAGCCTGTCAAGTCCTTCTTTTGACCCATTTTGCCAAAGGAAAGGAAGTTGCCTAATAATTATGCACACCTGATATAGGGTGTTGATGTCATTAGACCACACCCCTTCTCATTACAGAGATGCACATCACCTAATATGCTTAATTGGTAGTAGGCTTTCGAGCCTATACAGCTTGGAGTAAGACAACATGCATAAAGAGGATGATGTGGTCAAAATACTCATTTGCCTAATAATTCTGCACTCCCTGTATTTTAGAAGGTTTTGTCTCTTGCTATGCTATGACACTAGACTGTGTGCATGGAGTGAGGTTTGACAATGTAGGCCTAGTGACACGACATGGAATTCAAGGAAAGCAATTAATAGCGTTGTGTTCTTCTGCTAAGTGTGAACAGCCACGGGAAGGTCCGCTGCTCAGCAGAGGTAGTCGGCACGGAGAAGATGAAGAGAGCTCATTATCTTAGTTCAAAAATACCAGACAAGGTACAGAAATACTTCTCCTTAACTACAAGACTTTTTTGTATTAAATGTTTCTTTTTAAAGTGTATTAAAAAATCATCTGTTAAATTAAAAAAGAAAAACCACCATATGTTTGCACTGACAGCAAACCCAGACAAGTAAATGTTTGATCTCAAACTAGCAGAAAATACTCAGATATTCTCCTGTTTATTTCTTTTTTAAAGTTTTAGATTACAATATACACACTTGACTTTTTGGGGGGGTTGGGGGTACTTGCATTGAGGGCTGGTCATGGGGGGTATGTGTCCTTTTATGAAAGTAAATGGACCTTGAAATCTTTTTATTTAATTTTGTTTCTGGTTGTCACTGCTCCATTGGCTTGTTGAAGACCTATATGCGACAACCTTCCCTCCAGCCAAAGCACCATGCCACACATTGTCAGATTAGTAAATTAGAGTGAAAAAGGATTCCAGTGCATCAAGTCCAAACTATCCCCAATTTTCTGTTGGGTTGCCACACAAACTGGGCTTGCACTGGTGCCCCCCACCTCTGCCATTCCAATTTGATCTATTATGTCCCTTTCACCAAAGGATGAACAAAACTCCAATGAGGCTTTGCCAATCCCTTGCATGACAAAGCATCATGGGAGTTGTAGTTCACGAACATCTGTGGATCAACCCCGCTCTAACACTTTGCATACTGATTGTAACTGGTTCAACTCTTTGTTGTCCTATTATTTGCTGTAATTTTTTATTTATTTTTTTTAGGACTTGTATGCTACTATTTTAGACCAGCTGACACCTGAAGATGTTAAAGTCTTGGCAGAAACTGAAGACGAGCTGTCGCGTTGTGGCCAGTTTGAGCGCATTTTTCCGTCTCCCATATCTTCGCGATACCTGCGCTTTTTTGAACAACCTCGCTACTTTAATATTCTCACCAATCAATGGGAACAGAAATATTATGCAAATAGAGAAATGGGTAGGAGTTGTCTATATTTTTGTGGATAGTCTAACCATGGCATGACTTTTAATATCCAACACGGCAGCTTGCCTTCTGGCTCTCTGCTTTATCATCCGGGTTTAAGTTCATTGTCTTATATTGACGTGGAGCCTCAGTAATGCTCTCTGTAACTAGCTGTTCAAAAGAAATGAGCAGAATGATGCTCTATGTGAAGCTGCCCCTGAATTTATGTATAACCAGATCCCAGGAGATTGCTGGACTCTCTCTCAAACTATTTTATTTTACAAACATAGGGAAAATATGGAGCTGACAAGAACAGGTTTTACCCCTTTCTGCAATAACGCTTTGAAATAATTGTGTGTGTGTATATGAAATACAAAATACAGGTTAAGGAACAGCGCACACAAATTTATTTATTTATTTTTTTAAATTCCTCAATCTGTATTTTATATAAATGTTGGTCTCTACGGCAGCACGGTTGCAGAACAATGCATGCTCCTGGTGTGCCCCAAATCCCTTTTTTGTCTTTGTCTGACAAATATAGTCCTGACTGTTCATGCAAGAAAATATCACATCTAATCCCCTATGGCCACTTGCACTAGCTTTGAAACCAGTCTCAAAGATCGAAATGTATTCATTTACAAATGGGTTCTGCACAACTATTTTTAATTTATTTATTTTTAAGTCCAAAAAAAATCATTTTCTTCTGATGTTTAAAATGCTAATGGTAAAATAATTTATCATGGTACTTTCTTTTCTTGTTTACGTTAATTAGGTCGGGATTTCCTGAGAAGTTTATGCTTGAGGAGTTACCATACTGGTTTCAGTGGAGACACTAGAATGGTGAGTGTTTGGAGACTATCTTCCTGCTGTTATAACTGTATGTCTGTCTCTGTGACTAATAAAATATTGCAGGACTGCTATCCTTACCAGTTTCACATTTTATAGCTTAAACATGTTCCTTCTCTCACACAGTGGGCAATGCCAAGATCACCTGGACACGCTGAGATTCACCGGAATGGTTTCAGCAAAGCAGAAGTGATCAAGCACAGGTGAATTTCACTGTGCAAGTAAAATCTCATCAATGTTAAAAAAATAAATAAAAAAATAGTCTTATATACTGATACAGACAAGTAAGAGTATCCAAAACAAATTGCATTCAGCTCTCTGAAAAAGTCAGTTGGTCTGCTAAAGACACAAATAACCGTAATCAGTGCTTGTGTATACAAGTGTCAACAGGACCTAGAATCCACTTTTAAACACATGTACAAACGTGTGGATTTAAGTTGGTCCCCCCAAGAAAGAAAGAAAGCCATTGTTTTACTTTTAGACGGTACGAGTCATGCATTGGCCAGTATAACTATTGTCATGTCCTTTTGTTTTTGTTTTTTTGTTTTGTTTTTTTACACTGGATATTTAAAAGTTACTGACTTAAATTCTCACCAAAAAACCTCCTATATTTAAGATGTTTCTTATAAGGAAGCCCAAAAGTAACTGACTAATGATGCACTTACCTGAGAAAGGGAAAATCTAAGTGGCCATGGAGGCAGACAGACTGTTGCATGTGTGTTTTACTGGCAATCGGTAATTTAAGGCTGCGAGATGTTCAGAGGTTTCCATATTCCATTTATCGCTACAGGGAAGTGTTTATATCAGAGCTTGGTCACTTCACGTAGTATATTCGGGTAGTCTCCTTTATAGGAGTGCTGTTTACAGAGGCTGATCTCTGACTTCTCCCCATGTATCCCCATTACCCTTTGTCATCCCCTCAAATAGAAGGTGACAGGTAATTTAGCTCAGAGGACAGCAGCTGTCACTCGATAATGTAAGTCCCACCAATAGGGACGTGTGCAGTTTCACCATAAATGATTCTCCCTCCATTACAGGGAATAATTGTGCACATTATGGATGCTGATTTATATGTTGACCGACTGTGTCCAGTAAATTCTGTAAAATGTTCGGGTTTTGTGTTAGGTCTTTAAACTACATATTTGATTAAAAATGATTTTATGAAGACCCTCTATGTTGACATGTGTACTTGCATAGTGGACCCTGCTTGGAATGTGCAAGTAAGATCTAATTATCTTATGTGCCCTTTTTAACCTCCTGGCAGGTTCAATCCACCAGAGGAGCAGCGTCACTATTGTAGTTTCAAACGTAAAGATACCTGTCCCCAATTGCACTCTGCCCGTTGCCAAATTTTGCTCATAAGACAAAGATGTCCCCTTTTGCCCCTCCTATAATTTATTTTGACAGTCAAGTCTGATTAGTTTGTATGTATCTTGTTTTTTTTTTTTTTTAGTAAAGTGCCTGTTGCGTCAGATGAACGTTTGAAATCTTTCAGTATTCCGCCTATCCATCAGAACCCGGGCAATCTCCAGCACCCAGACCTCTGCGAGAGTCACCGCTTATCACAGACGCTCTCCAGTGCTCCAGAGTCCACTTTGGTCATGTGACATGCCTCGCTGCCCTCCCTAACTGCAACTGCCCCACTGCACAAAATCTACCTCAGGGGATGATGAATTTCAAAACTGGGGGAGTAGGGAACCAAACGTGAGGGGTGTAAAGGGTATCATTGCTGTATTGTACTGAATGACACAATTTTTAGAGGAGCAGAGAGGACACCACCTAGTGTAATCCATTTATTTTTATAATTAAGAAGAAAAAAAAAACTGTTATACAACCCAAGTGCCTCAGGAGAAGTGAGAATTTAAATAATAGAGCAGAGAGAACTTTATCATGTGACATTGTGCCTCAGAGCATAACGCATTTCACTAGTGGATAATCAGCGCTGTAACAAATCTCAGGTCGGCCATATTAAAGGAGATTGAAGGTGTGATCTGCTTATTATCCTTTCTGTGTTTTATGAAAGGGTCTGTGAGCCCAGCTTAGAGGAATCTACTGTTTACAAAATCATGGTGGGCTCACAGCGACATTACTGCTGTAATCATTGTGTCTTCTATGGTATTGTTAGGGTTGAGTTTTTTGCCAAAATAATATATTACTAATAAAAAGCACAAACTTGTACACTTGTAGTCTGTTTATTCTCATGATCCTCTACAAAAATAGCTTACAGATCAGAGCTAAACTAGTGGGTCCCAGGTTAATCACAATACGAGTAATCTCCAAATCTTTTTGATCTGTAATCCAGACTTTTACTTTTCTCCAGGACTCCAGTCTTCATTACTTTTCCCACATCTTTTTCCAACATCGTTTCTCGTGTAAAACAATAATTGCATTGCCTAGTGGCTGTACTTGTTGGTGTAAGTCCTAAGACTGTTTTGCTACACCTGATATAATTTTTTACAAACAGATTGTGTAATTTCAGACTTCTTTCAGTCACTGCAAAGCAACTTGTCTGATTTGGGCGTATCTGTGCCACGAAGGTTCCCAGGACTTACTGCCGCAGAGCGGTGTGTGCCGAAAACATTATAATGTGCAATACAGCAGCCTTCGTGCTGTGAGCTTAACCCCTTAAGGACCAAACTTCTGGAATAAAAGGGAATCATGACATGTCACACATGTCATGTGTCCTTAAGGGGTTAAATAGAAAAGTGAACAATACTTCCTAAAATCTCGCCTTCTTTTTCTGTGTTAAAAACTAGATTAATTTCCATCACATTATTATATTATCCTTCCAAGATATTGTGATCTACAACCTACAAAGCCTTTACTCACAGTTATGTGCATGAAGGGTTAGTATCTGCTTCTCAACCATTTACTGAGCAGCAATGAGTGCTCTGACCTAGATTTAGTCACTCACATTACAAGCTGAATTCACACCCGGGGCAGACTTCTCAATGAAGGAGTTCCTGTGCAGGAAAAGACCCTTTACATTGATGAAACCAAGGAGATATCTGACTGGCAGCTTGGGGTCAAGAAGGATTTTTTTTTTCCCAGTTAATTTCAAAACTGGAAGTGCTTCAGACTGGGGTTTTTTTGCCTTCTTCCTTGGATCAACCACAAAAACGTGAGGAAGGCTGAATTCGATGGAGGAGACCATATTTAAAACATGAAAAACTACCACAACCAGAGGACATAGTCTTAAATTAGAGGGGCAAAGGTTTAAAAATATCAGGAAGTATTACTTTACTGAGAGGGTAGTGGATGCATGGAATAGCCTTCCAGCTGAAGTGGTAGAGGTTAACACAGTAAAGGAGTTTAAGCATGCGTGGGATAGGCATAAGGTTATCCTAGATACAAGACAAGGCCAGGGACTAATGAAAGTATTTAGAAAATTGGGCAGACTAGATGGGCCGAATGGTTCTTATCTGCCGTCACATTCTATGTTTCTATGCATTCGCTACAAAGTTCTAAAACATCCTCTGAAAGTATAAATTAATTTTTCATGTTATGCATAGACTGCACATTAATGACAAAATTACAATATGTGTTTGTTAATCCTTGCTCAACAGACCATGACAAAAATGGAAATGAGTTACAGAATACATTTATTTTATTAGAAACTGATGGCAAAAAGATGTCTATACGCAGGCTTTAGACAGGGCTCAGCTCATGCCATATTTTTAGATAATGAGGTTTTTTTTTACAACTTTAAAAATTAAATAAATTAATGTTTAATGTATTTCTATGGATCTTACACATTAAACTGAAATGTTTCATTCTCTGTGGATGAATGAGACACGTGTAACAAAGTCCTCTCCAGTTTTGCTTCCCCTGCTGTATAATGGTTAATAAGCTCTTCCAATGCTGACAATATTTAGAATGGACAAAAATAAGTTGGTGCGATGGTTCCCCCTCCTTGCTAGGCGCACAGCTGGGGTGTCACTGTATACTCTGGGGACACCACGTCCTTACAGTGAGAGCTAAAGGCAGGAATTCTGCAGCTGTCACAGTTCAGGATCTCTGCATTCCGAAACCCAGTCCTCCCAGTGCACGGCGGCCACTTGGGCCTAAATACTTATTGTGAAGAAAGTGATAAAATGTGATTCCCTTCTCCATATTAAAGGGACAGCATTAGTGTTTTTTGTTTTATAGCAGATAGTCTCTGGAATCTTTAGCATGGATTTTAATCAAACGGTTTTGTAAGTAGTTTGATGAAAACCTGGACACAGTCCCCATCTTCTGCAATCCCTTTTTCTCGACAGACATCACTAATGACAGCCTTGGGAAGTGATAAAACATTACGACGTTAGCTCCTCGTTTTGTCCGGCAGAAGAAAAATACATAAGACACAGTGGTCTCTACTTTGACTTATATTTTTTTTCGGGGGCAGAAAAAGATTGAAAAACAAGAAAGGCAGTACGGATTAGGAGTGAAAAAGAGGAATAGATTGAAGTAACGTAAATCTTTCCTTTTTGATATTATTTAGCTTTATGTTAGCTCTGTAGGAATTCAATTGCATCAAGCTTTAAAATAATAAAAAACACTCATTTTGAAATGCTATGCATTAAAAATATTTTTAATATTTTTTAATGTTTTTAAAATCTCCATTTGATGGTGCGTAACATTATGGTAAATAAAGGATCCTGTCTTGAGGCTAATACTGTGGACGTTGATTGAGTCAAATG
Organism: Pelobates fuscus; assembly: GCF_036172605.1. NCBI lineage: Eukaryota > Metazoa > Chordata > Amphibia > Anura > Pelobatidae > Pelobates > Pelobates fuscus. The sequence continues at coordinate 15,794,868 of NC_086324.1, read as the reverse complement.
ATCATTGTTAAAATAGAATCTATTTTGAGGCTTTTATTATTGGGGGGGGGGGTGCTTTGTTAAACTAAGTGTCTCTGTAAAGCAGTGTGAGAGATTGTCCCTTCAGTTTTCATTGTTGCTTAGTAACATTCACTTTCCATGTATGATCTGACCACCTGTGATCTGCACGACACACCTTCAAGCAATATTTAGATTTCACCTGTAAACATATATATATATATATTGTGATTAAACAGAAACCATACTGAACTGACACTAGTTGTCTCTTGGTTACCTTGGTGTGGATCTCTGTCTAAATACACAATGTAATAACATTAACAAATAGAAATTATAAACCACTACTCTCTGCGCCATGGACTCAATACAAAAACATAATATGGTGCTTGGAGTAACCATCTAACATACAGGTAGTTTGATAGAACCATTAAAGGGGACACTATGACAGCTACCCGTGACATTAACGCCACTAGACCTCCAATGAAGCACCTGTTAGGCAAAACATCCTTCACCTTTCCACCACATCTACACAAGACAGAGACCCAATCACTACCTCTGACGAACACCTTGCCCCTTGGGGCCCATTAGCAACTCCCTTACACACAAGTCAGAGCCTTGGTTTTCAGAATCACCCTGGGTCTCATCCCCACGCAAATCTGTCACGTCACACCTCTCTGCCCCGTGAATGAACCACGGCTGTTCCATGTTCGACACGGATATACAACCTATGTTCTTTATGGATTGTGTATTGCCTAACCTCCCCACAATTTGTTCCTATCTCTGTATATCCTTGACATTATTGAAACCTTTAAAATCGAAATAAAGAAATGGGGGGGGGGTCACCAAAGAACCTTTAGCTTAATGAAGCGGTGTTGGTGAATAGATAAACACTTGTAACACAGCCTTCCTAAGCACTTCCTGTAAAGAGTCATCTAATGTTTACACTTCCTTTATTGCACAGTCTGTTTAATTTAGAATTTCATATCTCATGTTCTATTAATAGCTTCCTAGACCTTGCAGGAGCCTCCTGTGTGTTATTAAAGTTCAAATTTAAAACTAAAGATGTCCAAAGGACGTTAACATCCGATTGAAAACTAAACTTTTTTTTCATACTGGCTGTGTGAGTCAGAGCCAGGGGAAGTGTGACTAGGGCTGCATAGATAGAAACAAATGTGATTTAACTCCTAAATGGCAGAGAATTGAGCAGTGAGGCTGCAGGGGCATGTTCTATACACCAAAACTGCTTCATTAAGCTAAAGTTGTTTGGGGGACAATAGAGTCCCTTTAAATATATGCAAACATATCTGTTCTCTTTAAATGTGCAATGGCATTAACCTGCTGGCATTCAACCTGTTAGGCACTCCTTAAATGAAGTCTGGATTAAGCCAAATGGGAAACAAACAGAGGATCAAACATTATCACATTTCCTCTGGATTTGAAAAGAAAGCAGCAGCTGTCCAAATATAACCTTACCGCCATAGAACTAAAGCCAGTCTATTTATTTACATCCCAACACGCTGTGTCCTGGTTTGGCTTCATGTACATTCTGCATATCAACAGACATTTCTGACATTGAACATGTAATATTGCATTAACACCACCATCTCTAACAAAACGATTTAAAGGGAACAAATGTCAGCAATATTAATTAGCGGCCCACTGTTTACATCACACAGCATCCATGCGAAGGTGCTGAGGAAGAGTTATAGGTCATTTCAGGAATGTAGCAGAAGAGTCAGATTAAAAAGAAGTCTCCAATAAATTGGGCAACGCAATGGTTACATCATTATCGTCATTAAACTTCGACAACTAAAAATGCGTCATTTGGGGGAACTTATGGAACACATGCACTATCTACTGTAGATTTAGGGGATCTAAAGGTATGGTGGGTAAATTGAAACTTCCATCACATGAAAGATTCATGAGAGAAACATACATTTTGTAGGCCCATTGGCCAACCTGCTCACGTTAAAAAGGGACTCACAGGTCCGTATCGACTTTCTGGGGAGTAGGTCTAGTTAACCTTTCCCTACTGTAGGGAACATATCTGCTCACTTCTGCTATAACATTGAATTTAACAACGCAGTTTCAGTGGAACTCCAGGTGTCAATCTTAAGTGGGAGCTTGCACATATCACGTAGCTTATATTAAGTGCTCGGGGTCTAGAATCCCCCCATAACTGTCACCTATGGGAGAGCTCGAGTGTTGCTTAGGTGTCCCTGCACCCCCTCTGTGGCGCCTGAATCCTTGTCTTCAGCTATTGTGTGATAGGTGTCGAAATTCTGTTTAGTATGGGTGTCTCTGTTGTACGCGGGTGAGATAAATTGTGCGTCTATCTAACTGCCAAACGTTCGTCTTGCTTTGCTATATTCCCGTCTAATCGCTGGGTATCCAAGCCACAGAGTGTCCTGGAGCTCCGTGCCTTAGATCAGATGTCATAGATTTTTGTCAGCTTCCATCTACAATTGCTCGTTTTGTTTATCCTTATTACTCTCCTAGTTTATTGTGTTATTTGTCTGTCTCATAATCAACCCGTCTGGCCTCGATCTCGGTTCCCCCGGGCCCTGGCATTCAGGTAGGAGGGGGTAAGGAAAGGGTTAGGAGCAGGGGGTAGTGGGCAATCAAGCTACGTGGGGTGCGATTCCTCCAGCAAGGCTTGCATCGGTCAGCACACCTGCCGTGGATCCCGGTGCATCTCCATCTCTACGGTAACGGGAGATGTATAAGAACCATGGCATCCACATCTCCGCATGCCTGGTTCCTCGTCCTGTCAGAGTAGCATGTGCTTCTTCTGCTCCCTGGATATCTTCTACTCTGCGAATCCACTCTTTTCTGGTAGGAACTTCACTATTTTTCCAGTGGGCCGGTATGTTGGCCTTGGCGGCATTAAGCAGGTGTCGTAATATCGATTTCTTGTCGATATGGGTTGTGTCGAGATGTGTAACAATGCCAATTCCGATCTCCACTCCGGTATGTCTCCCAGGATAAGCGTCGTCACATGAAAGATTAACACCAGGAGCTGATTTAATGGAACACTATAGTCACCTAAACAACTTTAGTTTAATTAAGCAGTTTTAGTGTATAGATCATGCCTCTCAGGTTTTACTGCTCAATTCACTGCCATTTAGGAGTTAAATCACTTTGTTTCTGTTTATGCAGCCCTAGCCACACCTCCCCTGGCTATGATTGACAGAGCCTGCATGAAAAAAAAACTGGTTTCACTTTCAAACACATGTAATTTACCTTAAATAATTGTATCTCAATCTCTAAATTGAACTTTAATCACATACAGGAGGCTCTTGCAGGGTCTAGCAAGCTATTAACATAGCAGGGGATAAGAAAATCTTAATTAAACAGAACTTGCAATATAGAAAGCCTAAATAGGGCTCTCTTTACAGGAAGTGTTTATGGAAGGCTGTGCAAGTCACATGCAGGGAGGTGTGACTAGGGTTCATAAACAAAGGGATTTAACTCCTAAATGGCAGCGGATTGAGCGGTGAGGCTGCAGGGGCATGTTCTATACACCAAAACTGCTTCATTAAGCTAAAGTTGTTCAGGTGACTATAGTGTCCCTTTAAGTATCTAATGCTTTTTTTGGCACTTAAGCCATTCCAGCTGTCTGACCAGTGACAGAGTTCAGATCAGCTAAAGATAGCTGTTGGAGACCTGTGTTTGGTGTCACTGACCCAGGAGAAAATGCTGAGCTTGATGATAGATTTAGCAGGTATCGTCTTTTACCCAACACTCGTTATCCTTTAATCAAGCTTCACGTCAACAGCTCAGTTTCTTAGTTATTGGTTGTTTTTATCTTTACAGTTGACAGCGGGCGAAGGGTGATGGGAGTAGCTGTCTGGTTCAGCTGGAAATTGGCCAGTTTTTATTAAAAATGAATTAGGATTGTTAACATTGATTTCTGTCCTGTACTGACCTATTTGACACCCACCATCCACTAATTGGGATGTATTTCCTGAACAGAGAAATGCACGCCACGCAAATTGCAAATTCTATAATATAATTTACTTATATAATAAGTAAAGACCAGGCCGTAACTCTGGTTTGACTTGTGGTTTCTGTTCCCATACTGGTTTAAAATGTCTGTGAAACACAATAAGCCAAACGGGTGCGCAATAGCAAATTGTAACGCAACCCATAGCGAACTGGGTCTTTTCTCTCTCTCTCTTCTTCCCCCTATCTCTAGCTCTAACCCTCTTCCTTATCACTTTATTGAAAAACCAAAACCAACCCAGACATACATAACAAATAAATATATGAAGGGCAAGTGTATGATTGTACAAATAAGAAATCCGGAACGTAAAACGAAACTGTTCAACTGTGCAATACCTCCCCCCACCCCTCCTCAACTTCTCTTCTGTAACCCCAACCCCACTTAACCTACTGCATAACCCAATACGCACCACAAATAAAGAATTCTAAAAAAAAACCAATAATACAAACAAAAATCGATAGGGCATCCGTATCCCCTCCCTTTTCTATTTTGTACCCCTCCCTAATCCTTAGATCTAGAGCAGCAACAAATGTTATATACAGAGTACTATTGTATAAACAAACAACAGATACTGTAACCAAAGATAAATCGTCACAAACCTGTTTTTTGTGTAAGATTGTCATTAACAGCGAAACTAAGCTCTGAGAACCTTGTAACAATAATCTTACTCCCTTGTTCTATTCTGTACCCTTACCCCAACGACAATGAAAACATTTCAAAAATAAAGAATTTAAAATAAAAAAAAAACCTGTCTGTGAAGGACATCTTATCCCTTATCACATCAGCAGTCCAACAGTTTTAGACTTTTAACAATTCTGTTCCAGTGAGTTTAATGACAAAATGTGGACGTTTGGTGTCCCTGGAGGACTGGGTTGGGAACCACTGTCCCTAACTCCAGTTCTTCCAGGATCTTCAGTTCTTCTCCAGAGTAATGATCGTGTCCGGAGTCCAGACGCAGAGCTCTGTGGGAAACACTGACTTCTGAAACACAAACTATTGTTTCCTTAATTCCACAGTGCTGGGACTTAAACCCTTTCTCCTGGGATTGATGGAGCACCGAGGGGTGGTGGTGGGTAGCTTAAATTACGGTTATTGAGAAACAAGGGTAGGAATCCCTGGCAGGGAGCACGTGTGGGGTGTATTCAGTGATAACGTGTACAAATTACTTATAATTTAATCAGAAATCCCTGCTTAGTGAATTATTATCACTATCTCTTTATTACCCTTAATGAACGGAACGCCCTGACTGGACTCAAAGAAATACATCAACAGTCTCGCTGGTTTCCTGCACAATCTCTGTGTTTACAGCTAAACTCAAAGAGATTTATTCCCAAACTTAGAATTGTGCGAGATTTTAAAAGGCAATCTCAAATTCCAGCCCAAAACGGCCAAACTGGAAAAATTCTTCAACTCTGCTGATTTGTCTATTTTTACCCAGAGTTCCTTTGTTGCTTCTGCACAATTCCTGGGTTTAGTAAATATCCAGATTTCTGGAAGTATAATCATTAGTAAGTGTTCTTGGTCAAACCTAATTCCATCATGTTGATGGGAGTCACATGAAAAGTTCTGCCCTGCAGGATGTAACAGCCTTGTGTATAAAATCCTGTCAATGTATAGATGAGCAAATCAATTCTCTAGGCAAGCTTCAAACTATTTGTCCATCCGTATATTAATAGGTGTATGATTAGTTAATATTGTAAAGCACTACGGAATCTGTTGGCGCTATATAAATGGCGATAATAATAATTAGTTTTACAGAGCTGAAAGGGATTTGTGAACAAGTCTAGTAGTAGATATATGCTACAAGGTAATTGATTATTCACTTGCATCCCTCCCTACAACATTTAAAGGACCACTAACATCTCATTGACGTGGCCTGGGTGTCGTGGTCCTGTATATTTAAACTTTCATGGTAAAACATTGGCAATTTGCAGAAAGGGCAAAGTTTACCCACCTAGTGGCTGTCAAACAACCGAGTAAAAATTGTTCACGTGATACGGCACCTTACAGGAAAGTATTGGATTCAATGCGTTCCTATGAGAAGCGTTGGATGCGTGTGTAGCGCATGCACGTCAGGTCCCCCAATGCTAATTAATGGGGGGAAGAAACAAAAAAACTTTAAGCATTTTTTACTCTTTAAACAAACAGGGAGATTGGGAAGTTCCTTTTTCGGAATATCTGCAACGAACAGTGACAGAAATATTTGTTGGAAAACATAAGACGCACTCTGGCATCTCCAATAAGAAGTGTTTTGACACAAATAATGGAATAAATGGGCAGAAAACCCCCCTAGAATAAAAACAAGAGACTTTACATATCTCTCCCCCAGTGGTAGTTCTCCCGCTCATCTGCATATTGTGCCCTGCCTGTGCCTGGACTAGATTGGGTTGTGATGTCATTTGCTAAAAAGTTTAGTATAAATTTAAAAGAAAATGAAGCTTCTCATGAAACAAGTTTAGACAAGTCATGTGATTATCCAAGTTGTATTCAGCTGTGTAATGTCTAAACAAGTGATGGCTCCTCTTTTTTTTTTTTTAATCCCCTATATACTTATTAACCCTTAATAGGAACACATGGGCTGGGCAGCAGCATTATGGGTAAATAAATACATCATTGTTTGGGCCAGTGTGCAGGTTTCTATATTGCAGTAATGTAACAGTTTCTTAGAATGCTGGTTCTGTCCTGTAAGGTATTTACAATTTAGTTATTTTATATTCAGTAAAATGTGTCATCAAAACATTTTTTTACAGAAATCTTGTAGAACTCCAACTCCCAGATTGCACCATTGTATCACCTCTTTCTGTGATTTCCTAAAATAGAATATTAAGAGAATTCTACCCAGTGTGATTGACCTCATTGATGTGTTAGGGACACTCCAGACACCTGGCAGCCCAGCTCTGACATTCAATCTGAGCAGAAAATATTGTGAGCAGCAGCTCAGGGGGAGAGGGACTGGTGAGGAGCTGGTAACAGAGGGAAGGAGAGATTTCATGTGGATCAGGGAAGGGGCTACAATGTAACAAGACAAAAGCAGAGGACAAGATCCCAGCATCTGAAACAAGGCAGGTTTAGAGCAGGAAAGGTCAGGGTGAAGGGACACAGGGAGTTGCTGTGTGGATCAGGGGCTGTCCTTGTCCTGGGCTCTGAGCTATGGTTGTGCTGCAATTCTCCTTATCACATCCAGCCTTACACTGACAGCAGCTCCTGGGAGAGAGGGCTCAGCAGCATGGGATAGAAGCAGAGAGGAGCCTGGGACAGAGGAGGATCCACTCACCCTTTGGGGTACCAACATGGAGGTCATGGAGCAGGAATCAGAGGAGGTAAGATGGGATTTCTGGTTATATTTTTACCTTTTTGCCAAGTGTGTATTTGCAGTCTCTAGTTTTGCTGTAACGTATAATAATACATCATTAATATTTACCCCATGGCAGGCAGGGGTCGCAGGTTTCCTGTTAAGTGTGACAGATGTATTTTTATATTCTTTATGACATCCTGCCAGGGACATTGGAGGCTGTTTATCTTGTTTATTCAAGCAGGGTGGGGGCTGGCTCAGTACTCTGTGTTATTATTCTATATTATTATTATTATTTATTTACTAATAATCCTTTATTAGGGCAGGGTGTGCAGCTACATCTCCTGCTCTCTGTATATTAGATTTCACATGTTTTCACTTAACTTGATAAAACGTGCTGGGACCTGCTCTGAGAGAATGAAGTATTAGTTGGATTTTAAATACTCCCATCTAATGTCACATCTTCCTTTGCTGTTTAGCAGCTGATCTACTTTGGACCAGAGTATCCCCTGAGCCTGGTACCAGGTAATGTCATCTAGTGCTGGATCCAAATGGGTCACCTCTGGTCATCCACAATACAACTCCTATCAACCTTCATTGACACAATTTTTCCTTTTTTTTTTTTTTACTTTTATTTATTTATTTCCCTTTTATGTCATTGCTGTAAAAATATAAAGTGTCTTAGAATATGTCAATACTATAAAAAAAAAACAAAAAAAACGAGAGAGATTTCTGGGATATTCGCTAAAGAGTGAATTGTTGGCAGTTGGCCAGAGAATTTCATATCATAGGACAAGGAGCAATTCTTCAACCTCACTTTTGGACAAAAAATTAAATTCCTCTATAAGTTTCTTACTATTTCACTTTTTGTGAACAGTACTGACTGTTATCATAGTACTACAGACTCTGTGCATAATTCATTCGCAATCCACATTAGAATGTTATATTTTGTTTTAAGATATGTCAACAATTTGTATAACATACAAGTATGTCCTGTCGAGTCCCTTGCTCTCTGCCAAAGACCTACGTATATCCTCTCTCCGTAATCCCACATCTGATGCTCGCCTCCAAGACTTCTCCAGGGCTGCACCTTTCCTGTGGAACTCCCTTCCCTTCTCCGTTAGACTTTCACCCAGTCTCCACTCATTCAAAAAATCTTTGAAAACACACTTCTTTGGGAAAGTGTACCATTTACACTGTTAGTGGGGTTTCATCCCCCTCCAGCAACTGTCCAAAATAACTTTTTCTAGCAACCTATTTCATTACCCCTACTTATACCCTCTGTGTCACTATAACCCACTCCCTCTAGCATGTAAGCTCATTGAGCAGGGCCCTCAATCCCTCTGTTCCTGTGCATCCATTTGTCCGGTTACAATTACGTGTCTGTTAGTCCACTCATTGTACAGCGCTACGAAACTTGCTGGCGCTATATAAATAATAATAATAATAATAATAATGAGGTACACGCTATGTATAATCAAATTTTATCCACAAGGTGCAAAGCTAGGCAGACACTCCCCTAACTGTCAAACACAATAATGCACAAACAAACCAGGATTCACACAAAAGCTACTGAAAATATAATGAATGCTTTATTTACACACTAGTAGAATAATTAAACATACGCAACAAATCAAAAGAGAACACAGTAAAAAAAGACTAGAATCTGTACATCAATATGTACCAGTATTGCCATCAATATCCTACCAGGTGAGACCAAGTGATGGCGTCCTATCTGGTCTCCATCGAGATTTTCTGCTGATGGCCATCAGCTGCCCAGAGCGGTATAGACCAGGTAGAGTTTGATACAAGTTCCCTTGGAATGTTGCTGGTTTGGTGGTTGTGTCCTGGAAGGCTATTGGTGGTAGTGCTGTTACATTTTGAATTATAGATTCTAGCCCTCTTTACTGTTTTCTCTTTTGTGTTAGTTTTATTTATTTATAAAATATTTTACCAGGAAGGATACATTGAGATTTCTCTCGTTTTCAAGTATGTCCTGAGTCCACAATAGGGTACAATATACAAAGAATATATACATACACACATATATAATTTTTACATATACCAGATGATAAATATATTCACATAAATGTATGTGTTTTAATTTATTCTATTTGTGTAAACGAAGCATCAATTAAACTGTCAGTAGATTTGGTGTGCATCCATTCTGGCACCGTACACTCTTTGAGAGTGCGCTCCTTTTTAGTGTTTTTTTTTTTTTTAATATTAAATATATATAGACCGTTCCAGGGGAGTGGGAGGGAATGGAGAACCAAAGCTATTAATGATGTGAAGCTGTAAGATAAATAAAATTGTAACAAAATTTCAGAGTTGAAGTCTTCAATAAAATGCTGCAAGAATCCACCATATCCGAAGTATCGGTCCATGGAACGTACCAGAAAAGAGAGAGGAAAATCCCTAATGTATCAATTATATTTTTAATATAAACACTAAAAGGAGTTCATTCACAAAGCGTGTAAGGATGAATTGCGATCTCCTCAAACTAAACTGCCCAACCCGATCCTGCGATTCATTGACCCTCTGTACGACCTAAATTCCTTTGGCTTTTTCCCCATTAGAGTGACCTTCTTTATCCACTCAAACTGTTTGCTGTGAGAACATTGATGTTCTAAAAACAATAAAAATTGTTAATTTATTTAAAGAGTAGACCTTCATTTCTCTTGCTCAGGATGATGGAGTCTCTCATTCTATGCTCTGTTCCGCTACAGATCTGGGAGAAGATGCTGGACTTTACATGGAGTTCATGATGAAGAGTCCATGCTACAATGCCATTCCTACAAGTTGTAAGCTGGTTGTGTTTGACACCACTCTGCAGGTAAGTAATTTAATATAAAGTCAGTAATGAATTGGTCCGCTCACTGGACTTTTCAAGTGTTCTAATTTTGCTTAAATGAACTCTGTGTTAGGAATACAAACCTGTATTCCTAAAGGTTTAGCGTTCTCTTCACTTTTTGGGTTATCAGGCCCCTGTGATGGTTAAAAAGGCAAGATTAACGTAATTTATCCCATGGTGCACTGGCTTAACCCCTTAAGGACCAAACTTCTGGAATAAAAGGGAATCATGACGTGTCAGACACGTCATGTGTCCTTAAGGGGTTAAACATGTTCGCTTCACTTCCTCAGTTGAGATCATCAGTCTTGATGGTCTCAGCCAATCTAATGCTTCCCCCTAGGGATGTATTGGGAGGATAGGGTGCATGCGTGACAAATTGCTGTGTCAATCAACGTCTTCTCACAGGAGTGTATCTCTATGGGAAGCGTTCAGTGTCTCCATGCAGAGCATAGAGAAGCTAGCGTACGTCCTGTAGAGATTGTAGGACCTCATCCAGGAAGTTCCTTTACTTCATTTTCCCAGAATGCCTGCAGGAGCAGAACTCCTTCATTAAGCTGTATTGGTGATTATAGTGTCCCGTTAAAATAATGAAAAGCTTGCTTAAATCAAGACCATTTTGGCTGCACCTGGTCCTTTTTCAAGACGCTATCTTGAATGCGTTGTGTATATATGCTAGTCCTATTAAGGGGTGGTGGGAGGAGGAAGCTGTATGGAACTGCCAATTTAATATGCAACATTTAGATCAAAATAGCTGTCTTGGAAGAGGCTGGTGGCGCCCGCTAGGGGCAGGCTCATTGGGTTCAATTAAATAAATCTCACCTTCCTCCCCCCCCTTCGGACCCCCAGTGGCAATGTCACTGTCGAGCTCTTTGCAAATTCTGCAAAGTACCCAGTTGTTGCCAGTGGTGCTTTGTTTTTGCCCCCTGGCTGGAGTCAGCTCATCACAACTCACTGTTTACCGTGCTATTTAAACCGTGATATTCACATTGATTTCCTGGCAATTCTTAATTTTTAAAGCAAAAAGTAGCTGAAAAACTATCTAAGTAAGCTATACTTCCAATTCAGCCATGTTGGGCTAAAATTTGAAATCCACTTTGAATTCCTGACAATCCTCAATCCTCACCTGCTAGTATATAAATCCCAGCGATGTTTCTGTCTCCGATACTAAATTTGCTAACTACACCTTGATTAATATTGCATTTGTGATTTATTCTACGTCCCTCTAAGTCCCTGCCATTTACTAAACCTATGAATTCATGATCGGAGAATAGCACATTTTGAGGCAATTATCTGATGATTTTTCTGTAGCTGAGATTTTCTGTGCATTTCCTTGCTTGTCCTATTCTCTGTAATCCATGGAGATTATTCCCTACAGATAAAGAAAGCATTCTTAGCGTTAGTGGCTAATGGGGTACGAGCCGCCCCCCTCTGGGACAGCGCAAATCACTGTTTTGTGGGTAAGTTTGATTTACATGGTGACTCCTTCAATAATTCAGAATTCGTCTCATATCCCACTGTCTCTGTGTACCAGGACTAGAGTATTCCTGCTTGCCTCATTCCTGCTTGCGATCCTATTGATTACTTTATATATATATATATATTCTACAAATCAATGTTTGTGAACGATTAGCTAGTGCACATTTTACACCCAATACTGCAGCACAGGGGCGTACCTAGAGCATATGGCACCCGGGGCCGGTCCTAGTTTTGGCACCCCCCCCCCCCCCCCCCCACACTTTAAAATGTCCAAAACACCCACAATTTTTTTTAATGTATGTAGCATTGAGCAGTGCTTCCATGTTTCAATGTAAGCATGCTCTTGTATGGAGTAAGTGTGAGTAAATGAATGGGTGTGTTTGTATGTAGTGTTGGCATTTTAATGCAGGCATGCTTTTGTGTGTAGTGTTGGCGAGATGCAGTGGTGTGGTTATATATAATGGTGATGTTTTAATACAGAGGTGTGTTTGTATGTAGTGTTTGCACTGGAATGCAGGGATGTGTTTGTGTGTAGTGTTGGCAAGATGCTGAGATGTGGGATTGCCATATTTAAGGACACCAAATAAGGGAGCTATCTGCTAAACAGCACCCTAATTTGGTATCTTTACATATGGAATCTCACATAAGGGCACCAATTTAGGGAATTCTCTACTAAATAGCTAAAAGATCTACATTTTAAAAGCCTTTTTCTTAATTTTAATATTTAGGTTGTTTAGTAGATAACTCACTTATTTGTTATCCTTATGTGGGATTGACATATTTAAGGACACCAAATTAGGGAGCTATCTACTAAACATATACACAACCACAGATATACAAACGCATTTAGTTATTAAGAGGTCCAACCAACCTCCCTACCTTACTCTGGGAGTGACAAGCGGTTGCTGCTGGGATCTCTGTGCTCTTCCTTCACAGCTCACTTGCACGACCAGTAGTGATGCCGATGCCAGGATGACGTCATACCCCGGCTGCCGGCTTACTGCAGGGCGTACACAAGCTCCTATATGGTCCATAAAAATGTTTAATCTCACTGCCTTCCAGTATATATCTGTCCTATCTGTCTGGGGGAATGTGACAACGTGGATGTATATGTAAGTGGGTGAGTATTACGATCAGGAGAAAGGTATATGGCAGGGTGGGACAGTGTGGTGGATACTATGTCAGTGTGTGCCATTGCACACAGTGGATTGAAGGAGGTGACTGCAGGCGAGGTGGTGAGTATATGGTGTTTTATGTCACGGGTGGGAACAATGGGATTGGGTGTTATATGGAAGAGAGGATATTATGTCAAGGCAGGGCCAGGGTGTATGGCAGGGTGTGTATTATGATACGGTGGAGGTATATAGCAGGGAGGGGATTATGGCAGTGTGGGTATTATATGACATGTTAAAGGGGTATATGCCAGGGTGGGAATTATGACCAGGTAGTGGGTTTATAGCAGGGAGGATATTATGACAAGGCAGGGGTGTATATGGCGGTGGTGTATATGGCAGAGAGGGCAGGGGTGTTGAAAGAGGGTGTGACAGAGTGACTGAGGGAGGGGGTGACAGGGAGACTGAGGGAGGGGGTGACAGGGAGACTGAGGGAGGGGGTGACTGGTGACTGAGGGAGGGGGTGACTGGTGGCAGAGTGAGGGGGTAACAGAGTGACTGAGGGAGGGGGTGACTGGGTGACAGGGTGACTGAGGGAGGGGGTGACAGAGTGACTGAGGAAGGGGGTGACAGGGTGACTGAAGGAGGGGTTGACTGGTGACTGAGGGAGGGGGTGACTGGTGACTGAGGGAGGGGGTGACAGGGTGACTGAGGGAGGGGTTGACTGGTGACTGAGGGAGGGGTTGACTGGTGCCTGAGGAAGGGGGTGACAGGGTGACTGAGGGAGGGGTTGACTGGTGACTGAGGGAGGGGGTGACAGGGTGACTGAGGGAGGGGGTGACTGGTGACAGAGTGACTGAGGGAGGGGGTGACTGGTGACAGGGTGACTGGGGAGGGGGTGACTGGTGACAGAGTGACGGGGTGACAGGGTGACTGAGGGAGGGGGTGACTGGTGACAGGGTGACTGGGGAGGGGGTGACTGGTGACAGAGTGACTGAGGGGGTGACAGGGTGACTGAGGGTGTGACAGGGTGACTGAGTGGCTATGGGGGGATGACAGGGTGACTGAGGGAGGGGGTGACAGGGTGACTGGTGACAGAGTGACTGAGGGGGGTGACAGGGTGACTGGTGACAGGGTGACTGGTGACAGGGTGACTGAGGGGGGTGACAGGGTGACTGAGGGGGGTGACAGGGTGAGGGGGTGACAGAGTGACTGAGGGAGGGGGTGACAGGGTGAGGGGGGGTGACAGGGTGACTGAGTGGGGGGGTGACTGGTGACTGAGGGAGGGGGTGACAGGGTGACTGAGGGAGGGGGTGACAGGGTGACTGAGGGGGTGATTGGTGACAGGGTGACTGAGGGGGGTGACAGGGTGACTGAGGGGGTGACAGGGTGACTGGTGACATGGTGACTGAGGGGGGTGACAGGGTGAGGGGGGTGACAGGGTGACTGAGTGGGGGGGTGACTGGTGACTGAGTGGGGGGGTGACTGGTGACTGAGGGAGGGGGTGACAGGGTGATTGAGGGAGGGGGTGACAGGGTGACTGAGGGAGGGGGTGACAGGGTGACTGAGGGGGGTGACAGGGTGACTGAGGGGGGGTGACAGGGTGACTGAGGGAGGGGGTGACAGGGTGACTGAGGGGGGTGACAGGGTGACTGAGGGGGGTGACAGGGTGACTGAGGGGGGGTGACAGGGTGACTGAGGGAGGGGGTGACAGGGTGATTGAGGAGGGTGAGGGGGTGACAGGGTGATTGAGGGGGTGATTGGTGACAGGGTGACTGAGGGGGGTGACAGGGTGACTGGGGGGGGGGTGACAGGGTGACTGAGGGGGGGTGACAGGGTGACTGAGGGAGGGGGTGACAGGGTGATTGAGGGGGTGACAGGGTGACTGAGGGGGGGTGACAGGGTGACTGAGGGGGGGTGACAGGGTGACTGAGGGAGGGGGTGACAGGGTGACTGAGGGAGGGGGTGAGAGGGTGACTGAGGGAGGGGGTGAGAGGGTGACTGAGGGAGGGGGTGAGAGGGTGACTGAGGGAGGGGGTGAGAGGGTGACTGAGGGAGGGGGTGAGGGTGAATTTACAATAATGTTTCTTACCATGATTCAGGGGCTGTCTCTCTCCATCCCAGCCCAGGCAGTGCAGGAGGTGCAGGCAGAGTGGCCGCAGGGGAGAATCCTGTCAGAATACACGCTCTGCGCCCCCTGCTGGCACACTCCATAACAGCATCCCTGGTGCTCAGTGATGACTCAGAACACAGGCTGGGAATCC
Source organism: Pelobates fuscus (assembly GCF_036172605.1). NCBI lineage: Eukaryota > Metazoa > Chordata > Amphibia > Anura > Pelobatidae > Pelobates > Pelobates fuscus. The sequence goes on along the minus strand of NC_086324.1, from coordinate 15,779,867 downwards.
CCTCCCTGTGCTCTGACTCACTCACTGAGCGCCGGAGCCGCGAGGGAGAGGACGACCAGCAGGAGGTACAGAGTGTGGCACCCCCCTACTGGATGGCACCCGGGGCGGACCGCCCCCCCCGCCCCCCCCTTAGTACGCCACTGCTGCAGCATCAGACTCCAGGAAGTGAACCTTCTGGGAAAGGATACAACTAATATAATTTGAAGGGAATGTATGCACTGGACATTAATTAATATTATTAAAGTATTTACTGCCAGGAATTCTATATATTCTCAGATTCGGCATTAAATTAACTAATCAGATTTAACAAGGAATTTGTTTGTAAATATCTTCTCCCCCCCCCCCCCCCCCCCCTCCCGCCAGATGTTCTATTTTGTCCTAAAATGTGCAGTTTCCTTATTTCGTTTTTTTTGTTTGTTTGTTTGTTTTTTTTGGCTATAAACAATGCTTGAGAGGTTTGTGTGTGTGTATGTGAGACGTATTCACGACGTTGTCCTTATGTTTGCGTTTGATTATTTACACGTATACAGTGACTTTTGTTATATTGTTTAAATAGATTCATATTGTATTGTATAAAAATATATATATTTTTTGTTACATTGTATATATGAGCCGTAAAACTGGTAACATTGTATTTGGTGTCTCCGTAGGAATGCTGACAATCACAGATTTCATTAACATTCTGCACAGATATTACAAAGCCCCCATGGTAAGAACACACTCACACATACTCAGGGATGCTTGCTGCGGATACACAGCCCCCCCTTCCCCTTATTTATTCCCAGGTGCTAGTTGCAAAGCTTGACTTGTTGTTGATGACTGATAATTACATTCAACAGTATTTTGAAGAGACCCAGTGACCTCTGGCAAGGGAAGAATTGGGTTATATTGACACCCCCATGGGGTTTGGCAGCATTTTGGAGTATGCAGACATTCCTGAGGTCTTCAAGTGTTGGAATTATATTCCTTCTGACATATTTTATAATTGTATAGTGCGTTTTATAATAAAGTCCCATTTATGGATTGGGGGGGGCGGGTCATTATTTTCCTCTGATTAATCAATAATGTGAATTTTCACAGAAATATTTAAAAAAAATTTTATTTCAGGTTCAGATATATGAATTGGAAGAACATAAAATTGAAACCTGGAGAGGTAAAATTAAACCAAGTATTATTTGTTTTGATTTTGTTATTTCAGCTGTTTAGTATATAATTTGGTACAATTAGATGGCATTGCCTCTATTTTAAGGTTACCAAATAAAACCAAAATAATTATCTTGTGACAATAGTATAAGTGGAACTCGATCACGTCCAATATAGAACTTTCTCCTATTTTTAATTAGGGTTATATGATACCATGCAAAAAAAAAAAAAAAATAGAGATGTACAATAGTGTTAAACCATATAAATACGTTGTGATTTAGTGATCAGTGAGCAATCACTTTATTCCTGATCCTTTAAACAGAAAGGCTCTTATCTTGTTAGCACCTGTGCTCTCTAGGCAGCATGCCACCTATAACGACTAATGTAACCTCCAAAGAAGAAGAGAATGGAGACAGACTAGTGTAGTATATTAAGATGAAACCTGTTAAAACCATATACTGGTACTGGATTTGGCCAGTGATAGCAGGAGGAAGTATGGCATTTCCATGAGAGACTCAGGTCAGACCTTAAAACTTTCAAGGAGAGAATCAAAAATCATGATTTGCTTCACTAATAAAAAAATAATTAGGTTAACGAGTTCACTAAGCAATCAGACCTACATGGTAGTTATGGTGAATCACAAAGAACCCAATGTCCACACATATATAACGCGCAAACAACTTGTGTGTCTCGATTTTCTTGCAACGTGTTTGCCTTTTCTATACATAAATGATCGCCATACGCACTGCTTGGGGGTAAGGAAGACGGTTTCCCTGCTTTTTGTCTTTCAGAGGTTTATTTACAAAATTCATTCAAGCCTTTGATTCACATATCACCTGGAGACAGGTAAATCTGAATTCTGATCTCCCCACAATGATATTCCTTACTGATTATCAAATTCACTAAATTAAACATTCGTATCCAATAAAACAAGCTGTGAATTATACCAAGTTGACCTCACTGAACTATTCAGAATTTACCTATGAATACCCCCAAATAAATGCTGTAGTCTGCTGTTTATTGGGTTTATGTGGAGATATTTTGAGACAAAGTTGGATTATTTGTTGATATTTGGAGCCAGATTCAGATTGTGTTGCCAGCAAACAAATTTAGCCTTGTTTCTATTATTTTTACCTGTAAAACACAGCGGCTCACAATATTCCTAATCACCCCAAAAGCAAATTGAAATAAAATGTTACTGTGATATTTACGTTTTCAAATCCCACTTGGTATTTAAAACTCCAAATTGAGAAAATATTCCTTAAATCTTAAAATTCAGCTTCTAGTGCGAAACCTAGACATAGATTATTAAGGAATCCTCTTATCGGGGAGAATATGTGACCCCAATGTCCAGTCTTGCTCCTTCAGCGGTAGCCTGACCGCAACTCCCACCACGCTCTGGTTGGTAAAGCAATATGGTGATTGCTGTAAAAACAAGAGATGGAGGTTGGACACCCCTGATAGACACTTTATTTTCCAGCCTGTTCCATGCCGTCTATTCCCTGATCAAGAACAAAATCCACCGTCTTCCAGTGATGGAGCCCATATCCGGAAACATTCTGCACATCCTGACGCACAAGCGGCTGCTAAAATACCTGCACCTTTTTGTGAGTAGAACAAATTAGATTTCATTTCCTGATCTAGAACTGTGGATGTGTGAACTTGGATCTAGGTGCTCCCTAGTTCTGCTGATCTCCATTCGACAATCAGCTGACATCGGTCCCAATTTGGCTCAACCCAAACTCTGACTAATTTCCTTCAGGTTTAGTCTCCCAGTTAATGGTCTCATGCAAACTGAGAGGGGTCCCTCCTCCTATCTTACTATATTACCTAATCCAGAGACCGTGTGCCGGGTTGTGATTGGGCCTGCCATTATGGGTTATTTTTCATGTTTATAATTTTTACAGGGAATCAGTAAATTACTTAAAAGATATATTCTTGATAACATTAGTGGAAATGCTGCCTCATTTGTTCTTAAATTTACAAGAGCCAATATGGCTCAAAATGCATTGGTGCATTCTTGATTCTGGGTAGGGCGTAATCTAGGGAGGGAGAAGGGCTTTATTGCAGCCTAGAATTGCAGAACTGGATTGTACCGCTACCTGGTTTTAGCCAGAAAACTATACATGGGGTAGATTGGCATTATAACCACAAATAGCCACTTTATTTTTAATATCCTAATGACATTTGTGGGAGACCGCATCCCTAAAATAAAATAAACTTGCAGAACGTATATATTCACAAGTAATGTCTGCACACATTCCATGCTCAGACTGTATAAATATAGAAATGTATGGGTGGAGAAAAGAGAGAGATCTTTATACTGACCAGAATGTTGACTATAATTCATAGTCCTATATAATGTTGCTTATCTTCAAATAAAATCGCAGCACATTAAAAGTCTGAAGAGTGCTCTCTTATTATTATTATTATTATTATTATTATTATTATTATTTGCTCGATGAAGTAGCATTGCAGCATTTGTTTGCTGAGAGGAGATTATTCTTCAGAGTCTATCTATCGCAAATAGACAAGGAACCTGTGTGTTGTTGTTATTATTGCCATTTATATAGCGCCAACAGATTCCGTAGTCATACCGTTGTGAGATCTGTTGTGTTTGACTGTGTGACCAATCTGTCCACGCCTGTAGGGAGACACTCTGCCCAGACCACGCTTCATGCAGAAGACCATTCAGGAGCTGGGAATCGGGACGTTCCGAGATATCGCCATCATTCAGGACACTGCTTCAGTCTACGGTGCTCTAGAGATCTTTGTGGAGAGGAGAGTGTCCGCCTTGCCCGTAGTGAATGAAATGGGTGAGTTAAATGATGACTTTCTCCAACACACAAAGTCAGAGAACATGCTATAGAGAGATTCTGCTAAACTTCAGGATGTCATAAAACTGGAAGATAGCATGGGATAGCTTAGTGGTTAGTGCTCCTACAATAATGTCTTTAATACCTGTTCAGTTCCCAGCAATTGTAATGCAGACTTTCATCCTTTTATATATGAAGGAAGGATGTTCTAATAGAGTGACAGTAACATTAGTGCCTTCTTGCATAAAATGAAGATTATATAAAACTACCGCTAATGTGGTACCATAACCACTACAGTGTGCGCTGGCTGTCCCACAATGTAAGTAATCAAATCGTTTTAGAACTTTGTGTCTGGGAGCACCTGCTAGGAACATCTGTTGGCTATCCTGGGCTATGCACCACAGAGAGCTGTGGTGGTTATAGTACTCGGAGTGTTCCTTTAAAGCCATGGACATGTTTCTTTACTCCCTTGGTTACCAGTATGTGTAATTCTATACCCACCTGTCTGTAACAATGTACCTAGTAATAGTTGTAAAATTTCGCAAATGCTCTGGATAAACAGATAAATGATACACAGTAAATGCTACGCTCATAAAAATGAACACTCCGATACGATCAGATATCGCTGTCAATAAACTTGCTGTGCAGCGTCTTACAGAATTCTCCTTCCCTGCACTGTGCCATCCCTCCTTCCTCTTTCCAATGGATGGCATTCCATTAATGCTGCAGACTTTGTACCAAACTTCCGGTAGGTGACCTCCTGGCTCGGAGTCCGCAGAATTGGCAGTGGGCATGACATTTGTAAAAAGGTTTTACACAAATCTTTTTAGGAATTTATGTACTAAATGTCGTCCAACTGCAGTGAATTGAAAACTATATTGTAAAACGAAGGCAATTCTAGCCAAGCTGTAACTATAGAGGTGTTTAGGAAATTTTCCAAATCCATTATTATGACATATATGTCAAGTACAATATACTATTGAATAATATAAAGTGTGTTTTAGAGGAGATTAGTCTGTGAACCATCTTCCCTTTCCAAAATAGAAAGACACGTAACGTGAGACTAGACGGCTAGCTAGGGTTTCTGTCTGTCAATCTTAGTTATACTATGTAACGGCCCTTTAAATACTCTGAATTTATTTGGCATATTTATACAAGGATCCTCAAAATAACGTGAGATAAGTACAAGCATTTCTCACCTCTTGGTAATTCAAGATATTTGAGAGACGCTACCTGAACATTTTAAAGTGGAAGTCCTATGGAAAAGAAATGCAGCTTATTTAATTGAATGCGAGATCCTGCGCTATGACTCAGATTTGGTTTATAGTTCTAGCCGCAGACTGTAAACTGTTAAATAAAATGCACAAAAATCAATATTAATGTATTCACTAAACAAATCGTAGAACCTTGCAACTTAAACTCCAATAGAAAATTTAGGCCATATTCGCAGATTTGGAATAATTCTTTAACTCTACAATTTGGATATTAAGATGTTTTGCATTTTTTGTTTAATGGAATAGGGGAAAGGACTGGGGGGCGAAATGCCAACTGCTCATTAATGCTTTAACCCTGTGAGAGCTGGGAGTATTTAGCAATGCCAAGGGACATAAAGCAGTGTAATAACCGCTGAATAATCATTGTATTTCTGTGACATTTGTATACCTAGGAAGAAATAGGCAATGTGATTACAATTAAGCACATTTTAACTCTTTCTGTGCAGGTATGCTGCTCTCTGATAATCCCTTTCCCCTATAGAGAGATGTAACCCCGCTATACGCTGCTCTCTGATAATCCCTCTCCCCTATAGAGAGATGTAACCCCCGCTATACGCTGCTCTCTGATAATCCCTCTCCCCTATAGAGAGATGTAACCCTGCTATACGCTGCTCTCTGATAATCCCTCTCCCCTATAGAGATGTAACCCCGCTATACGCTGCTCTCTGATAATCCCTCTCCCCTATAGAGAGATGTAACCCTGCTATACGCTGCTCTCTGATCATCCCTCTCCCCTATAGAGAGATGTAACCCTGCTATACGCTGCTCTCTGATAATCCCTTTCCCCTATAGAGAGATGTAACCCCCGCTATACGCTGCTCTCTGATAATCCCTCTCCCCTATAGAGAGATGTAACCCTGCTATACGCTGCTCTCTGATAATCCCTCTCCCCTATAGAGAGATGTAACCCTGCTATACGCTGCTCTCTGATAATCCCTCTCCCCTATAGAGAGATGTAACCTTGCTATACGCTGCTCTCTGATAATCCCTCTCCCCTATAGAGAGATGTAACCCTGCTATACGCTGCTCTCTGATAATCCCTCTCCCCTATAGAGAGATGTAACCCTGCTATACACTGCTCTCTGATAATCCCTCTCCCCTATAGAGAGATGTAACCCTGCTATACGCTGCTCTCTGATAATCCCTCTCCCCTATAGAGAGATTTAACCCCGCTATACGCTGCTCTCTGATAATCCCTCTCCCCTAGAGATGTAACCCTGCTATACGCTGCTCTCTGATAATCCCTCTCTCCTATAGAGAGATGTAACCCTGCTATACGCTGCTCTCTGATAATCCCTCTCTCCTATAGAGAGATGTAACCCCGCTATACGCTGCTCTCTGATCATCCCTCTCCCCTATAGAGATGTAACCCCGCTATACGCTGCTCTCTGATAATCCCTTTCCCCTATAGAGAGATTTAACCCTGCTATACGCTGCTCTCTGATAATCCCTCTCCCCTATAGAGATTTAACCCTGCTATACGCTGCTCTCTGATAATCCCTCTCCCCTATAGAGAGATGTAACCCTGCTATACGCTGCTCTCTGATAATCCCTCTCCCCTATAGAGAGATGTAACCCTGCTATACGCTGCTCTCTGATAATCCCTCTCCCCTATAGAGAGATGTAACCCCCGCTATACGCTGATCTCCGATAATGCATTAAACTGCCCTGTGTCTGCTCTCATTGCTGCAGGTCAGGTCGTGGGATTGTACTCTCGCTTTGACGTCATTGTGAGTATGATTTAATGTAATATTTCTAAACTATTGCTGAATAAACCCTCGACATATCAGTAGTGACCACTCCCCCGCAGCAGAAGATTCAATCAGTGTCCTGAAATCTATGTCTTAATTGTGAATGTAATTCTATCATTAGGGGCGCAGTGTCCATCTGTAACTATAAACCACCCATCCGGGGCCGTGCCAACAAGTGCTGTCATGTTTATTTTGGTCATGTGTAGTTTACAGATTGCAGCCCTGCAGTTGGTATTTTTAAACGCAAGCAATATGGACTGTATACGGAACATATTATAAACAGAACACACTTGGTGATACATTATCAGATTGTACATTATACATACTGCAGGGGCTGGTGATACATTATACACACTGCAGGGCCGGAGATACATTATACATACTGCAGGGCGGGGGGTAGAAACATAGAATGTGACGGCAGATAAGAACCATTCGGCCCATCTAGTCTGCCCAATTTTCTAAATACTTTCATTAGTCCCTGGCCTTATCTTACAGTTAGGATAGCCTCATGCCTATCCCACGCATGCTTAAAGGGACACTCCAGGCACCCAGACCACTTCTGCCCATTTGAGTGGTCTGGGTGCCAACTCCCACTACCCTTAACCCTGCAAGTGTAATTATTGCAGTTTTTTTATAAACTGCAATTATTACCTTGCAGGGTTAACTCCTCTGTGTCTATAGCACAGGTTTTCTGTGCTAGAGCGTCGCTGGACGTCCTCATGCTGTGTGAGGACCTCCAGCGTCGCTCAATTCCCCATAGGAAAGTATTGAAAGCATTTTTCTATGCCGTGCATGCGCATTAGGTCTTCTCAGCCAGCGGGCAGGATCAGTCTTGCCCACCGGCGAATGTAACGAAGAGGAGGAGCGTCGACGAACAGAAACCACCGCCGAGGGACATTGGCGGGGGTCTCAGGTAAGTGACCGAAGGGGTTTTCACCCCTTCAGCAACTGGGGATAGGGGGTGGGAGGGAGAGGGGACTTGCAGTGCCAGGAAAACTCCCTCACTGTGTTAACCTCTACCACTTTAGCTGGAAGGCTATTCAATGCATTCACTACCCTCTCAGTAAAGTAATACTTCCTGATACTATTTTTAAACCTTTGCCCCTCTAATTTAAGACACTGTCCTCTTGTTGTGGTAGTTTTTCTTCTTTTAAATATAGTCTCCTCCTTTACTGTGTTGATTCCCTTTATGTATTTAAACGTTTCTATCATATCATATCCCCCCTGTCTCGTCTTTCCTCCAAGCTATACAGATGCATTATACATACTGCAGGGCCGCGGATACATTGTACATACTGCAGGGCCGCGGATACATTGTACATACTGCAGGGTAGCAGATACATTGTACATACTGCAGGGTAGCAGATACATTGTACATACTGCAGGGTAGCAGATACATTGTACATACTGCAGGGTAGCAGATACATTGTACATACTGCAGGGTAGCAGATACATTGTACATACTGCAGGGTAGCAGATACATTGTACATACTGCAGGGTAGCAGATACATTGTACATACTGCAGGGTAGCAGATACATTGTACATACTGCAGGGTAGCAGATACATTGTACATACTGCAGGGTAGCAGATACATTGTACATACTGCAGGGTAGCAGATACATTGTACATACTGCAGGGTAGCAGATACATTGTACATACTGAGGGCAGCAGATACATTGTACATACTGCAGGGCAGCAGATACATTGTACATACTGCAGGGCAGCAGATACATTGTACATACTGAGGGCCTGAGATGAAGTGGAGGGTTCACTTCACTTGTCCTTCCTGCTCCAATCTCCTTTTCTTCTTCTCCTACTTTACCTTTGTGCTCCTTCTGTCCCTTCCTGCTCCTTGCAGACATTCCTGCGGACGCCCACAGGAGGTTTGTAATGTGGGATGTAGTGGGTGGACCTAAAGGGGGCAGGCCAGTGATGTGCCCATGAAAGGGACAGGTCGAGAGAAAAAAGGTACATCAGCCTGGCTGCCTGCCATTCATATATTCAGGGCCGACCATGTACCAAGTGCCCTCAATGTAGCTTTCTGGGGACAGTTCCCGGATTCAGAACGACAGAGCCCTTTATTCTGCAGGAAGTAAAGGAATTAAATAATTGAGGTAGTTTTGTTGGAATTCCTGGCATAGTCAGTAGATTTCCTTCCAGCAGAAAGGGCAACACTTTTCATGTACTGCTCACCAGCAGGTAGAAGTTATATGTCCCAGAAAACATGGTAAAAGTGGTGAACTGATCTTTTGTCATTCCAAGAGACACATGGCTCCCTCTGCTGGTAATCAGCTAAAATGGACTTCTGTTATTCTGTTTTATGTGCTTCACAAACTAAGAGACAGTATTTGCAATATTTTTTATATATTTACACATAATAGATTCAGTAGAGTTATATTAAAAAAAATTAATATAAAGCAACCATGATTTCTGCGTTACATTAATTATTCTAATCAGAGTTTTCTGTTTCTCTAAATGTCATCCCAAATTGTTCTCTCTGCATCTTCCAGCACCTGGCAGCACAGAAAATCTATAACAATCTGGATATAACTGTCCACGACGCCCTAAAACTGCGGAACCTGTGTTTCGAGGGAGTCCTCATGTGTTACCCGTATGAAACCCTGGAGGTTGTCATTGACCGTATAGTGAAGGAGCAGGTTAATATTTATATATCTAAATTCTGGTGTACCGTGCATCTAGTATGATGTATGCAGTGCGCTCAACTTCTGTAAGAGTAATGCATCTTTATTCTATAGCAGGGGAAGGCAAATGAATGTGCTATTAGTCATAATGCAGCAAAGCATCGTGGGAAATGTAGTGCAGAGCATCTGGAGTGCCGAAGGTCGGCTACCACTGCTGTATAGTGTCTGTTTACTGAGATTCCTCTCAATTACTTAATTCCTATAATACATTACAGTTTAAAGTTCTTGTATTACTATAAGACAACGGATATGCTGAAGGTTCAGACAGCTTGTACACAGAGCTTACAATCTGAAGGTTCAGACAGCTTGTACACAGAGCTTACAATCTGAAGGTTCAGACAGCTTGTACACAGAGCTTACAATCTGAAGGTTCAGACAGCTGGTACACAGAGCTTACAATCTGAAGGTTCAGACAGCTGGTACACAAAGCTTACAATCTGAAGGTTCAGACAGCTGGTACACAGAGCTTACAATCTGAAGGTTGACAGCTTGTACACAGAGCTTACAATCTGAAGGTTGACAGCTTCTACACAAAGCTTACAATCTGAAGGTTCAGACAGCTTGCACACAGAGCTTACAATCTGAAGGTTTAGACAGCTTGCACACAGAGCTTACAATCTGAAGGTTTAGACAGCTTGCACACAGAGCTTACAATCTGAAGGTTTAGACAGCTTGCACACAGAGCTTACAATCTGAAGGTTCAGACAGCTTGTACACAGAGCTTACAATCTGAAGGTTCAGACAGCTTGTACACAGAGCTTACAATCTGAAGGTTCAGACAGCTTGTACACAGAGCTTACAATCTGAAGGTTCAGACAGCTTGTACACAGAGCTTACAATCTGAAGGTTCAGACAGCTGGTACACAGAGCTTACAATCTGAAGGTTCAGACAGCTGGTACACAGAGCTTACAATCTGAAGGTTCAGACAGCTGGTACACAGAGCTTACAATCTGAAGGTTCAGACAGCTTGCACACAGAGCTTACAATCTGAAGGTTTAGACAGCTTGCACACAGAGCTTACAATCTGAAGGTTTAGACAGCTTGCACACAGAGCTTACAATCTGAAGGTTCAGACAGCTTGCACACAGAGCTTACAATCTGAAGGTTCAGACAGCTTGTACACAGAGCTTACAATCTGAAGGTTCAGACAGCTTGTACACAGAGCTTACAATCTGAAGGTTCAGACAGCTTGTACACAGAGCTTACAATCTGAAGGTTCAGACAGCTTGTACACAGAGCTTACAATCTGAAGGTTCAGACAGCTTGTACACAGAGCTTACAATCTGAAGGTTCAGACAGCTTGTACACAGAGCTTACAATCTGAAGGTTCAGACAGCTTGCACACAGAGCTTACAATCTGAAGGTTCAGACAGCTTGCACACAGAGCTTACAATCTGAAGGTTCAGACAGCTTGCACACAGAGCTTACAATCTGAAGGTTCAGACAGCTTGCACACAGAGCTTACAATCTACGGCATGTCAGACATCTTGGACGTAGATCTTACAATGTTTACTCGGCTAATAGACACAGCTTGCTGTCTAGTTCAGACCATTTACAATTTAGAAACAAAAACAGATATTCAGATAGCTTGTACAGAGAGCTTACAGTCTGAACTTACAATTAACCAGTTATTTGTAAAACTTTTCATTTGTTTTTCTGCTCCCCTGCCCCCCCCCTTTATTCTCATTCTATGTTTATTTTCTTTGTTCCGTTCGGTGTCCCCTTTTTTCCTTATGTAGGTCCATCGATTGGTGCTGGTGGATGACGATCAACGGCCTCGTGGAATTGTGTCCTTGTCTGACATTCTCCAGGCCCTGGTTTTAACCCCAGCAGGTATTGACGCCCTTAATTCCTAGCCCTCCGAAGGCTCTTTTCTACTTTCACCCTGCACCTCCTCCTTCTCCTTGAGACACAGGTACGCTCCCCAAATTCTTAGTCAGGAGCAAGTGTGGGTGTGCGAAATTGCCTGCACTGCTCACCTCTGTTTCTGCTCTGGTGCTCGTTGGCACCTTTGTCCTTCAAACCTCTGCATTTGCTCCTAAGCTCTCCTTAGCTGCTTTTTATTTCTACACCTTCCTGTGTTGTAGGTATTGGCTTCTCTTTGTCTCTTTTCCTACCTCCTTTGCACCAATGTTCCTTATACATCTGAACCCTCCAGCTGACACTCTGTTCCTTACCAATTTGGATGAGACTTTGTAGCTGAGATCTTGTCATTTTGGAACCCATCCCCGACCCCTGTACTTTGCAGCTGACATGTTGCTAATTTAGGACCCCCTTGCTGACCACTGCATTTTGCATATGAGGTCTCCTCAGTTTGGATGGATTCTTGAACTTTGCAGCTAAGACCTTGCCAAAGCAGGGCCTCCCACCTCTGTACTCTGCATGTGAGATCTTGCTACGTGCTGCCATGCCAAGAGTATGGGGGCAAAGTACAGAGCTACGCGCTTATTTTGTGCTGATTGATGAGGTGTTGTGCTTCCAAACACTGCACAGACTAGCAGCTTGTTTGTGTTGCTCCATTTGTACATGTGGATACATATATATAAAAATATAAAGTCACAATTTTTTGTTTTTTTTCTGATTGGAGGAAAAACTGTTCATATTGCATGTTCCTTTATTTCCTTCCCTGGTAATACTCCTATCTGCGGATATTGAGAATGAGATGCAGTGCGTATTTGTCCAGCACCAATTTATGGCCGTCTCAAAGCATCTTTCTTGTGACAGGTGAACAGTTTGTCATTCAGTGATGACATCATCACTATGCCTTTGTGAAACCATTCTATTCCTGAATGTACGAGGTGGTAGCAGATGAATTCTGCTGGTGATATATCCTGTAAATAAATCCTTTTACCTCTTACACGTTTCTTCTTCTTCTTCTTCTCTTCACAGGTCTCGACCGTAATTCCTTGTGATGAGACAATGGATGTAAAGCTAGACTGGTTGTTGCTTTGGACTTTTTGTGGAATCTGAAGAGCTTTGATGATCTCGTGGCTTGAACGCGCCAGTGGGTTTCTGGAAGAAAGACTCCAATCAACAGTTTAATACGAACGATCATCAAAAAAAGATAGGACACTTCCCTAAATGGATTCTGCCATAGCAGACTCCTAGAGCGAGACCTATTCGGAGACCTAAGTGACTCCTAGAGCGAGACCTATTCGGAGACCTAAGTGACTCCTAGAGCGAGACCTATTCGGAGACCTAAGTGACTCCTAGAGCGAGACCTATTCGGACGTCTGGGATTTATTGCAAACAGAATAATCCTTACATGGAGAATATGCCACAGACTAAACTATTTCCCGTTTTTTGCAAATATGGGCTCTCTTGCTGTGATAATACTGGAACGGAGAATACTACAAATAGTCATGTTAACGGATTCCTACGAGTTCGATTGCCATAGGGATTTGGCAGTTTTTGGATACCCTGACATTGATTTAATGAATTGAACTCTTAATTCCGGGATTTATTAAGTGCATTTCCTCCAGCTCCTGATGCAGGCAAAAAATTATATATTTATATTGGACTAATTTTTGTCTGAAACGGTGATATCCAACATTGGGTGCCCCCGCTGTTACTGTGCTAGATGTCTTGCGATTGCTGAGCGAAAATGATGCAAAAAATAATTAAGAGCCATGTTTGGACATCCCCGATCTATAATGTTCTTGTGCAAAGCAGCCATTTTTTTTCTCCCACCTCTTTGGTCTGGTGTGTGTATTGGAAGCCATGGCTTAATCTCTGCCTCTCCTGCCAACACCAGGATTGGTGAACTGGATTCACCAAAAATATATTTATATTTTTTGTTTATTTTGTGTTGGTAAAAAAAAATCATACACCATATAGGGAGAGGTTAGTCATATTTCATTAATTTTATAGTGGTAGTATTCCTTGACAGTCAAAAAACATTATTCAAAACATTGAAACAGATAATGGCTTTATACAGTGCTGGTTTCTGCTGCATAGATAACTATTGTATATTTTTGGAAGTGGTCATAAGACAACCCTCTAAAGAGGATTCATTATTAAATGACTGCTAGAGCTAAGATATGTTTCTTCATTCTATGAGATGCCTGTTTTTTGTTTCATGTATATTCTAAAGGACTGAATCTATTGATATTTCACCTCTTCTCAGCCTTTAGCCTTTCATCTGTTTACTGGTGGCAATGGGTCGAGGTAAGATGTTCTGATAAAAAGACAAACCTACATTTATATCTGTAGCAGACTGATTTCTTGTGTTACAGATCTTTTCGCATTGCACAGCTCACCCCTGTTGTATTCAAGGGGTTAAACTAATGCGGCCATTTTATTCATTGCTTTTAAATACATTTTCATGGTTTCTTTAAATCAACTCGTTCATGCACATTTTACAAATATTTATATCTGCTTTTGCTATGGGGAGCAGTTGCTTTGCCAATAACTTGCTTGTCCACTTGAGAGATTTATAAGGGGGTGGGGGGGGAGGGTGGGGTGCTGTGTGTGTGTGTGTGTGTATGTATGTGTGTGTGTGTGTGTGTGTGTGTGTGTGTATATATGTATATGCCTATGCCAACAGTAGATGAAGGTATTGTAAGTCAAGTAGGAATACAGTTTGTATAATATATATGTACATAGCACTTACAGGTGTACTCAGCACTTTACAGGTTACATTACAGTAGGGGGAGGCACAGTAAGTACAGTAGGTAGGCAGTTTGTATAATATATATGTACATGGCACTAACAGGTGTACTCAGCACTTTACAGGTTACATTACAGTAGGGGGAGGCACAGTAAGTACAGTAGGTATACGGTTTGTATAATATATATGTACATTGCACTTACAGGTGTACTCAGCACCAGGGCTGCGGAGTCGAGGAGTCGGAGGAGATTTTGGGTACCCGGAGTCGGAGTCGGTGCATTGTTTGCCGACTCCGACTCCTACTCATACTAAATTTAGATTGGAATTTAAAAAAGCAAGTTTCAATGTCCCAATTCAGAAAAAGTTATAATTAATGACTTCTCTACTGTAAGAATAAAGACCAATGCATGCAGTGCCTCACGTAACCGCAAAACGGACACGTGAAGAAGCATGCTTTTCATGTGCTTCACTATATGGCATGCAACGCACAATTAGAAGCGGCAATACTTATACTTTCCATAGTGTTGTGTTCTGCTGTTACAGGGAACGCAGCGCCCATGGGTAACCTAGCCTCTCACTGACAAGGGATTAAGTAAATATGTTTTTTACAGGACAACTCGCTGGGGAAGCACTTATTTAATGGTTAAGTGTTTGCTTGAACTTAAAGACTTCATAGAAGAAATGGACAATGAACATCTTGCATTAACTGAAAGCCAGTGGACACAAACAAAAGAGCTGGAGACCCTTCTTTCTCACCCCTTCACTGTCACCAAGAGTTTGCAATGTGACAATCTAACCCCGGGTAAATTCCTCTTGGAATGGAAGAGCCTGTTATATCGCCTGAACAAAAATGGGGGGTTATTAGCTGAGGGCATTGCATCTTCAATGATGAAAAGACAGAGTCTTTTGCTGCAAAATGAAATCTTGTTAGCGGCTATTTAGGTCGACCCAATGAGCCGACTTTTGTTGAACAGTGAACAGACTGCTACTGGGAAAAAGGCCCTCCATGATGTAGCAGTTCGCATGAAGGGATTACGACCTGAAATACCTCCACTGGATGAAGTTCTTTTAAGCAATAGTGGTAAATCAGGATCATCTTCTTCAAACGAAGAATTAGATTTTAATTCCTTCTTAGACAAAATGGAAGGTTCTAAAAGAAAGCGAAGTCGCATAACCGTTACAGAACCAGTAAATGTCCAAATAAAAAAATTCCAACAGGAGTTTTATGAAGCACGAAAAGAAGTTGAAAAGTATGATCGCTCATCAAAACTTACTGTTGAAGAAGCCATCCTTGTTTATCCAGAGATCGTTAGTGATGTAGCCAGAATAGTTACTGCAATGCCACCCACCCAAGTCAGTGTCAAAAGATAATTTTCAGCCCTAAAAATAATGAAGTCTGACTTAAGAGCCTCTATGAAAGAGGATCTGGCAGAGATCTTCCTTCGAACTCTACATTGAATTGATTTGCATTTGCTAAGCCTATAACTACATTTCAAGATTAATATAAACCATTTCTAGGTTTTACAGATTTTGGTTTTGGTTCATATAGATAAGCTTTGTGTTTGTTCTAAAACAACCAAATAACGTGGTTTGTATTCTTGAACTGGTAAAGTTCCTGTTCCTGATGTTTATGCCTGCTGCTACTATCCAGCCACTTGATTGATTAATAAAATCATTTTTATAAAACTTTGTTGTTTTCATTGTTTGTCTTTTACTTAAACTGTTCAATACAGTAGACTGTTAGCTTCCCAACCAGTAGTCCTGTGGTAATGACATGAATGTTGCCTTTCTTTCCTTCAAGGAATGTATAAAATACATTTGCATATTAATACAGAGGAGTCGGAGGGGAAAGTCGGAGTCGGAACATATATCTACCGACTCCACAGCACTGCTCAGCACTTTGCAGGTGACATTACAGTAGAGGGAGGTACAGTAAGTGCAGTAGGTATACAGTGTATGTATATTTTATTTATATAGCGCTAACAGGTGTACTCAGCACTTTACAGGTTACATTACAGTAGAGGGAGGTACAGTAAGTGCAGTAGGTATACAGTGTATGTATATTTTATTTATATAGCGCTAACAGGTGTACTCAGCACTTTACAGGTTACATTACAGTAGAGGGAGGTACAGTAAGTGCAGTAGGTATACAGTGTATGTATATTATATTTATATAGCGCTAACAGGTGTACTCAGCACTTTACAGGTTACATTACAGTAGAGGGAGGTACAGTAAGTGCAGTAGGTATACAGTGTATGTATATTTTATTTATATAGCGCTAACAGGTGTACTCAGCACTTTACAGGTTACATTACAGTAGAGGGAGGTACAGTAAGTGCAGTAGGTATACAGTGTATGTATATTTTATTTATATAGTGCTAACAGGTGTACTCAGCACTTTACAGGTTACATTACAGTAGAGGGAGGTACAGTAAGTGCAGTAGGTATACAGTGTATGTATATTATATTTATATAGCACTAACAGGTGTACTCAGCACTTTACAGGTTACATTACAGTAGAGGGAGGTACAGTAAGTGCAGTAGGTATACAGTGTATGTATATTATATTTATATAGCACTAACAGTTGTACTCAGCACTTTACAGGTTATATTACAGTAGAGGGAGGTACAGTAAGTGCAGTAGGTATACAGTGTATGTATATTTTATTTATATAGCGCTAACAGGTGTACTCAGCACTTTACAGGTTACATTACAGTAGAGGGAGGTACAGTAAGTGCAGTAGGTATACAGTGTATGTATATTTTATTTATATAGCGCTAGCAGGTGTACTCAGCACTTTACAGGTTACATTACAGTAGAGGGAGGTACAGTAAGTGCAGTAGGTATACAGTGTATGTATATTATATTTATATAGTGCTAACAGGTGTATTTAGCACTTTACAGGTTACATTACAGTAGAGGGAGGTGCAGTAAGTGCAGTAGGTATACAGTGTATGTATATTTTATTTATATAGTGCTAACAGGTGTACTCAGCACTTTACAGGTTATATTACAGTAGAGGGAGGTACAGTAAGTGCAGTAGGTATACAGTGTATGTATATTATATTTATATAGTGCTAACAGGTGTATTTAGCACTTTACAGGTTACATTACAGTAGAGGGAGGTGCAGTAAGTGCAGTAGGTATACAGTGTATGTATATTATATTTATATAGCGCTAACAGGTGTACTCAGCACTTTACAGGTTACATTACAGTAGAGGGAGGTGCAGTAAGTGCAGTAGGTATACAGTGTATGTATATTATATTTATATAGCGCTAACAGGTGTACTCAGCACGTTACAGGTTACATTACAGTAGAGGGAGGTACAGTAAGTGCAGTATGTATACAGTGTATGTATATTTGATATATATAGCGCTAACAGGTGTACTCAGCGCTTTACAGGTTGCATTACAGTAGAAGGAGGTACAGTAAGTGCAGTAGGTATACAGTGTATGTATATTATATTTATATAGTGCTAACAGGTGTACTCAGCACTTTACAGGTTACATTACAGTAGAGGGAGGTACAGTAAGTGCAGTAGGTATACAGTATGCATATTATATTTATATAGCGCTAACAGGTGTACTCAGCACTTTACAGGTTACATTACAGTAGAGGGAGGTACAGTAAGTGCAGTAGCTATACAGTGTATGTATATTATATTTATATAGCACTAGCTGTTGTACTCAGCACTTTACAGGTTACATTACAGTAGAGGGAGGTACAGTAAGTGCAGTAGGTATACAGTGTATGTATATTATATTTATATAGCGCTAACAGGTGTACTCAGCACTTTACAGGTTACATTACAGTAGAGGGAGGTACAGTAAGTGCAGTAGGTATACAGTGTATGTATATTTTATTTATATAGCGCTAACAGGTGTACGCAGCACTTTACAGGTTACATTACAGTAGAGGGAGGTACAGTAAGTGCAGTAGATAAACAGTGTATGTATATTATATTTATATAGCACTAGCTGTTGTACTCAGCACTTTACAGGTTACATTACAGTAGAGGGAGGTACAGTAAGTGCAGTAGGTATACAGTGTATGTATATTTGATATATATAGCGCTAACAGGTGTACTCAGCACTTTACAGGTTACATTACAGTAGAGGGAGGTACAGTAAGTGCAGTAGGTATACAGTGTATGTATATTTGATATATATAGCGCTAACAGGTGTACTCCGCACTTTACAGGTTACATTACAGTAGAGGGAGGTACAGTAAGTGCAGTAGGTATACAGTGTATGTATATTATATTTATATAGCACTAGCTGTTGTACTCAGCACTTTACAGGTTACATTACAGTAGAGGGAGGTACAGTAAGTGCAGTAGGTATACAGTGTATGTATATTATATTTATATAGCGCTAACAGGTGTACTCAGCACTTTACAGGTTACATTACAGTAGAGGGAGGTACAGTAAGTGCAGTAGGTATACAGTGTATGTATATTATATTTATATAGCACTAGCTGTTGTACTCAGCACTTTACAGGTTACATTACAGTAGAGGGAGGTACAGTAAGTGCAGTAGGTATACAGTGTATGTATATTTTATTTATATAGCGCTAACAGGTGTACTCCGCACTTTGCATGTTACATTACAGTAGAGGGAGGTACAGTAAGTGCAATAGGTATACAGTGTATGTATATTATATTTCTAACAGGTGTACTCGGCACTGTATAGGCCACATTACACTACAGAGAGGTACAGTAGTTTTACACTGTATGTATATTTTATAAATTACTAACTGGTGTACTTAGCACTTTACAGGTTGTATTACAGTAGAGGGAGGTACAGTAAGTATACAGTGTGTATTTAATATATTACTAAGTGTTGTATTAGCATGTTACAGTAGAGGGAGGTACAGTAGTTGCACAGTGTATTTTATATGCAATGATAGTGGAGGCTGCAGAGGTAATGCCACTTTCTAACCTCTTTCTTGCCAAGACAAGTAATGACATGTTTGTTGCAATTAATTGGCCACACAGTGACGCAATGTGTAGTGGGAGTCATGTATGCACTGTTTGACTTATCTCATCCCTTTATGGCAAAACCAGACTCGTCGCACATGAGGCGAGGCTTATAGCAGATCTGTTACTTTCCAGGGTCTTAACATAATTTGCAAAGACCCCAAAGGTGACATCTCCAGTGACGTCTCCTCGGAATGGACAGAAGTTGACTGTGCAGCTCCGCCTTTCTGTTTCGCTTTTATCAACTATGGCTTTACCATAAGACAAAGGAGTCCCTGCTTACGATTGCTTTGAAATTTAAATGAAAAACGTGGTTCAGCCAAATAACTTCGTCTAGGGGAAACATTTTAACATTTAGTCTGTTCCCTATTTTCAGCTTGTCTGAATACAAGTGCTAAAATGGGCCAGAGTACGGCAAAATATAAATAGTATGTGTTTAGTTTTTAAAACGCTGATTTGCACATGTTCTACTTGAGCCACAGACTAACTTCAGCTTCCCACACCACTGCAATTGTGAAATCAATATCCCAAACCGTAAAATCTCCAGCAGTGTGTCTACAATCAAGCCCCACCTGTAATATCGACTAATGGTTAACAATGAATTTGTTTTGTATATGTTTTAGATGTGTAACCTGGCAACATATGGAATTGTATTGTTCGCATGTCCCGAGATAAGCTTTGAAAGGAAAGCAATCTCCGTGTATTTTCCTGGAAACACCAAGCCTTTTCTTCATGAATATATATTGTGTGTGTGTGTATATCAACAAATGAAGACAATGTAAGATTGATAGAAATATAGTAGAGTCTTTTCTTTGAGGAAAAAAAAAAAAAGTTGTCCCTAAATGTTCTGTAATCTCTATTTGTAATTTGTTTTTGTTTTTTTTGCTTTGGCTGAAAATACATCCATTTCAGCCACAGAGTGAGGATATGAGTCTGATCTTTAAAGAGACATACCCATCCCCATTTCAGCTTAAGCTCATTTAAGTTGTGATGGAGGGTCATTGACTTATCTTCTGGAGATAAAGTTGGTGGTGTTGTGCCTTTCAGAGCTGCCCCCCGCTTCCTTCCTCTTTGTGCTGTAGTAGGAGGAGGGTTTAGCTGGGTGGCCTTTCACCAGTCGCGCATTGTGAGAGAGAGTGTATATTATCTTCCTCTAACTGGACAGACAGACATAGGTTATGAGCCTAGTGCCAACAGTTTAACATCTGAAGGTAAGATGGGGCCCGGGTACTCCTGCCCATAACAACTTAAGTGGGATTTTTCCTCTAAAAGCATTGTCTGATAATGTAAAATAATGTATTTTTTTAATGCAGTTTATAGATCAGGGATTAAAATCTCAAATACTGTGCTACTGGCCAAGCCTTAAGTTACTCCCACTGCAAGTCTGGAGGTCCATGGGTCCTGACATGGATAATATCAGCCAATTCATGACAGTACACGTTCTTTCAGTTGGGTCTGAGCTTCCAGTGGACCCTCTCAGGTAAATCAAGTGAGCTTAGCAATTAAACCAAATCTTACTGACACTACATATTAACTGGAGTAAATTCAAGGCACCAAATGTTCTTGGAAAAAATACATTTGTAGTCTTCATAAAGCAGTTTATCCGTCAGCTAACAGTCATCGCTGATGGCTGGACGTTTTTGAAAATGTAAGGTATTCTCGATAGGAAGAGGAAACAAGCACCAAATTAGTGTAAAAACCTTTGTGAACTGTAAATGTAGAATGTGAGATTACAAATATGGAAATATACAGGGTTTATGTATTGTATATTGTGCTTATCAGTGGAGTACTTTATACAGGACGTTGGATTTTGATTTCCGGATTTATAGCTTTCCTTCAGATAGATTAGTCACACTCGGAAGAATATTATAAATGGTGGAGATCTCAGTTGATGGCATGATCAAAACCACCACTAGGCTACATCTTCCAGTGAGAGTGAGTGAACTCCATACTGTGCAATATCAAGAAGGAATTGCAAAAAATTACAGTGTTTAAAGCCTATGGGGAGATAGAATGATTCTTATTAAAGGGACACGCGGACCCAAGGAGAACAATTTGCTGAATTGCTTTATGTGTGTAGTGTGTCCTCTCTTTTTTTTTTCTTTAAAAAAAAACAAAAAAAAAAAAGTGCAGACTTAATCAGAATTTATTGCATTTACAAATGAACCTTGTTACTCCTTTTGACTATTAATCAGACAATCGGTCCTGTTACTTTCTGGTTGTTTAGCTCAGTGGAGATAAACTCAAGAGGCAACAATTAACCTGAGAAATTGCCCTGCAAAGACTTCTCATTTAGCTGCATTGGGAAGTCTGGGATTGGACAGCCGCAGATAGTCTGGGTGAAAGAGATCTGCAGTTATTGCAAGCAGTTTTTTTTTTTTTCTCCAATTCTTTATTTTTGTTGTGCATGAGATTACAGGTCACAAACTCACTGTGCCACAGCAGCAGTAGTAAGCATGAGTAATAGAAGAAACTACATGGCATGTGGTAACAAGTCCGCACAATTTTATGTTAAGTTAATCAAGCTAAACATGCTTAAAGAGATTATGATTACTTGTACAGGCTTAAGATACCTGAGGGAACAATACTAAAATTATCAGGTCACCCAACCATGCATAAGTAGACATGTTAAAGGCATCAGGGATTGGTAGGCAGTTATGAAAACGTTAATAAAATCACACTAGACTTATACTGGAGGTCTTGTGGTGAGGTCTGTGTCTGCAATACTATATTCCGTGGCTCATTGCCAGGGTCAGCCAATGCCACGCTGTGGCATCCCAGAGCCCAGTTCTGAGAGTCCTAGTGTTGGTCCCGGCTGCTCGCTCGAGTGGAGGCTCGAGTGTCACCTGTTGAATAACTGGAGTAAAACCTGCCCATTGGAGCCTTCTGGATACTCCTTGGATTGTAAAGTTTCATCGTGAGTGGGGATGCAGGTTCTTCTGGGACCCCATGTCGGGTCGTGGTGTGTGGCTGGGCTTGGTTAGAGTTGGCCTTTTGATGTGTTGGGAGGTAGCCGCATTTGGGTGCAGACGCATGGGTTTGTTTGTGGGGAGGAGTCGCCTTCTGCAGCTTCATTTTTGGGCTTTCCTCATTCGGTGATATGTGCCTCCAAGACGGGAGTGTGAGGGAGGCGCCAAGGGTGAGTACTCATCTGGTGAGTGTGAGAGCTTGTCACTCTCTGCTTTCCATCTTCCCCCAGAAGGCCGCAAATATGGCATCCAGCCGTGCCAGTATGTCTGACCCCTTTGCTGTGTCAGATGGCCCAGTGCTGATCGCTGCCAATTGGGAGCTAGTATGCCACGCCCGAGGATGCCGCCACACAGCATGGAGGGGCTTTCCTGGGACCGGGATAACCCCCGCCGGTCCATGGGGGGGGGGGGGGTGGGAATGAGGGACCATGTTCAAGATTTCAGCAGTTGAAGATGGCAGGGGAGCGTCCACCTGCCCTCACCGACCATGCCAGTAGGCCGTGGTTTTTGCTCCGGTGATTTCTGCAGGGTAGGCTGCATATTTGGTGCGAGCATGTGCCACCTGCTAACAGCTCTCGGTTGATGGCCAATTTGAGTAGTTTGCAATCCGTTTAAGTCATATAATCAGCAAAATTTGCATAGAAGAGCAGGAGCAGCTCTATCCTGTGTCTGCTCAGCTCAGCCCAGTCCCCTGCAAGCTGGTTTTAAATATACCCTCAATGAAAAAATGCGTGTGGCTCTGCACGGCCCTATTTAGCTTAGTGGAGATAACCAGATTCTCCTGCAAGGAGCACAGGGCGATCCAGGTAAGTTTAAAATGGTTTGACAAATTACTCTGGAAACTCCTGGCACCATAACCACTAAGATGAGTTGTAGTGTTAATAGAAATTGTCCAGTTTCATTGTTAAGTCTATGAGGAGATGAAAGGTGCAATGTTGTCATTATCTATAATAAACCTTGTAAAGGTCTATTCTGCTCACCCAGCACGAAAAATGCAGGTTACTGGAAAACCCTTGTGCAGGGAGGTGGAACACTAAAGTTAATGCCTAATCAAGTGAGGTATTTTCAAGAATTTGACAAAGGTTGACAGTTGACCACTAGAAATGGCCCTTGTTTGAGATCCTCCTCTAAACCTGTTGACTTGTAGCAAGGTACGATTGCTAGATGTTTGTTCCAGACTGGCGACTAAGATGTCCTGTGTCTGCTGTGGCCACAAACACTCCCGTCTGCCCTCCTACAGACTGCACCATTCTCCTCCTTGGCTCCTGAGCTTCATTTTTGCCATTCAGGTAGGTGATGGCCAAATCATCTTAAGGCTTCATGGACACTAGTCTAGCTGTGGCAACTGTAAGTCATTTTAAGTGGTCACCTTTAGTGGCAAAATACTCAAAATACTTTGGTGGGTGTTGTAAATTGGGACAGATATACTGTGTATTAAGCTCAGTATTGTTTATTCTGACCTACATCATAAAACCAAAATCAGGCAAATCAGTCATTAGTTTTGTTCCTGTAATTCAGGTATTTTTTTATCCATCTGCCCTGTATGATGACTGCCATTTGGGTTAACACTGACCACAAGTCACAGGGCTCCTTTATAAATAAAATGAATAATAACATCAGAGCTCTCTAAATACCATGCTGAGAATGGGATGCACGATTTTAGCCATCACTACTGTAAAACAGAGCTTCCTCTTAGACTTGTTATCTTTTCTGCCCTCCTTCTCTGTTACAGAGGCAGAGGTTCCCTTATTAGTTAAATGGTGGTTTCCTTAATTGAATGGTAGATATTACACCCTTATGGGTTACGGACTTTAATTTACTATTAATGTTTATTTTCACTGGTTCAGAATTCATGGAGTACATCCTGTCAATCTCATTCATGTTTCTAACATTGGTCTCTATTATCCTTATCAACTCAGACTGTAAGTGTTTATAATAGGAATAGTTTGTCCGGTTGTAGTAGAAGGTGTCAGGTTGATCACATTCATTTTAAAGTGCCCACAGGGTGCAGTGGAAGGTAGGTTTACTTACCCGAAGCTGTTCCACCATCTTCCTTCTGGAGACCTTCAGGTGGGGGCTGTGGGATTCAGGCAATGAGCTCGCTCATCACAAGATGTTACC
The DNA here is from genome assembly GCF_036172605.1 of Pelobates fuscus. Taxonomy (NCBI): domain Eukaryota; kingdom Metazoa; phylum Chordata; class Amphibia; order Anura; family Pelobatidae; genus Pelobates; species Pelobates fuscus. Next base: position 15,755,497 of record NC_086324.1, on the reverse strand, counting down.
TGTGGAGGTTCTCGCAGGATTCTCCATAGACCTCAGGCATGTACTCTTGCACAAGACTACAGCAATGACAAGGCTCCGGGTAAATTAAGCACCAGGAGCCAAAGAAGGAATCCATGAAGAAGATGATGGTGGCTGCAAGGTAAACCTACCTTCCACTGCACACCGTGACCACCAGCTTGAGGAATATGATGGTGACCTTGTGTCACTCCCCTATCCCCATCCTTTTCCTCCAGAGTTCAGACCTCCACACCCTTCTCTATGATAAATAATAGGTCGGATAGCCACTGGAAACCTGGAGTGGACAGTCAAACTTGGCAGCCTCAAATACCGGCTGTGTTGATAAAATACTAGCGAAGTGTCAACCTATCTTAAATATGCAGCAACATTCATTTCTATCTGAGATATCAGTGATAAGTAGTACAATTATTTACCTTTTTCACAACTGTTAACCCGTTAGTGAGAAGGGTTGACAAGATACTTTTCACACAGTTAGAGAGCTAGTAGTGACTTTAGGGACACACTCACAGTAAGCATATTCTGCTATAGACACACAATGTAATGTATACACACGATCACACACTGCTAGACACACACAATGAAAGTATAGAAACACTGCCATACACACACTCATTCAGATAGTATACACACAATCACACACATTGCTTATATACAGTATGTACACACAAAACAATGTTACAACACATACACATAATGACACACAGAGCGCACACACAATCAGACACAGTATACACATAATGACACACAGAGCGCACACACAATCAGACACAGTATACACATAATGACACACAGAGCGCACACACAATCAGACACAGTATACACATAATGACACACAGAGCGCACACACAATCAGACACAGTATACACATAATGACACACTGCCACAAACGTACACAACATACACAATACTACACATATAATCAAACACAGTATGCAGACAATTAAATACCACATCCACATCCTGAATGGCCACTGACAAATACTGCTATCACAAATGGTTTACACACTGCTACACATACACAATGCTACACGCACAGTCAATAGTACACACATTCTACGTAGTATTTTAGTGATTTGCGGAACTTCCATCTTATTATGTTATGTTATTATGTTATTATTTAAAAAGCGCTAACAAATTTTGCACACGTAATATCTCACAAATATGCAAAGAACCCAGAAAGTGACAGGTACTCTTTAACGAAGGAGTGTGGGTTTTCAGATAATTTCTCACAGACAAATAAACGATTGAAAGTACAAAATAAATATAAAATACTTTTACCTCAGCTCTAGCTCCAGGTGAACAACATCGCCATTTTTGCTTGCATACCAGACAACATTTTGAGATGATTCTCGGCAGGTGTACATTATGGAACATTTTGGAGTTTGAATCAGTTGCCAGACTCTGCCAGCACAGCCTTAAATTCAACAGAAATGCAAATAAAAAATACAAGTCATGATGGATATTTAAAAAAAACGAAACAAAACAAAAAACACACAGTCATAACTACTAGCTGGTGTTTACCTATAGCTACTAGAATAAGCCACAGCATCTGTACCCCAACTCCTCGTTAAATGTTTCTCACTGTAGCATGTGTACCCCAACTCTTCGTTAAATGTTTCTCACTGTAGCATGTGTACCCCAACTCTTCGTTAAATGTTTCTCACTGTAGCATGTGTACCCCAACTCTTCGTTAAATGTTTCTCACTGTAGCATGTGTACCCCAACTCTTCGTTAAATGATTCTCACTGTAGCATGTTTACCCCAACCCCTCGTTAAATGTTTCTCACTGTAGCATGTGTACCCCAACTCCTCGTTAAATGTTTCTCACTGTAGCATCTGTACCCCAACTCCTCGTTAAATGATTCTCACTGGAGCATGTGTACCCCAACTCTTCGTTAAATGTTTCTCACTGTAGCATGTGTACCCCAACTCCTCGTTAAATGTTTCTCACTGTAGCATGTGTACCCCAACCCCTCGTTAAATGTTTCTAACTGTAGCATGTGTACCCCAACTCCTCGTTAAATGTTTCTCACTGTAGCATGTGTACCCCAACTCCTCGTTAAATGTTTCTCACTGTAGCATGTGTACCCCAACTCCTCGTTAAATGTTTCTCACTGTAGCATGTGTACCCCAACTCTTCGTTAAATGTTTCTCACTGTAGCATGTGTACCCCAACTCTTCGTTAAATGTTTCTCACTGTAGCATCTGTACCCCAACTCCTCGTTAAATGTTTCTCACTGTAGCATGTGTACCCCAATTCCTCGTTAAATGATTCTCACTGTAGCATGTGTACCCCAACTCTTTGTTAAATGTTTCTCACTGTAGCATGTGTACCCCAACTCCTTGTTAAATGTTTCTCACTGTAGCATCTGTACCCCAACTCCTCGTTAAATGATTCTCCCTGTAGCATGTGTACCCCAACTCTTTGTTAAATGTTTATCACTGTAGCATGTGTACCCCAACTCCTCGTTAAATGATTCTCACTGTAGCATGTGTACCCCAACTCCTCGTTAAATGTTTATCACTGTAGCATGTGTACCCCAACTCCTCGTTAAATGTTTCTCACTGTAGCATGTGTACCCCAACTCTTCATTAAATGTTTCTCACTGTAGCATGTGTACCCCAACTCTTCGTTAAATTTTTATCATAGTAGCATGTGTACCCCAACTCTTCGTTAAATGTTTCTCACTATAGCATGTGTACCCCAACTCTTCGTTAAATGTTTCTCACTGTAGCATGTGTACCCCAACTCTTCGTTAAATGATTCTCACTGTAGCATGTTTACCCCAACCCCTCGTTAAATGTTTCTAACTGTAGCATGTGTACCCCAACTCCTCGTTTAATGTTTCTCACTGTAGCATCTGTACCCCAACTCCTCGTTAAATGATTCTCACTGGAGCATGTGTACCCCAACTCTTCGTTAAATGTTTCTCACTGTAGCATGTGTACCCCAACTCCTCGTTAAATGTTTCTCACTGTAGCATGTGTACCCCAACCCCTCGTTAAATGTTTCTAACTGTAGCATGTGTACCCCAACTCCTCGTTAAATGTTTCTCACTGTAGCATGTGTACCCCAACTCCTCGTTAAATGTTTCTCACTGTAGCATGTGTACCCCAACTCCTCGTTAAATGTTTCTCACTGTAGCATGTGTACCCCAACTCTTCGTTAAATGTTTCTCACTGTAGCATGTGTACCCCAACTCTTCGTTAAATGTTTCTCACTGTAGCATCTGTACCCCAACTCCTCGTTAAATGTTTCTCACTGTAGCATGTGTACCCCAATTCCTCGTTAAATGATTCTCACTGTAGCATGTGTACCCCAACTCTTTGTTAAATGTTTCTCACTGTAGCATGTGTACCCCAACTCCTTGTTAAATGTTTCTCACTGTAGCATCTGTACCCCAACTCCTCGTTAAATGATTCTCCCTGTAGCATGTGTACCCCAACTCTTTGTTAAATGTTTATCACTGTAGCATGTGTACCCCAACTCCTCGTTAAATGATTCTCACTGTAGCATGTGTACCCCAACTCCTCGTTAAATGTTTATCACTGTAGCATGTGTACCCCAACTCCTCGTTAAATGTTTCTCACTGTAGCATGTGTACCCCAACTCTTCATTAAATGTTTCTCACTGTAGCATGTGTACCCCAACTCTTCGTTAAATTTTTATCATAGTAGCATGTGTACCCCAACTCTTCGTTAAATGTTTCTCACTATAGCATGTGTACCCCAACTCTTCGTTAAATGTTTCTCACTGTAGCATGTGTACCCCAACTCTTCGTTAAATGATTCTCACTGTAGCATGTTTACCCCAACCCCTCGTTAAATGTTTCTAACTGTAGCATGTGTACCCCAACTCCTCGTTTAATGTTTCTCACTGTAGCATCTGTACCCCAACTCCTCGTTAAATGATTCTCACTGGAGCATGTGTACCCCAACTCTTCGTTAAATGTTTCTCACTGTAGCATGTGTACCCCAACTCCTCGTTAAATGTTTCTCACTGTAGCATGTGTACCCCAACCCCTCGTTAAATGTTTCTAACTGTAGCATGTGTACCCCAACTCCTCGTTAAATGTTTCTCACTGTAGCATGTGTACCCCAACTCCTCGTTAAATGTTTCTCACTGTAGCATGTGTACCCCAACTCCTCGTTAAATGTTTCTCACTGTAGCATGTGTACCCCAACTCTTCGTTAAATGTTTCTCACTGTAGCATGTGTACCCCAACTCTTCGTTAAATGTTTCTCACTGTAGCATCTGTACCCCAACTCCTCGTTAAATGTTTCTCACTGTAGCATGTGTACCCCAATTCCTTGTTAAATGATTCTCACTGTAGCATGTGTACCCCAACTCTTTGTTAAATGTTTCTCACTGTAGCATGTGTACCCCAACTCCTTGTTAAATGTTTCTCACTGTAGCATCTGTACCCCAACTCCTCGTTAAATGATTCTCCCTGTAGCATGTGTACCCCAACTCTTTGTTAAATGTTTATCACTGTAGCATGTGTACCCCAACTCCTCGTTAAATGATTCTCACTGTAGCATGTGTACCCCAACTCCTCGTTAAATGTTTATCACTGTAGCATGTGTACCCCAACTCCTCGTTAAATGTTTCTCACTGTAGCATGTGTACCCCAACTCTTCATTAAATGTTTCTCACTGTAGCATGTGTACCCCAACTCTTCGTTAAATTTTTATCATAGTAGCATGTGTACCCCAACTCTTCGTTAAATGTTTCTCACTATAGCATGTGTACCCCAACTCTTCGTTAAATGTTTCTCACTGTAGCATGTGTACCCCAACTCTTCGTTAAATGATTCTCACTGTAGCATGTTTACCCCAACCCCTCGTTAAATGTTTCTAACTGTAGCATGTGTACCCCAACTCCTCGTTAAATGTTTCTCACTGTAGCATCTGTACCCCAACTCCTCGTTAAATGATTCTCACTGGAGCATGTGTACCCCAACTCTTCGTTAAATGTTTCTCACTGTAGCATGTGTACCCCAACTCCTCGTTAAATGTTTCTCACTGTAGCATGTGTACCCCAACCCCTCGTTAAATGTTTCTAACTGTAGCATGTGTACCCCAACTCCTCGTTAAATGTTTCTCACTGTAGCATGTGTACCCCAACTCCTCGTTAAATGTTTCTCACTGTAGCATGTGTACCCCAACTCTTCGTTAAATGTTTCTCACTGTAGCATGTGTACCCCAACTCCTCGTTAAATGTTTCTCACTGTAGCATCTGTACCCCAACTCCTCGTTAAATGTTTCTCACTGTAGCATGTGTACCCCAACTCTTCGTTAAATGTTTCTCACTGTAGCATGTGTACCCCAACTCCTCGTTAAATGTTTCTCACTGTAGCATGTGTACCCCAACTCTTCGTTAAATGTTTCTCACTGTAGCATGTGTACCCCAACTCCTCATTAAATGTTTCTCACTGTAGCATCTGTACCCCAACTCCTCGTTAAATGTTTCTCACTGTAGCATGTGTACCCCAACTCTTCGTTAAATGTTTCTCACTGTAGCATGTGTACCCCAACTCTTTGTTAAATGTTTCTCACTGTAGCATGTGTACCCCAACTCCTCGTTAAATGTTTCTCACTGGGCATCTGTACCCCAACTCCTCGTTAAATGATTCTCACTGTAGCATGTGTACCCCAACTCCTCGTTAAATGTTTATCACTGTAGCATGTGTACCCCAACTCCTCGTTAAATGTTTATCACTGTAGCATGTGTACCCCAACTCCTTGTTAAATGATTCTCACTGTAGCATGTGTACCCCAACTCCTCGTTAAATGTTTCTCACTGTAGCATGTGTACCCCAACTCTTCGTTAAATGTTTATCACTGTAGCATGTGTACCCCAACTCTTCATTAAATGTTTCTCACTGTAGCATGTGTACCCCAACTCTTCGTTAAATGTTTCTCACTGTAGCATCTGTACCCCAACTCCTCGTAAAATGATTCTCACTGTAGCATGTGTACCCCAACTCTTCGTTAAATGTTTATCACTGTAGCATGTGTACCCCAACTCTTCGTTAAATGTTTATCACTGTAGCATGTGTACCCCAACTCTTCGTTAAATGTTTCTCACTGTAGCATGTGTACCCCAACTCCTCGTTAAATGTTTATCACTGTAGCATGTGTACCCCAACTCCTTGTTAAATGATTCTCACTGTAGCATGTGTACCCCAACTCCTCGTTAAATGTTTATCACTGTAGTATGTGTACCCCAACTCCTCGTTAAATGATTCTCACTGTAGCATGTGTACCCCAACTCCTCGTTAAATGTTTATCACTGTAGCATGTGTACCCCAACTCCTCGTTAAATGATTCTCACTGTAGCATGTGTACCCCAACTCCTCGTTAAATAATTCTCCCTGTAGCATGTGTACCTCAACTCCTCGTTTAATGATTCTCACTGTAGCATGTGTACCCCAACTCCTCGTTAAATGTTTCTCACTGTAGCATGTGTACCCCAACTCTTCGTTAAATGTTTATCACTGTAGCATGTGTACCCCAACTCTTCGTTAAATGTTTATCACTGTAGCATGTGTACCCCAACTCTTCGTTAAATGTTTATCACTGTAGCATGTGTACACCAACTCCTCGTTAAATGTTTATCACTGTAGCATCTGTACCCCAACTTCTCGTTAAATGTTTCTCACTGTAGCATGTGTACCCCAACTCCTCGTTAAATGTTTATCACTGTAGCATGTGTACCCCAACTCCTCGTTAAATGATTCTCACTGTAGCATCTGTACCCCAACTCCTCGTAAAATGATTCTCACTGTAGCATGTGTACCCCAACTCCTCGTTAAATGTTTATCACTGTAGTATGTGTACCCCAACTCCTCGTTAAATGATTCTCACTGTAGCATGTGTACCCCAACTCCTCGTTAAATGTTTATCACTGTAGCATGTGTACCCCAACTCCTCGTTAAATGATTCTCACTGTAGCATGTGTACCCCAACTCCTCGTTAAATGATTCTCACTGTAGCATGTGTACCTCAACTCCTCGTTAAATGATTCTCACTGTAGCATGTGTACCCCAACTCCTCGTTAAATGATTCTCACTGTAGCATGTGTACCCCAACTCTTCGTTAAATGTTTATCACTGTAGCATGTGTACCCCAACTCTTCGTTAAATGTTTATCACTGTAGCATGTGTACACCAACTCCTCGTTAAATGTTTATCACTGTAGCATGTGTACACCAACTCCTCGTTAAATGTTTATCACTGTAGCATGTGTACCCCAACTCCTCGTTAAATGATTCTCACTGTAGCATGTGTACCCCAACTTCTCGTTAAATGTTTCTCACTGTAGCATGTGTACCCCAACTCCTCGTTAAATGATTCTCACTGTAGCATGTGTACCCCAACTCCTCGTTAAATGTTTATCACTGTAGTATGTGTACCCCAACTCCTCGTTAAATGATTCTCACTGTAGCATGTGTACCCCAACTCCTCGTTAAATGTTTATCACTGTAGCATGTGTACCCCAACTCCTCGTTAAATGTTTATCACTGTAGCATGTGTACCCCAACTCTTCGTTAAATGTTTATCACTGTAGCATGTGTATCCCAACTCCTCGTTAAATGTTTATCACTGTAGTATGTGTACCCCAACTCCTCGTTAAATGATTCTCACTGTAGCATGTGTACCCCAACTCCTCGTTAAATGTTTATCACTGTAGCATGTGTACCCCAACTCCTCGTTAAATGTTTATCACTGTAGTATGTGTACCCCAACTCCTCGTTAAATGATTCTCACTGTAGCATGTGTACCCCAACTCCTCGTTAAATGTTTATCACTGTAGTATGTGTACCCCAACTCCTCGTTAAATGATTCTCACTGTAGCATGTGTACCCCAACTCCTCGTTAAATGTTTATCACTGTAGCATGTGTACCCCAACTCCTCGTTAAATGTTTATCACTGTAGTATGTGTACCCCAACTCCTCGTTAAATGATTCTCACTGTAGCATGTGTACCCCAACTCCTCGTTAAATGTTTATCACTGTAGTATGTGTACCCCAACTCCTCGTTAAATGATTCTCACTGTAGCATGTGTACCCCAACTCCTCGTTAAATGTTTATCACTGTAGTATGTGTACCCCAACTCCTCGTTAAATGATTCTCACTGTAGCATGTGTACCCCAACTCCTCGTTAAATGTTTATCACTGTAGCATGTGTACCCCAACTCTTCGTTAAATGTTTATCACTGTAGCATGTGTACCCCAACTCCTCGTTAAATGTTTATCACTGTAGTATGTGTACCCCAACTCCTCGTTAAATGATTCTCACTGTAGCATGTGTACCCCAACTCCTCGTTAAATGTTTATCACTGTAGTATGTGTACCCCAACTCCTCGTTAAATGATTTTCACTGTAGCATGTGTACCCCAACTCCTCGTTAAATGTTTATCACTGTAGTATGTGTACCCCAACTCCTCGTTAAATGTTTATCACTGTAGTATGTGTACCCCAACTCCTCGTTAAATGATTCTCACTGTAGCATGTGTACCCCAACTCCTCGTTAAATGTTTATCACTGTAGCATGTGTACCCCAACTCTTCGTTAAATGTTTATCACTGTAGTATGTGTACCCCAACTCCTCGTTAAATGATTCTCACTGTAGCATGTGTACCCCAACTCCTCGTTAAATGTTTATCACTGTAGCATGTGTACCCCAACTCTTCGTTAAATGTTTATCACTGTAGTACTTTGGTTAGTTTGCAATGAGAACATAAAATGCTAATTAAAGTACTTTTCATCTAATGCAAAAAAATACATCGGTTTTTGACTTTAGTATTTTATGGTACACGTTCACCTTTAACATTTCCTTCTACTCTTTACATGCAGCACCTCCTGGTCCTCGCGTCTATTGTATGTACCAGCCACCATCTGCTTCTCCAGGCTCGACCGTTAGGCCCAGCAGATCAGAGTCGTCTCTTTGCCAGCAGCCTGTTTGCTTGTGGTTTTGCTACCGCTCTGCAAAGCACCTTGGGAACCAGGTAAATGCAGGGATTTAAAAAAGAAAATCCATTAAACATATTTAACATTTGCGTAACATTTTCTTTAACCTGTTACGGCCAAGGACAGTCTATGTAGCTCACCCCTGAAAACCAGTGAACCCTGAGTTTTAGAATCTGATTGGATGACTGCAGCTCACAGAGAACTTTGCAACATTAGCTCACATCAGAAAGAAAGGCTGGAGTGTTTTTTCAAAGTTGGAATCTAATGCTAAGTTCAGAGAACGAGAATAATTCACAGAAACTGATTATAATTTAACTTCAAGCCAGGAACTGCAATTTTTGGTCATTCCTCTTGGCTTGTGGCTACACTCCTGTGTTGGATCTCAAGGACTTGGCACACACAGAGGAAGAATCGTGTTGTAATTATTTGTAATAAGTTGCTGCAGTTAGGGATCATTAGAAAACAATCGTCTCTGTCTGACAGAGCTCTAGTTTTTAATTACGGTAACAATTTATTTACAGTTTAGCATTTCTAAAATGACATATTGAAAACCAGAGAGTCCATGATCCACTTTATAATATTGAAAAAAGCTTAGAAGGAAAGTCAGGGAATGAAAATAAAAAATGTTACGCATTACATAGATAATAAATAAAAAAAATTGCAGGCGAGATAAGATTAGATAAAATAAAATAAATGTCTTCCAACGATCCTGAGTCTACACATCTTAAAGAAACTGACTGCTGATTCAGGCAGAGCGTCACCAGGAAGAGTCTCCACCAATCAGCAGCCTGTTCTTTTTGCTCATCATGGCATTGGGGATCTGATGTGCATGCGCGGAAATTTGCTACCCGCACATACAGACTTCCCCATAAACAAGTATTGAATTCACTGCTTTCCTGTGAGCTGCAATTGATGACGCTTGACATCAAATGTCACAACTGAGTTTTACCTGCTTGTTGAAGTGGAAGCACCTCCAGTGGCTGTCTGTATGACGTCCACTAGAGACATGATAAACCTATCAAAAATCCTTCCAAATATTGCCGTTAATATTTGAAGGGTTAAAGCCCAGACCACTTAAGTAAGATAAAGTGGACTTGGGGTAATTTGAGTGTCCTTTAAGTATATTTGCTTTTCTCTGGCTATTGTTTTTTGAGATCGGGTTCTGTCACTGATACCTATCAAACCCTTCTACAGTTGTTCGTACACTTCTATAGTTGTTACATTTTTCTTTTATTATTTCTTCTGTATTGATATAAAACGTGTGTGTAATTGATACCGGAGAAACTGACGGAAGCCAAGCACAGAGAGATGGACACAGGTTTCTTCAGGAAGGAAGAGATTCTTTATTGGATCACCGATCGGGACTCAGAGGGACTAGCGTCACCAAAATACAGCAAAGTCTGAGTACTGAATACATAGAGTACATTCCTTATATAGCACTGTAGCTCCTCCCACAATTAACTACACCCACACATACCCTTAACCTATTTAATGAATAGAGTCTAAACTCATCCATCCGGTCTAACCACGTGGCTCATCTGATACAAAGGAGAGGGACGCGTAATTCCAGTTCTTACATTCCTGCACCTGGTCAGTACAGTGATGACAGTATCTTAGCTACGTGTTATTAACTAACTGATACTACAAACACATATACATACATATGCCTTGTGGCAATCTTAGCCTGCTAAACTTGTATTTTACTGGAATTACATCACATTCCCCCCTTTGATGCCTCTGATATTTCACAATTACTTGAGGCATCACTTAACCTTGGTTTGCATATACCTCAGGTTACCATGAACCAGACCAGACTTATCTTATGATGTGAATCTTCAACATTCATCTTCTTGCATTGGTTCTCCCTGATCTAGAGCCTTATACTTATATATCGCCATTATCTGTGCAGCAGCCTTCCTCTCTGCTATACTTCCTATCAGGCTTTGCACAGACCTAACTACTAAGGGTATAAGACACGGTAGGAGTAGACACAACAGTAAAATCAGTAGGACTCCACCTACCACTGCATTAAGCCCTCCAAACCACTCATACCAGCTACCAAACCAACTACTTGGATTGTACCCTTTCCATACCTGAGTAGGCACATGCGCTAGTTTAACCATATGGCTAGTAAGCTCAGCTATTGCTTGCCCTTCGTCATCTATTTGAAGACAGCAATTACTTAGGTTAAACTTCCCACATACACCTCCCTCTACTGCCAAAAGGTAATCCAAGGCTAATCTATTTTGGTAGACTGCTGTCCTCATCCTGGTGTTATGCTTCGCTAGAAGATTGAGCGCTTGTGATGTCTCATTTGTGATAATCTCAACCACCGCCTGTAATCTTATAATACGGTTGAGCATATAAATAGGGGTTCTATAACCAAAGGTACCATCCTCAGCCCACGTGGCTGGCCCATAGTAATCTATAATACGCTGGGGAGGCCATTCATCATCTTCCCAGGCGCCTATCTCTATGGGTCCCCTTTTCTTCCTATGATTCACATCATACACTTTAACACCTAAAGTCTCACCTGTTTCAATCGGTAACAAGAAGAAGGATGGTTTGAGCATACCCAACACACATGCCCCTTCCCAGTCCTGTGGCAGCTCCGAATAGGCTTTCTTACCACAGATCCAGTACAAATTTGCTGGGGCTCTCCAAGTAGATGTGATGGATAGATCAAACCACACATCCTTTAAATTGGCATATCTAGCAAACGGGTTAGATGGTTCTGAGACATTTGAAGCCGACCACCAAGTTGTATTCTTTGTATCATCATCATAAGCTTTTTGCCCTAGACAAGTTAATTCTCCTACAGAAGTATTATACATTATTCCTTTCCTTGCTATGCAAACATAACCTATGATGGAGGTCTTTAATCTCCACTCAGATTTACCTCTAACACTCATATGATAATCGGCTTGTGTAGATATTAATTGGTCAACTGCCTCAGAACCGGACATTACCTCCTTTGCTTCCCAAGGCCATTGGTCTCCCATGTTAGTACCTCCACACACATAGCAGTTGGTAACATTAAGACTACCGGCAATACTTTCAGCTAAATCGATGAACAGGTTTTTAGCATTATGGGGGATCTTATTATCTATACTCATCTCTTCGTAAAAGGAATGGTATACTTGATGAGTCTGGGAGGATACCGTATCAGTCTCTATTCCTATAAACAATAATGTCCCAGGATCTAAACCCGTCCCGTATATTTGAAACCCAAATAAATTTCCATACTTATCTAAGAACTTGTCGGGGTTATTAATGAGTATATGGACTGGGTTGCATTCCATAGACTTACAATAAGGGCTAGTCGGCAACTTAGTCACTATCATGTCTTTGTCTACTGTCTGTCCCCAAGTTGCCCACCCCACACAAGACCAATATGGGCAAAAGTTATAATCTCTATTTGGGCATCTAGGACTTACATATTTATTTTTGCTACTGGGACAAATATATTTATCGTTAGACCCATACGTCCTCTCCCATCTAAGATCCCCACATACATTCCACGGCTTTCTACCACTCGATATCGCTTTACACGCATCAAATAGCAGAACACCCGAAGAATGTACGGATTCTAACACCGTTTTATTAATTAGGGTCCCCTGAGGATCTCCATTCCTGAGAGTCAACCAAATTGTACGAGGCTGATACTCCGGACTGAAGCACTTAGGTTCTCCTACTCCTAAATGGCACACACTATAATCTATATTTAAGTATCTACATCTCGATACATCTCCTTTACATTCGTATTGTGAATGCCAAATTAGGGTTTGGGAAATATGGTTACCTGTTCTCGTAGTCTTAATGCATACCTCACAGCTAGGAGTGTCGGTACCTCTACCTTCCTGAATATAAAAACACATATAAATAAACACTATCAAAAGCACATCTTTCGCCGTCATCCTCAGTCTTCGTCCGTGCGATGGCGCCTCAGCTTCCAGGATGTGAGGGGCTGCAGGGAATGGAGTTCTGCTCATCTTCACAGGTGTCCCTTCGAGACTTTCCTGGCTTATACACTATGTGATGGTAAGCGGACAGGCTTTATTATGGCCTTCTCACTCACACCTGTAACAATAAAATTTGTAATCCACAATAATTCCTCGTTACTCCGACTGAGTAGTGCGTTTTAACCGGATCTTGCAGGGATTCTCTGGATCTGCTGTAACTTGCCAAGAATCGACTGCTGCTGGTTTAACCCTGGAGTGATGTATCCACGGAGTCACTTCTGCTACTTTTATTGCTGTAGGGGTAGACAAAAGAACAACATAAGGACCTCTCCACTTGGGCCCTAACGGTACATTATTCCACTCTTTAATCCAATTGGTGGAATATTGCGGGCCAGTCCTGGTGGGTTGTTCTCTGCCCAAACTCCTGGTATGTTAAACAATGTCTCATCACTCCTAGGGTTTTGGCTAGTCAACACTGTATAAAGTCGCCACTCTTCTTCCTTTGGTACGGATAAAGTCATAATACCTGAAGGTCCATTAAACTTTAAAGATGTTGTTCCATCTGGTAGGAACGTAATCTGCGCTTGTAATTTGGATAGCATATCACGTCCCAGCAATTGGACTGGACATTCAGGCATATAAAGGAATTGGTGTTTTACTACGTGGCCTCCCAATGTACAGAGTCGACTTTTAAGAACCGGTCTTTCAGCACTTCTTCCAGTTGCTCCTATCACAGTAATAGTCCTTCCAGATGGAGGAGCAACTAGATTAGTCACCACTGAATGTTCAGCACCAGTGTCGATCATGAACGCACTCCTTTTCCCCCCTATTGATACATCGACCATAGGCTCCGCTCGACCAAGGGGGATGGAGCCCGGTCGGTATCAATAGTCCTCCATGACCGTGTCAGCCAATCCTACAAAGTCCCTACCTTCTCTATCGCGAGACCTTTGCGCTGCTGGAATATACCTGTCTTCCCTAACACCTCCTCTGTTCCCATCACTCCCTCTACAACCATTACTCCCTCCGGGACCTCCTCTACCTCTCGCTCTGCCTCTAAAGTTTCCGTAGCCTGCCCTGGGTTGGTCTCTCTCGTACTGCTCTCTTTGCGGACACTCGTTCCTCCAATGCCCTTCTTCCTTGCAATACGCACACTGATCCCTACTCAAAGGCTCCCTACTCCATCTATTATTGCCTCTATCTGGGCCCCGTTTATCTACGCCTGCGATCGCTACCGCTAGCATATCAGCCTTTTTACGCATCTTGCGCTCCTCCTCTTTCTTGCTTTCTGTTTCCCTATTCATATAGACCTTATTAGCTACCTCCATTAGTTGGGAGATTGACATACCTGCAAACCCTTCTAACTTTTGTAGCTTGCGCTTAATATCTCCGTAAGCTTGGCTGACAAAGGCGGAGTTAACCATTCGGGAATTGTCTGCGTCTTCCGGATTAAAGGGGGTGTACAAGCGGTACGCCTCCAATAATCGGTCATAAAAGACACTGGGCGCTTCATCGCTTTTCTGGATCACCTCAACTGTCTTCGACATGTTAATGGCTTTCTTTCCTCCGGCTTTCATGCCAGCAATTATAGCGTCTCTATAGGCTCTGAGTTGAACCATATCAGCACCATTTACGTTCCAATCGGGATCAGTGTTGGGATAATGTGTTGCGGCCCATGCTGCTGGATTAGCTTGGTTCAAAGCACGGGCTCTATCCTCTAATGCTTTAATGGCTGCTTGATTTATTCTTGTCCTTTCCTCATTGTTAAATAAAGTCATTAATAACTGCTGGCAATCAGCCCATGTCGGATTATGTGTCTGTACTATTGAGGTGAACAGATCAGTCATGGCTTGTGGTTTCTCAGTATACGAGGAATTATGGGTCTTCCAGTTTAAAAGGTCGGTAGTGGTGAAAGGGACATATACGAAGACAGGGTCAGCGTGTGCCATTTGACCTGCGGCATCGATATAAGCTGACCCGGGATTTAAGCGAAGAGGCATCTGATAGTGCTTTAATTGTTGGGCACCAGTCAACTGTCGGGTTTGGATGGGGCTACGTAGGGAAGCGTCAGTCATGGGTTCCGGTCGGGGAGATATAGGGTATGGGGATGTGGGAGGTTGGTTTTGGGAAAAGGTAGTGAATAGAACACTTCGGGCCGAGCTAGATGAAGCTTGACCGGAAGTCTGAAGTGGCGCCAAATCAGGATATTCGTTTCTAATGGGGGTGGGTTCTGGTTCCGGAAGGGGAGATTTAGTACGAGGGGGGGTGGATCCTGTACTGGAGGAGGAAGCGGAAGTGGATGAGGGTAATGAGGGAAGGGTTACAGGACTTCCTGTATTTGCGTCACTTCCTCTTACCGGAAAGTAAGGGGGCGGCAAAGGGATCTCGGACTCAGGGGGCGTGTCCAAAATGGGCCTAACACCAGTCCTAGTGGACGAACAAGTCCTAGCTACCATGAGGCGACACTGCTCCTCGTGGCATGTCCGGAGCCATTTTGGCGAGTCATTTACGGCCTGTCTCCAACAATCAATATAAGGAAACTGGCCGTAAAGTTCAGGCCTACCTGATACAGCCACGTGTAAGCG
This sequence comes from Pelobates fuscus, assembly GCF_036172605.1. Lineage (NCBI taxonomy): Eukaryota > Metazoa > Chordata > Amphibia > Anura > Pelobatidae > Pelobates > Pelobates fuscus. Next base: position 15,739,956 of record NC_086324.1, on the reverse strand, counting down.
CTGTACCAGAGTTGGATCCAAACTGCCACGTGGCGGCCATGCCGCAACCAAAGTAGGCCACTCCCTAGTGCACAAAGTGACCAAACGTACAGGGGACATCTTAACCCCAAAATCACAAACTTTGAATCCCTTTTTAAAATTCTTAACCATACATCCTAAGGGATCCGGAATCGTTGACTGCGACGCACCCATATTTAACAGTGGAACGTCGTCGACAACGATTACTATACACGCGTACTATTCAACAGTCACACCCGTTTCCTTTGGCAACAGCACCACGTGGTACGGTTACCAAGTGAAACGTACACAATAACAATAAACACTCAGGGAATTCCCGTACACACACAGCTGCTACACCAGTCACTATATAATCAATATTATGCCCTTTGGCGTAACTACACAGTCACCCACGCTATAATTCTCTATATACGAATTACCCGTCTATAACACACCCCAGTAACATCGTCTTTTACAAATAGCGGTTACAGTACGGTTAGCATAGGTCAAAGCACAAGTTAAGGTCACAATACAATTATTAGTGGTTATGGTGTTAAACATGCAATGGACGACAATGATTAGTACTTATTATATAATGTCAGTAAATATACAGGGTTATGGTACCGTGCACTATAATACAGCAACACACTATTAACACTCTCGCTAGACGGCTGAGCTCGCGCTATCTAACAAGATATACACTTTACTAAAACAATCGTTAACACATTTACAATTCCCAACTAAACTATTGGCCAGTACCTTGAATGGACTACCTAAAACTATATACACCCGTTTTGGTTAGCCACACTGCCCAATCACCACATATATAGCGAGCTAGAGAACCGAATTTACACAGACGCCTCTTAGTCGCACTATACAACGAGCTAGAGAACCGAATTTACACAGGCGCCTCTTAGTCGTACTATCAAAAGTCTAGTGGGTTCCAAATTTACACGCCTTCCCACTTAGCCCAGATAGGATGAGAACTAGCGAACCGAATTTACACAGGCGCCGCTTAGTCTCCCGGTCCCTCCGACCTAGCGAACGTAATATACACCCTAGAACGCTAGTCTAGACAAGACACCGGTGTCCGGCTAGGGCTATCTTACACCAGGACCCCGCCTGACTAACCAAATCAAACGGTCTGACTAAAGAGCGTTCGATCGAGCGGTGCGCCTTCGCTCCTTCCCTCCGACAGAGGGGGCAGATACAGATTCAAAAACCCCTTTGGGCCTACCGCACAATCGGTATACCCCTAGCGGGTCCTGCCGTCTAAAACAGCAGTTATCTTACCTCCTCGTTCCTGAACCTGAGTTCACACTCATCGACGGGGACACCCCAGCACTTCTCACGTAGAGGCCGATGATCTCCTGGACAACAGACCAGTGGCGCCGAGACGAAGGGAGGTCCACGCAGAAGTTCAGGGGTGCAGCCGTAGAGAACGTGGGCAAAGATAGACCGTCTCACGCCTCTGCCTCTCAGCTACCGTTGAACGATGAGCTTCCCGGCCAATGCACCAAATGATACCGGAGAAACTGACGGAAGCCAAGCACAGAGAGATGGACACAGGTTTCTTCAGGAAGGAAGAGATTCTTTATTGGATCACCGATCGGGACTCAGAGGGACTAGCGTCACCAAAATACAGCAAAGTCTGAGTACTGAATACATAGAGTACATTCCTTATATAGCACTGTAGCTCCTCCCACAATTAACTACACCCACACATACCCTTAACCTATTTAATGAATAGAGTCTAAACTCATCCATCCGGTCTAACCACGTGGCTCATCTGATACAAAGGAGAGGGACGCGTAATTCCAGTTCTTACATTCCTGCACCTGGTCAGTACAGTGATGACAGTATCTTAGCTACGTGTTATTAACTAACTGATACTACAAACACATATACATACATATGCCTTGTGGCAATCTTAGCCTGCTAAACTTGTATTTTACTGGAATTACATCACATAATAGAGAGGTGTAAACCATACTGTAATGCTGTATCATTACAATAAACTGGGATACGTAGATTCAGGGTTAAAGGAGTACTCTGCACACCATAATCACTACAGCTCACATAACTTTTGCGAAGTAAATGGTGTGAGCTGTAGTGGCTATGGTGTCTAGAGGGCTCCTTTAAGGATGTTTAACGTTTTCAGTTAGGAGGATTTGAGATTAAAAGATCTAACATTCGAATTGGGTGGATTTACATATTTATATTTGTTTTGTATCCCTGAACACTATTCTATACAGGAAACAGATAGTATTCTATATTTTTTTTATGAAAAGAGCTTGGTATTGAAATGGTTAAGAAGTGATATTACACTATGAGCCTCTGGGCTTTATTTTTAAATTTGGGTTTTTTGGTATTTTCCCATGCACCATGCAATTCCTCACTGTGTTTTGGAACACAAAACAGACAGAAAATATCAAAATTCCTGGGGTTTTGGTCTCTGGCCGTCCATGAAGCCTTTACCACTTGAAAAAGATCATTTTTTATTGTTTACAGTTAAATAAAACAAAAATGTAGACTATGCTAAACTTGGCAGGGACACGGGGAGTTAAAGCTATCTACAACTTTTCCATTAAGGAAAAAAAAAGGGAACCCCACATACACACACACTAAAAGATAATCTAATTATAGTGTGATATGATCGTTGTTTTATGTTACAGTTCTGTTTCTGATAACTTTATCTTCATTACAAGTGAGAGTAGCCCACAGATGGCTAACAAGGGCCAGATTTCTGTGTGCCAGACCTTATGACATAGTGCCAATCTACAACAAAGAATTGTGCTCTGAACTGTTTGCTCCCATCAGTTGACGTACAGTATGTCGATTGAGATGATACTTTTTCAATCAACGTCATAGTGTATTCTTTGTAATTTTACTTCCATCCTCCCCACTATTCAGGCTGCCTCTGGTACAGGCCCCAACTTTTGAACTACTAATTCCAGCCCTGACTCTTCATCAACATTCAGCCGGCAACAGAACATCGAAAAATGGTGAGTTTCATCCCGAGCTGTACAATCGGATTGGTCAGTGCTGGAATGGGCAAATCAAAATTCTCTAAACTGGCACCACAGGCGTATAAGGTAAAATGCCTGTGGGAAGGTGGCTGGCATGGTGTTAATAATTTGTACTATTTAGGATTGTCAAGTATGGATCACAAAGGGTGCTTTATTAAGGTGGGTGTTTGCTGTACCTGTTCATTGACGTGTATAAACAGGCCATCCACATTTAGCACCAATTAAAAGAACACTATAGAGTCAGGAACACAATCATTTATTCCTGACCCTACAGCGTTAAAAGCACCATCTAGTTCCCCTGAATCCCCCTAAATATAGTAAAATCTTACCTTTATTCTACTTGCTCTGCCCCTGACCTACCTGCTTGGCTGACATCATCAGAAGTGATTCTCTGGGCCAATCACAGTACTTTCCCATAGGATTGGCTGAGACTGTCAAGGAGGCAGATCAGGGGCAGAGCCAGCACAGCCATGGACAATCAGCATCTTCTCATCATAGAGATACACTGAAGGGAATAATTATACTCACCAGAACATATACAATAAGCTGTAGTTGTTCTGGTGACTAAAGTGTCCATTTAAATAAAACATAATTCTTGTCTTCTCATCCATGCGCTGTTATTCAAGGTCATTGTAACTTTATTAGTGTTAAGCGCACACTGTAAACACCATGAATGCAATCCCAATTGAACCCTGTCATTTAATGTGTTCTTTTCGATTTTAAACCATCTGCTTCTGTCCAGACACGCAAGGATCAATACACTGCGCTGAAGGAGACTGTGACAGGCTGAAAAATAATGTCCATTTCATTGCAGAGGTTAGTAATGCAAGAAAAAACATAAAAAATGCATTAGGGCGTGTGGTGCTTTAAATTGTCTCGATCAGTTTTAAATACGTTCAGCAGTTTTCAAAATAAAATAAAAAATTATAATTTTCCAGTTAAATTTGGGCATGTTGGGTATCTAATATCATCGTAGAGTTCAAAGTATCATTTTCTGCTTCCTGGCTATTGGAAAGCTGAGAACTACTCTGCTCATTGATTAAAGGGATCAATCAAACAAATAATTCCTGTCCTAAATCAGCCTCTTATTTTAGATTGAAATGAAGTCTTTGTCATTTTTGATCACCCTGAATGAGACCAGTAAAAGCCTGTTTATTATATAGCAGGTTATCACATCACATAGTACGTGACTTCCTGAGAAAGCCTGTAACATTTTGTTTTCTATCAACAAAATGGTGGTTTGTTACATTGCTGCAGCAATAACCTATAAGAGAGAAGGGAGATACTAATTTTAGACCAACATGGAAAAATTCTCACTTTTTTTTCCCAAAAAAGTTTTTAGTTCCCTTTTCCATTTTTCACAAATATTGTATCACTGTATAAAATCCACCGTCTTTTATTCTACACATCTACATAGCTAGGAATACATACAGATTGACTACACTGTAAAGGCAATACGTGAAGATGCTCCAGGTTTCGACTCAAATACTCTCTCTGTGCAGGTGTCAGGAGCCGTGCTGGTCGCAGGGGCTCTCCAGGTGGCATTTGGTGCCAGTGGTCTCCTGGGTCGGATCCTGCAGAATTGTGGCCCCATGGTTAAAGCTCCAGCCCTATCCATCATTGGATTGTCATGCTACAAACAGGCCGCTCTGTTCTGTTCTTTCAATTGGATCATCTCCTTACTGTAGGTGTCCCACCCTGTGGCACTTATTCCTGAGTGGTGGACTGGAGATCACAGTCAGGTCTGGATCCTTGGTGTAAGCCCAGACCACCACTTTCATATCAGGACTGTCCTCATGATTTAGAAGTGAGAGGATAGTCAGTGAACATATAATGGAAACTCCATTGACCAAAAATAAATAAATAAAAATCACCATTTAGTATATATATCCCCAATGAAAACATGCATGCATTTGATTATAATTTTTTTAGTTGAGGGTACATCTAAAAACAGCTTGCAAAACCTACAGTACTCTTGTCTTCAGCCTTTGCAGGCCCTCCCTTTCAAGCCTCGCCCAGAAATTCTGTGGCTGTCCAATCACAGACGTTCCAATGCAGCTCAGTGAGAATTCTTTGCAAGGCAGGTGCTTTGGGCAATTGCTGCCTCTTGAGTTTAGTTTCACCAAGTTAAACGAACAAGGAAGTAACACGACCGGTTGTCTTATTCACAGGTTGGGAGATGTAACAAGGTTAATTTATAAAAGTGCCAATTTCTACAGAAATGTGCACTATTGGTAAAATAAAAAAAAGAGCACTTAAGTAAGCTGGGGGTCTAGAGTGTTCCTTTGCCTCTTGGAAATCGTTCTATATATAATTACAAATATTGGCAATTATTCTTTTAAATATCTTCTGATACAAAGTTAGAAAACACTTCAATGAATAAGCTCAGCTCATGTGAGTTTCACCTACACAATGACTAATCAGACAGCTTAGTTTTTAGTGATTTGACGTTGTTCAGGATATAAAACCATTTTGAAATATTACTCTGTATTTCACAGACTCATACTCATAACTGGGGTGTTATCCCAAATATGCCGCTCTTGCTACCTGCCGATATGGACGTGGAGATCGAAGAAAGACACGGATAAGCAGTATTTCCCAGCTCTGCGCATGTTCTCAGTATGTTCATACGGTATACATGATAATAAATATAATACAGACAGGTACATGCTGTATATAGCTATCTATTTAATAAGCAGATATAATTATATCACGGACAGCTAGTGTGTATATTCATATATTTAATGTTACTGACGCCCATATACACATGCAAATACATCTAAATGCATTTTAATTATGCTGTATTCCATCCTTGTTGGATCTGACAGCTGGTCCTGACAATTTCCTGCACCTGGATTGTCTGCAGCTCTTTAAGAATGGTGAATGAGCGTGCAGCGCTTGACAGCGCAGTCAGGTCTTCCGTCAATGATTCAACCTTCATCACCACCGCATCTCTCATGGGCATCGCTGGCCGCGAACAAAACGCCATCGAACCAGCTGCCTGGTTTAAAATCCCATCTCTGGGTACGAACAACCACATTTTTTCCAGCATAGAAGGAAACACTTTATAGAAGAAAAAAAATATATGGTGAAAATAGTGCTTTCTTGAATAATCAGGAAACTGGAGATTTTATGCCAAGATATATTTAATTAAGTGCAAATTATATGAAATTCAAAGTGAATTTCAAATTGTAAGTTAAAATTGTCAAATTGTACAAAAATTATAGATTTTCAAAAAGATTCTCCAAGATATGTTTGGCTTAAAATTCGAAATTCCCAACAATTCTCACTTTAGCGATTAACCTTGATGCTAGGAATCTGTCACATATTTCAGGAGAACTGGTATCAAATGTTTACTTTTAACTTTTAAAAAAAGACTATTTCATGTAACGATAATTTTATTTTAAATGATGTATACTGATTTATTTATTTATAATGTTTACTTGTTTGTCTGCTGCTGTGATTGCTCTGTGTGAACCTGTAGCAGAAGCAAGTTAGGTTGAGCAGCAGTTGGTCAGATAACCGCAGATTCTGACTCAATATGACCACTTAGCCAGATAAAACCAAATGAAATTTTGTCATTAAAATCAATATACACCATTTAAAAAATATCATTAAGTTTCGTTAAATGTAATAAATTTTTTTTCCAAAAATGATAAGTGAAAATTTGATGACCGTTGTCCTTTAAGGAGAACATTGTGGGGACACAATATCAGAGGAACACTTGCCAGCAGTGAAAGATTAGATGAACAGATCCACCAAACTCTGTGTGTCCTACAACATCACCACCACAAGTCCACCCAGCCCAAAGTGTGAAGCCGTAGCTTATCCTGTCCTAGCCATGTCTGGCTTTCTATAAAATACTAAAGGGTAGTTGCTTGGCACATGTGGCACATTAGCAGTCAACTTGTGTGACACTGTTGCAAGGAGTGTCTAGATGAAATTGGGATTTCTGGCAGCTATGAAATGTAGCACATGGAATTTATGTAAAGATCTGGACATTTGTTCCCTGTGTAAGGTTTCCCACCGTAAGCTTTCTTGATTGATAAAAGTTGGATGATGATGATGTGAGTTACAGTGTGTCATATTGTGTATTTGCTTGTAGGTGCCTGGGGTTGGCCGCAGTTCACTCTCCATTCATTGAGCGTGGGGATTGCCATGGCTCTGACCTCCAGCCTGTCTTCTCTCTGTTGTTACATTCTGTGTGATCGGATGATAGACTGCCCTCCAATCCCATCTCAGGCCTGCAACAGGGGGATCTGCATGGAAGGGGCTGGGAATATCCTATCAGGTATACTAGGAAGTATCTGTGGAACTGGCTCCAGTATCCCTAACGCTGGTATGGCAGGAATCACCAAGGTACCTTTTTAAAACTGCCCACTAACATGTGCTGTTGACGTTCTTCTCAATATAATATATTTCAGGAAAGTCAGCTTGGTTCTCTAAGGTATCATGCTCTTCCTCTTTCTCACTTTCTAACCCTGTGTTCTCCTAAACAATCTGTGAACCCTCCAGCAGGTCAGAATGTTATGATTTACACTGATTAGCCACAACATTAAAACCACCTGCCTAATATTGTGTAGGCCCCCCTTGTGCTGCCAAAACAGCTCTGATGTGTCGAGGTATGGACTCAACAAGACCTCTGAAGTTGTCCTGTGGTATCTGGCACCAAGACATTAGCAGCAGATCCTTTAAGTCTTGCAAGTTGCGAGGCGGGGCCTTCATGGCTTGGATTGAGATATGGGGAATTTGGTGCCAAGGAAACACCTTGAACTCCTTGCCATGTTCCTCAAACCATTCCTAACAAATTTTGCAGTGTGGCAGGGTGCATTATCCTCCTGAAAGAGGCCACTGTCATCAGGAATCACCATTGCCATGAAGGGATATACGTGGTCTGCAACAATCTCTAAATAGGTGGTACGCATCAAAGTAACAACCACATGAATGCCAAGACCCAAGGTTTCTCAGCAGAACATTACCCACAGCCTAAGCAATGCCTTTACATTGGGTGGCAATGATCCTGACGCCGGTTCTCCAGTTGTCCTTCCGTGCATAACTTTGGTAGGTACACCACTGCATGCCGCAAACACTCCACAAGACTTGCTGTTTTGGAGATGCTCTGACCCAGTCGTCTAGCCATCACTATTTGGTCCTTGTCAAAGTCACTCTTTTCACTATTGCTATTTGTTCCTGCTTCCATCACATGAAACAGTGTCGGAACTACCGCGGCCGCAGGGGTCGCAGCTGCGACTGGGTTAAGTCCACCCGATGGCTATGGGTTAGGTTCACTCCATGCTGTTAGGTCCACCTGATGGCTATGGATTTCCAGGGGGCCCGATCAGCGCTACGGTGCTTAACAGCGCGACCGGGCCCCCTTTGATGAGGTCAGAGGCTGGGAGAAAGTGACAGTCCCTGTCACTTGCTCCCAGCAACCACCAGAAGCCGTGCGGGAGGAAGGAGAGGAGGGAGTCAGAGTGGGAACTCTGACTCTCATCAGGCTGAACCCCAGGGAAGTCACCCTCCTGCATCTAAAAGGTAGGAAACATTAAATATATTTTGAATATGTGTGTGTGTGTTTGTCTGTAAATGTATGTCTGTGTGTGTCTGTTTGTATGTATGTGTGTGTCTGTATATATGTGTGTGTGATTGTATGTGTGTCTGTGTCTGCATGTGTGGGGGGCGACGTATGAGAGGGGGAGAGTAGACATATGGGGGAGTGCGGGGGGTAGACGTATTGGGGGTGTGGTGTGGGGTAGACGTATGAGGGGGGCCCCAGGGCAATTTTCGCACTGGGGCCCCGTGGTTTCTAGTTACGCCTCTGACATGAAATTATACAATTAACTGTTTACTTGCTACCTATTATACCCCACCCCTTGACAAGTGCCATTGTAACAACATGATCAATGTTATTCACTTCTCCTGTCAGTGGTTCTGGTTGTAATGTTGTGGTTGATCAGTGTACCTGCTTTAGCACAGACGAGTTAGCGGCTCATTCACTTTCATTAAGATTCCTTGGGATATTAGCAAATTCTGTGTTGCTGGTAGATTTTTAGGGCACAAAATATTCATCTAAGCAAAAGACTGCCACAATTACCAAAACTATTTTTACTGGAGCAGTGTGTAAATGTAGAACTGTCTGCTAGAATCTTCCAAAACACCCTTGAATTGTGATAATGTACATTTTTTAACATTATTATTATTCTGCCACAGCTTTGATGTTGATGAAAAACAGAGGAAAATATGGGATACGGCTGAACTCAATGAGATAGAGAGGTAAAAAGCGCTCAGAGGTGCCTCCCCGGTGTAGATGGGTGGCTAAATATTCCCATGTCCACTCCAATGAAAAGATGGAAATTCAGGACTCCAAACGATGGAATTGAGGTATAATATATCAAAAAGATTTTATTATAAAAAAGTGGATAACAACCACCAGCATATAACATATAAAAGGAATACAGGTCCTACGTGTTTCGTTCCACCAATTACGTAATCCTCATTTACTTATTGTTACTTGTGTTTTTATACTTGGAATATTATTAGTAATCCTTAATTACTTATTGTTACTTGTGTTTTTATACTTGGAATATTATTGTCATTGGTCCCTGAGGAAGTTCCTTTGGTGGAACGAAACGCGTAGGACCTGTATTCCTTTTATATATTATATGCTGGTGGTTGTTATCCACTTTTTTCTAAAAAATATTTTTTGATATATTATACCTCAATTCCGTCGTTTGGAGTCCTGAATTTCCATCTTTTCATTGGAGTGGACGTGGGAATATTTAGCCACCCATCTACACCGGGGAGGCACCGCTGAACGCTTTTTACGTCTCTATCTCATTGAGTTCAGCCGTATCCCATATTTTCCTCTGTTTTCCATATATTGTATAAGGTCGTCTGTGGGTTAACAATCTTGGGAGGCAGTTTTTTCCTAAATCAGAGATAAGTATATTTTATACTTATATTACCACACTGGTTACACTTTGGTGTTGTATTTTGTTGTTTGATGTTGATGAAGTTTGGTAGAACCATTAAAATGTCCACCAGAGAAAATGGTTTAAATCTACAGTAGAAAGAGGGAAGTGCTCATGCCATTGTACAGAACACTTGTGAGACCTCACTTGGAGTATTGTACGCAGTACTGGAGACCCTATCTTCAGAAGGATATTGATACCTTAGAGAGAGTTCAGAGAAGGGCTACTAAACTGGTTCATGGATTGCAGGATAAAACTCACCAGGAAAGGTTAAAGGATCTTAACATGTATAGCTTGGAGGAAAGACGAGACGGGGGATATGATAGAAACATTTAAATACATAAAGGGAATCAACACAGTAAAGGAGGAGACAATATTTAAAAGAAGGAAAGCTACCACAACAAGAGGGCATAGTCTTAAATTAGAGGGACAAAGGTTTAAAAATAATATCAGGAAGTATTACTTTACTGAGAGGGTAGTGGATGCATGGAATAGGCTTCCAGCTCAAGTGATAGAGGTTAACACAGTAAAGGAGTTTAAGCATGCGTGGGATAGGCATAAGGCTATCCTAGCTATGAGATAAGGCCAGGGACTAATGAAAGTATTTAGAAGATTGGGCAGACTAGATGGGCCGAATGGTTCTTATCTGCCGTCACATTCTATGTTTCTATGTTTCTATGTTTCAGTAATGTGGTTGTTCAATAAAGGTGGAGTGTTGGGAATTCAAAGTACATTTTATAAACTATGTCAAAATAGCCGTACTAGAAATCTTCTCAATTTAGTTATGTTTTCATGTTTTTATGTGAATAAATTGCCATTATATTGATACATCTTGGTTTCTACATACCGGTATGTTATCCTAGTGGGCTGTTCACACACATCTATAGAAGGATAAATGATCACAGTGTCTTTTTCATTTACCACTTGGCTGTTTCCAGCTATTTTAATTTTTGTAGATTACTTTTTTGAACCTATAGTCATGTGCTCTCTTGTGTGCGTTTTTACAGTTATGTTTTAGTTTGGCAATTTTAACCTAAAATGATTGGAAATTATATATATTAGATCTATTGTAAAAATATTGCCTAAAGATCTAGACAAAGTCAATTTTGGTTGTTTTTAGGAATCAAGTATAATGTAGCGTTTATTGAAACACAGTGCATTCCCGAAGTATTGGATTGTAGTGGATTTAAAACAAAATTGCAACCTTTAAGCAAAAAGTGCTGATTTGGAAAAAATCTCTATCCCAGTTACAATCACAGTTTTTTTGCCTACATTTTACTACAGGTAGTCTTCACTTTGCGACTTACCTGCCTAACGACTGCTTGGACATACGAACAGCCCTCTAGCGTGGGGATTCGAAGGATTCCCCACGTTAGTGAGCTAGTCTATGTTCGGGGAATTTTCTCCGTAGATTCGAGGGATTCCCTGCGCTATTGAGCTGGTCTATGTTCCCCCAAACATAGACCTGCTCTCTAGCGCATGCAAGACTTGGTTGTCCCGGCATCCTCGCTTACCGACCAATTCGTTTTATGACCGAGTTTTAGGAACGGAACTCGGTTGGTAAGTGAGGATCATCTGTATTCCATTTTCAGTTGACTACAATTTGATGTTTAGTAAATAAGATATCTCAGTATGCTTAGTGTAATCTGATCTGATGTAATGATCTATCTGAATGTGTAATAATTGTCCTTTTTAGGTGGGATGTCGCCATTCTGTTCATATTACTGCTTTTCTGCTTATTGCATTGGGTTGCTCCCCAAGGATCTCTGAATTCCTGATGGATATTCCCTTTGCAGTCCATGGTAAGTGATAATTTTTAGACTGAGCAAGACTGACCTTGAGGCGACTCTAGAGAGACGCCTAGGGCCCACATTTTAGACATGAAACCCGGAACCATGAATTTGCCATTAACCATTCCTACGTGAAGAATAAATGGTGGTGGTGGTGGTGGGGGGGGGGGGGGACCTGTACCTGTAACTTGCTGAGGGCCCAGTGGGATCTTAAGCTTTCTCTGTGTATATATTATTGTCATTATTGCACACGTCCTGTACTGTTTTATCTCTAAAAATATGATATTATTGTTCTTCCATTGCCTTGCAGGAGCAGTCCTGAGCTTGACGTACTCCATGGCCTTGGGAGGCGGAATCTCCTATTTCCAGTATGCAGATATTGACTCTGGTCGGAACATCTTCATTGTAGGCTTCACTATGTTTATTGCACTGCTCGTCCCACGATGGCTGGAAGCAACACCAGGAATATTATTCACTGGTGAGGACCAGCTAATAATCCCATCTAATCCCTTCTTCATTTCCGCTAAAACTGACCTGTCTCTTGTTCCTCATCAGGCTGGCGACCGCTAGACCTCCTCCTGCTGGGACTTTTAACGGTGCCAATTTTTTTGGGCGCATTATTTTCGTTCATTTTGGATAACACTGTGTCAGGTGAGAGAAAGATCTACACACCATTAATAATTTTTTATCATCTGTCTGTCTATTAATATAATATTGCACATTGTGTTTTGATTTACCAAACGTGCAATACATTAAAGAGACACTATAGTCACCAAAACAACTTTAGCTTAATGAAGCCGTTTTGGTGTATAGATCATTCCCCTGCAGTCCCACTGGTCAATTCTCTGTTATTTAGGAGTTATTTCACTTTGTTTATACAGACCTAGTCACACCTCTCTGCATGTGACTTAAACAGCCTTCCTAAACACTTCCTATAAAGTAATGTTGTATTTACACTTCCTTTAATTCATATTCTATTTAATTTGAATTACTCATCTCCTGCTCTGTTAATAGCTTGCTAGACCCTGCATAAAAAATGTTTAAAGTAAGTTACAACTGATTAAAAAATTACACCATTTTGTTTTCATGCAGGCTGTGTGAGTCACAGTCAGGGGAGATGTGGCTAGAGCTCAAGGGCTGCATAAACAGAAACAAAAGTGAGATAACTCCTAAATGGTAGGGAATTGAGGTATGGTCTATACACCAAAAGCTCCATTAAGCTGAAGCTGTTTTGGTGACTATAGTGTCCCTTTAATTAGAGCTCAAGAAGACACTGACCTGAAATACCACTGGCAACAATCGTTCAGCAGCATTTTTTAAAAATAATAATATCTGCACTAGAGGAGTCAGACTTGCCGGTCTATGATACCGAGTCTTCTTTTTGTGCCACATTGCTATTTTCCTCACTAAGCAACTCAATCATCTTAATTGTAATTTTTTTTTTCAATTCTTTATTTATTGTCAAACAGACATTTTATCAGTACATTGACATATCAATTATGGGCTTCGCAGAAGCCTGAGGTGCAAGCTTATATATTTTCGTTTGTCTGTTTGTTTTTGTTTTTTTAACTTCAAAGGTATAACATAACGTACATAAGTGATTGGATTTTGTCACAATTGTAACAGTATGTGTACAGTTATGGTTAAAAGTGAGGTTTTTGGAAGGTGTGACTCATTTGACCATGTTTTTTTTTTTTTTTGTAGAGTTATTCATGGTTTGCGTCAATCTGGTTAATTTTAATTTTTAAAGGGTGAAACATCTACCTTTCTGTTTATATACAGACCTGAAGAGACTTTCTGTTTTGTTCTTTATGGTGTTGTTAAAATTAGCTTTTGATGTGCTCATCCTTAGCTCTCTGTATATAGGAACTCTGCAGGAACGAGGCCTACACTCGGACCAAACGCTTGGATGCCCTGTATCTGCAGTGAACACCCCTATGGGAAGGGAAGAGGAGCTGACAAAATCCTATGGACTCCCTCTCACGCAGAACTGCCTCTTCCCTGCTGTGTACCCATGCAATCAGCTCTGTCCTCTGCACTACGAGAGAGTGGACAGTGTGGAGAGAGAGTGAAGACGACCAATTACTGGCCGCAAGATCTCCTGTATTAAACCTAGTGCGCTGATAAAGGCTACAAACCCCTCCGTCAGGTTCTGTATGGACATATGGAGCTTATAGCAGATCTGAATATGTTATGAAGTTCCATCCTTTAAAGCAGATCTGACACATGGAAGTTCTTCACAAAGATAAATTCTATAGTTAAATCTGCCTTGTGTTAAGATGAAATAAACATTTATTTTTGTTTTGTATAGATTATTAATATAAAGTATTATAGGCCTATTATTTGCCTTTGTATCTCTAGGAAAAATGTAGAAAATGCACCGTAACTATGTCCTCTGTTCTCCATCAGCTATGATGACATCATGGAATTAACATTATATGTACACAAAGTGGGAAATTTACGGAAGGCATCAGATATCTCTCTGGTTCCAGCATACAGGCCCCTTTAATAGTGACACGGCAGTAATACGACTCCGGGCAAAACAGGCTGTCAGTAACTGCAAGAACAATATGTGTTGCGGTGATGACAACGCTTTCATCACAGATATTAGCACACTCAGTCCCTTCACACTCTTGCATGCAGATCGCAGTTGTCGTGTGTATTTTTTCTAAAAATGGACAGATCTGTTAAAGCGGCTCTGACACCACAAATAAACTTTATCTGATTTGCTTCTATATAGCTCTCTGTGTCTGAATCTATTTTTATTTTCCCTGAACGCTCTAGTTTTCATAAAATACATAAAATACATAAAGAAATTCTGGCTGGTTGGTCCAAGTAAAAAATTCTGTTTAACCACGAACGAATTAGTATGTCCGGGATTTGCCTGTGAGTCTTATTCAATGGTAATGGTAATAAGGTAAATCCTGGGTGTATTTTTTGCTAATGAGTATGGAAAAGTACAAGAGAGTATGGAAGAGTCCCACAGCATATGGGAGAGTACCAGTGAGTATGGGAGAGTACCAGTGAGTATAGGAGAGTACCAAAGAGTATTGGAGAGTACCTCATAATCCAAGAAAGTATGGGAGTGTAAAAAAAGAGTCCCTGTGAGAGAGTATGGGAAAGTACCAGCGTGTGTTCCGGCTCGTATTAGCCATAAGGCAAGGAAGACCATGACTTTGGGGAGACAGCCTGGACAAGGGCAGCACTGACTGATACACTAGCAGACTGATACGCTTGCAATGCAACCTACATTTGAGGTTGCATTGGGCTGTTGTGCTTTCCTCATTTCCACTTGTGCGGTGGAGGATGTTGCTGACTTGGAGGAGGTAAAATAATACCGTGTTTCCCCGAAAATACACCCTACCCCGAAAATAAGCCCTAGCTGAATTTTCGGGGTGGGCTGCAATATAAGCCCTACCCCGAAAATAAGACCTAGGCATTGCACCTTTGCGGCCCGGCAGGACTTCCTTCTTCTATGAGGAGGAGGGGGAGGAGCGTTGCGGGCCGCGGCTTCGCGCAAAGTGATGACGACGCGCGCAGCGCCGTCAGTCTGCCTTCACGGATCTTCAGCGGAAGGATCCATTTCCGGGCGGTGAGGCACCCAGTGGTCGGACTCGGCGGGCAAGGAAGGCATCTTTGAAATGTGAGTAGATATTTTATGTCTGGGACTGAATTAATTAAAGGGGGTGGTGAATTAATTAAAGGGGGGGGTGAATTAATTAAAGGGGATGTGAATTAATTAGAGGGGGGGCTGGATTAATTAAAGGGGGGGATTTATTTAAGGGGGGTGGATTAATTAAAGGGGTGGATTAATTAAAGGGGGGTGGATTAATTAGAGGGGGTGAATTAATTAGAGGGGATGGATTTATTAAAGGGGGGTGGATTAATTAGAGGGGGGTGGATTAATTAGAGGGGGTTGATTAATTAGAGGGGGTGGATTAATTAAAGGGGGGTAGATTAATTAGAGGGGGTGGATTACTTAGAGGGGATGGATTAATTAGAGGGGTGGATTAATTAAAGGGGGTGGATTAATTAGAGGGGGTGGATTTATTAAAGGGGGTGGATTTATTAAAGGGGGTGGATTTATTAAAGGGGGTGGATTAATTAGAGGGGGGTGGATTAATTAGAGGGGGTGGATTAATTAGAGGGGGGTGGATTAATTAAAGGGGGGGTGGATTAATTAAAGGGGGGGTGGATTAATTAAAGGGGGGTTCAATGTACATACCGGTACCGTAAATAAATAAGCCCTACCCTGAAAATAAGCCCTAGTGTGTTTTTTGTGACTAAAATTAATATAAGACCCGGTCTTATTTTCGGAGAAACACGTTAGTCCTCCTGTTTTCTCTGGGTTAAAGTGTTGCATTCCTTTTATTTATGTGTATGCAGCTGTATATGGCTGTGTGTCTGTATGACTGTGTGTGTGTATATGTGTGTCTGCATGACTGTGTATATGGCTGTGTGCGTATGACTATATATGGATGTGTGTCTGCATGACTGTGTGTATGTGTCTGTATGACTGTATATGGCTGTGTGTTTGTATGAGGTATATATATGTCTGTGTGTCTGCATGACTGTGTATCTGGCTGTGTTTCTGTATGACTGTGTGTATGTGTGTCTGTATGGCTGTGTATCTGGTTGTGTTTCTGTATGAGTGTGTGTATGTTTCACTGTACATATGACTGTGTGTGTGCCTATATGCTGTGTGCCTGTGTGACTATATATGGATGTGTGTCTGTGACTGTTTATCTGGCTGTGTTTCTGTATGACTGTGTGTCTGCATGGCTGTGTATCTGGTTGAGTTTCTGTATTACTGTGTGTATGTGTGTTTGTATGACTGTATATATGGCTGTGTGTCTGTATGACTGTGTATCTGGCTGTGTTTCTTTTTTTTTGAATTCTTTATTTTTGTTGTGCATGTATAGATCACAGGCAGAGCCGAGGTGCCCCAAGAGCAATCCTCCAGCTTTTCTTACATTCAGAGTGCGGGGCACAAAAAGAGCAGGCACATTTTAAGGTTTTAACAGTATACAAGTTAAGAACATTCGCTTAGGTGTGTAGCAGTACGATTAAGTAAGTAAACTAAATTTACATTTTGGCTACGCTCGTGGTAGGCTAGAGTAACATTTTATAGCAAGTAAAAATTAACAATTAACATGCATTTGTCTACGCCGAGGCGTAACTCGATAGAAAGGGTATGTCAGCAAGCTTTCAGGAACAATAGGGGGAATCAATGTTACCATAGTAGCGATGACTGCATCAACTATTCTCCGATGGTGGTTACAGATTGAGTGAGGGTGGTTACGTGCATAGTGGGATTCTAAGGTCCCTAAGTTAGGGGTGCTATGTCATATGGAGGTATGCGCAGGGAGATATGTATGTGTGTACGATAATAATATGGGTATTTGAAGGGTTAACAGAATGAAAAAACGATATCTGTGTTTCTTGTGCGGTGGTGGTGGTGGTTTGTTTGTTGTCACCTTCCCTTGTCTCTCTCCCCGTGTTCAATTAAACAGTTGTGGGGTCCCATGATGGCTGTGTCGCTGTTAAGGTACGCCTAGGGGATAGCCTGAGTGCTAAGGTTCAGACTAATGAACAAATTTATATTATTGAGTTCTGTGCTCCGTTTTTAACTTTAAAAAAAAAAAAAAAGACAGTTATAGCGACATGCAAGCCATGCTATCTCTTGGGTATGTCTGTTGAGCGCTATGTGAGGCTCATGTCACCGGGTTATAGGCATGTCAGCTGTTTATGGGATGGGGTTTTCTCGCCTGAGCACAGTAAGTCAGTTACTAATATACTGTCCACATTGTATGAGACGTCAGTTGAGGTGTACAAGTTTACATGAATCTGTTTCACATGTGCCTCTAACTTAGGATTTGGTGCTCATATCTGGGGTATCATATTTTTACAATACAGGTTGTGGTAAATTACTGGTAAACGTAACATTAATAGTAATCTGTAAATAGTCCGGTGAGCCCAGTTTCTATGCCAGAGATAGGAGAGGCACTTATTCGGGAAAAAACATATGACAAATAACATTAACACAATAAAAAAAAAAAAAATTATATAGCTTAACGAGAGTTTGATGGGGTTTCCAACTGGGCTGGGGTATCCTGGATACCTCAGGCTTTGAAACTGTCCCCTGAACAATATTAACGGTATGTGGCCGATTGTGTGTTCAAGTAGTGACCGCGACATAGGGGTCGGGTGTTAGTCCCTGCGGCACAAATGGGATAGTTCTCGTTGGATCCCAGGCATGTGTTGGCGAGGCAGCACCGTGCTGACCCATCTGGGTGAGGGAGTCCGGGGGTAGGCCCAGAGCCTGCAATAATTGCGCCGCGTCGGTAGGGTCCTGTATTCTGTGGTAGTCCATTCCTTGGCGGACCGTGAGCGTGTGTGAGGGCCGCCAGCGGTATTGAAAGTTATGCTGTCGGAGCAGTGCGGTAAGCGGTCGGAAAGAGCGCCGCCATGCCAGGGTCATGTGCGAAAGGTCAGTGAAGAAGCTGAGCGTCATGTCCTCGAATCGGAGAGGCGGTTTACCCCTTAAAGCTTTGAGGACTGAAATTTTGTCTTGAAAGGTGCGGAAAGTGACTATTAAGTCCCTGGTTGCCATTGCTGGTGCGTTTGACGGCTTAGGGATTCTGAAGATGCGGTCAGGGCGAATGCCGTTAGCGTGTGAGGTTGTCATAATGGTTGCTAGCAGTCGGTCAACTACCTGTGGGAGCTCCACATCAGGTATTGTGTCCGTAACCCCTCGAATCTTCAGGTTGGTTCTCCGCCTGGCGTCTTCGTGTTCTGCGAGGCGGTGTTCGTAGTAACGTTGTTGTGTTTGTAAGTCACTCACCGCCCGCTGAAGCTCGCCAATCTCTTTGTTTTGGGTCGAGGAGGCTCTTTCGAGGGTGCTCATGCGGGTCGTCAGGCCTTTCAGATCTCCCCGTACCGCTGTTATGTCCTTCTGTAAGGTCGTTTGGAGGTCGGTGAGTAATTGCTTTAGGACCGCTGTAGTTACCGGAGCCGAGTCCGGGTCCGGTCTGTGTTGTTGCGGGGGTTGTGCCACCGTGGGAGTTAGTGGAAAGTCGTCTTCAGAGGGGTCGTCGGAGAAATCCGAACAGCCTCCATGGAGCGCCGCCATATTGGACGCACTTGGGCCTCGAGCTTGTCTCCACATGTCTCCGATTGTGAGTCCTGGAGTAGGTTTTGCCATGATCGTTTTCTTTGTTTTCCGCCCCATAGTGTTGGGAGCATTCAGAGGGTTTCTGTGAATAGTTGGGGATCTTTCTTTAGTTGTATCCCCCAGATTTCTTTGTTTGTAGCCCGGAGCTCTCGTTTAGTGCGACCGCTCGCTCCTACAGTCAGGCCACGCCCCCCTGTGTTTCTGTATGACTGCGTGTATATGTGTTTGTATGACTGTATTTATGGCTGTGTGTGTGCCTATATGACTCTGGGTGGGGATATTTAAATATTCTGAAAAGTAATGGATTGGTAAATATGTTGCCTCTCTGAAAAAGTGGCAAATATACAAAAATTATAGCCAAGGTGCAAAAGAAGCAACAGATTTGATACTTGAGATACAGAACAGAACCGGATAACTACTGTATTAACATTTTTGTAATTTTATTTTTTAAAGGACCACTATAGGCACCCAGACCACTTCAGCGTAATGAAGTGGTCTGGGTGCCAGGTCCAGCTAGGGTTAACCCATTTTTTTTATAAACATAGCAGTTTAAGAGAAACTGCTATGTTTATAAATGGGTTAATCCAGCCTCCAAATCCTCTAGTGGCTGTCTCACTGACAGCCGCTAGAGGCGCTTGCGTGATTCTCACTGTGAAAATCACAGTGAGAGCACACAAGCGTCCATAGGAAAGCATTGATAATGCTTTCCTATGAGACCGGCTGAATGCGCGCGCCGTTCTTGCCGCGCGTGCGCATTCAGCCGAATGGGAGGAGAGGAGGAGGAGAGGAGGAGGAGAGGAGGAGAGCTCCCTGCCCGGCGCTGCAATAAAGGTAAGTTTTAACCCTTTTTCTCTCCATCCAGCCCGGCGGGAGGGGGTCCCTGAGGGTGGGGGCACCCTCAGGGCACTATAGTGCCAGGAAAACAAGTATGTTTTCCTGGCACTATAGTGGTCCTTTAATGACATTACAATTAACACACAACACGTACACAATAACATTCAACCAAACACAGTAATGCACAGCCAACCCTCACTCATCACAGTTAGCAATAAAAAAAAATTCAAAAAAATCACACATATATATGTATGAAAGAGGGTAGAGGTAGCACGCAGACACACCTGCACACACACATAACAAACGGCCAGACATACATACACTTATACCGTGATTCTCAATGCCAGACAAACTGAAAAACATACACATAAAGGTCTCACAGCGATGCACAGGCAAACATACGCACACCCACTTCCAGGCACAACAGACTCACACATACAAACACACTAATAGACACACAGACTGAAACGCACACATATACAAGCACTGACAGAGACACACACAAATGCAAATATTGAAATTTAAGATGTTTAGTAACGGTGACTTCCCTGTGGTCCTGAGGGGATCCGGCACCAACTGCGAGCTGTACTCAGGGGGCTGTAATGGGCAGTTTTTGTCTTCCCATGTGACATCCTCTAAGCACTGGAAGGAAAAGATCCAACATCACTACCTCCAGGTATGGCCATCACTGGATCCGTGCCATCACTGGATTCCCCATTGTGTGTCCAAGTAATATTACAGGGCTCTTACAGTGCCCATTTTGACCCCAACGCATGGCAGATCCCCTTAACAGATATACCTATAAAACTATAAACAACTTTATCCCCTGTTAGATTATGTATATATATTCGTAGGTATGCCCCTTCTCAATCTCTCCGCTCTGCTGGTTACCTTCTCCAATGCATTGCTTGTAGGCTTACTTCTAACTCCCGCTTGCAGGACTTCTCATGAGCAGCTCCGTTCCTTTAGCGGCTCCGTTCCTGCCTACCCCCACCAGACTATCCCCTAGTCGTCAGTCATTTAAGAAGTCCCTCAAAACACATCTTGTCAGTAAATCATATGGCTTCCCGGAGTAACTTCTATTTCACAAACATGTCTCTTGCAATCTCTTAAAGGGCCACACTCCACTCTCACTTCCTGTTCTGCTACTTTCCCACCTTGTGGTTTGGTTGCTGTCCCCACTTTCTGCCCTTCCTGTTGTGTTCTTACCCTTTTCTAGGTTGCGAGAAAATAAAATATTGCATAGAACAATAATTTGCAGGGAATTCAAATTACCACAGAGACACTGGGAAAGGGAGGCAGGAAATAAGAGAAAGGGCCACATAGGACTCATTCAGCTTTAATGACTTGAATGAATGAGGGGAAATAAGAGGAATATACAGCTTTCTAAATCTACCACTAGATGGTGCTATTAACCTCTCCGGAACTAATGTTTCCACGTGTTTCCAAGGGGAAGATTTTAGTAAGCGGACTGGTTGGCAGCAGGTAGGGGAAGTGTTGTGTGAGCAGAGGACAGAGGGTTGTCAGTGCTGGGGGTCTGATAGTTAATAGAATTAGTTCAGGACACAGTCAGTGCTGTAGATATAATACTCTGCATGTGGCATAATGAGTGAGTAATAATTAATGATAGAGATTACTGCAGACTGGTTTACCCCAACTAGCAAACTTCCTGGAAATCCAGAGTTTAAACATATTGATTATGGGCAGCACAGGAAGAGTTATTTAATCAATTAACCTTGCAGCACATGAATGCCACATACTGCAGTGAGCACTAACATTAAGGACATTTATAGCAAATATATGGATTAGAAAGTGTTATTTAGAATAATTCTTAAATAAAAATTAGATAAGATTTTCTTTAGGAAATACGTTGTGCAGAGGTCCTCAAACTCCGGCCCCCCCAGATGTTGCTGAACTACAACTCCCATGATTCTTTGAATTACATAGATAGCCAGAGAATCGTGGGAGTTGTAGTTCAGCAACATCTGGGGGGCCGGAGTTCGAGGACCCTGTTGTAGTATATGTACTTTTTCAGATTTGTATTAAAGTAAAGACATGAGTTTGAGTTTTTCTTTTTTTTAAATATCTTCTGACCACATTTACAAATTACAATTTATTTTTTACTTTAACTGTACAGATGAGACAGGCATCATTTAAAGGAACACAATAGCGTTAGAACTACAAATATGTATTCCTAACTCAATAGTGTCTCTGTCCCGAGCTGTATTCAGCCTCCTCCCTCTAGTTTGCAGAAAAAATAAATAAAATAAAGATTTAGCTTTTTCCAGTGTTAAAACACCTCTCCGTGTCCTGTGACATCATGGCAGAGGCATGGCCTCCTCTGCCGAAGTCCAATCCAATGCTCCTCTTAGAGAAGCATCGGGCACCCAATGCGCATGAGCGGTGAGCTCAACTTGCGTGTTCCATTTTCCCCATTGGAAAGCATTGAATCAATGCTTTCCTATCGGGCTTCCACATCACGTGACCAACTTTTACTCAGTCATTGCAGTGGAAGCACCTCTAGTGGCTATCATACTGACAGCCACTAGAGGTGGATCTAACCATGCAATGTAAACTTTGCCATTTGTTAATACTGCAGTGTTTTACATTGCAGGGTTAAGTGGACAGGGATACTGCACCAAGATCACTCATTGAGGTGAAGTAGTCTGGGTGACTATAGTGGTCTTTTAAGGAACTATTTCTTGCTCCCTGCACAATGGAAAGATGGGAAAATCGTAGACTCTGATTGACTAAGGATGGTGCACTGTTATATCCCTAATTCCAAAATAGTCACCTCCACACCAAAACACTGTCAGATCTTAAAGTAAAATTTACAGTGTAACAATAAAATAGTATTACTCTTTAATACATCATTTTAACTTGATATTTCTAAATTCATTCATTCAAGATGCTCTATTTAATCAGTGATTTTAAGGTGAGCGCATTTTGTCTTTTTCTGTCTGTTTCAAACAGACACGACTTTGCTAATCAATGCATTATATTTTCTCCACGTACAGCAATATACTAGTCATTGTACAAACATCATACTCTGTCAACTGAGCTAGCCATCTGTACTCTGCTCATTTTAAAACAGATTGTCATGTACAAGTTTAAATTCTGTTTGATCACTGCTTTTATGACAGATGATAACAGAGTGGGACAAAATATCACAAAATAATCTGCCTTGTAAGCCTATCGCGTTCCCTTCTGCAGCAGGTGAATAGAGGGATATGACGCTTTCACACGAGATGGATGCCCACCTTTTAAAACAGCCTTGGAAATCAATGCACATTGGGGAGCACAGCTTCCTGGGGAAAGTTCATTTTACAGACTCCTCCTATGCCCTGCTCCTGTCCGACCTCAGCAGTGTCTGGTGTGAAGAGGCAGATGTGAAGACCATAGAAGAAAGGGCAAAGGTAGGTGTGGATTATTCTTTAATTAATCATTGATCACGTGACTGCATGAAACCCACTGTTAGCCTATGGAATGCATTATTTAGCAGACATCGTTTTGGTTTGGGGGGGGAGAGGGGAAAGCTATTATACTACATATTAAAATAGTATTAACCCTTCCTGTTCTCAGAGCAGATTAAATACTGGTACTTTATCACAAGAAAATACTTAAAGGGACACTTTAGTCACCTGAACAACTTTAGCTTAATGAAGCAGTTTTGGTGTATAGAACATGCCCCTGCAGCCTCACTGCTCAATCCTCTGCCATTTAGGAGTTAAATCCCTTTGTTTATGAACCCTAGTCACACCTCCCTGCATGTGACTTGCACAGCCTTCCATAAACACTTCCTGTAAAGAGAGAGCCCTATTTAGGCTTTCTTTATTGCAAGTTCTGTTTAATTAAGATTTTATCCCCTGCTATGTTAATAGCCTGTATGTGATTAAAGTTCAATTTAGAGATTGAGATACAATTATTTAAGGTAAATTACATCTGTTTGAAAGTGAAACCAGTTTTTTTTTCATGCAGGCTCTGTCAATCATAGCCAGGGGAGGTGTGGCTAGGGCTGCATAAACAGAAAGTTATTTAACTCCTAAATGACAGTGAATTGAGCAGTGAAATTGCAGGGGAATGATCTATACACTAAAACTGCTTTATTTAGCTAAAGTAATTTAGGTGACTATAGTGTTCCTTTAATCTTGGGGGGTGGAGCCAGCGCCTGGGAGAGCAAGACACATCTTACTGCAGCTCCCTCTGCTTAATCTGATAGCCGCTGATATCAGACAAAAAGAGGCACACTTACCAAGCCTTAAACAGCTCCACGTGTACCCTATGACATGGGGAAGAAGACGAAAAAGTATTGAGCGGAACCCAGCCGGGTTCCCAAGATATCAGGTCTTTTATGCGCATGGCCATGCGGCCTGCCCTCAAAGATGGCGCGGGCTGAGGCTCATAGGATGACGACAGCCTACTGACCGACTTACCTGCAAAATCACAGGTATGGGTGAAGCCTATGGCACCCTTGGAGATAGAGGATGCTGCTCCTTCCATGAAAGCCGACATAAATGCTCTGATGAAGGACATTCAAGCTATGTTCCACGCCGACATGGAGCAGGTACGGGAGGAAGTCTCCACGCTCATCAGCAGGGTGGCTACAGTCAAAGAAACTGTCCAAGGTGTTAGTGTGGCTCAAACGGCCACAGATGCAGCCCTGG
Organism: Pelobates fuscus; assembly: GCF_036172605.1. Taxonomy (NCBI): domain Eukaryota; kingdom Metazoa; phylum Chordata; class Amphibia; order Anura; family Pelobatidae; genus Pelobates; species Pelobates fuscus. Next base: position 15,715,497 of record NC_086324.1, on the reverse strand, counting down.
GTTCGATGCAGAAGCAATGCAGCTCCCTGACAGCACAATTAGCCAATATGGAGGACAGGGCAATGCATGCAAAATGATGATCCGAGGGATACCCGAATCACTAATGCTGAGCTACCCCATTATTGCTGACGGCTCATAGCCACTCTCCTTCTGCCTAAACAAGTGAAGCAGCTGGGAGTTGATTCCTGCTTTCGCCTCCCAAGGGCTAACAAAGCACCCAAGGAAGCCCCTTGTGATGTGCTCATAAAGTTTGTTCGAGACTCTGACCAGAGGGTCCTCATGGGAGCCGCAAAAGGTTCTCCCATGGTACCCTTTGAGGGGGCACACCTAGCATTCTTCAGGGACTACTCCAGGCACACCCTGAGGTGGAGGAGGTCTTTTAGGCAAGTCACGCAACAGCTCTAAGAGAATTCCAGCCCCTATAAATGGGGCCCACACCGATTGCTGGTGGAAAAGGATGGCAAGACGCACCCTATCTTACACCTATCCGAGGCTCCCACTTTCTTTAAGTCTCTTGGGGTGCTGACCGAAGCCCTTCAAGCCCTTCGTACCAAGGGGACTGGGGCCGAGCACCTCTGACCCACCTGCCTGAAGTCAACGGCTGTCGATATGCTGCAACTACATGTTTTATATACCTATGTTTTGTTTCAACCTCATGTTTCTTATGACTCATTTACAGGATGACCGCTAAGTTTATTTTCAATGTATCTTAGTTTACAATTACTCGCACCTCTCAATTGGCTCTGTAAGCTAACAGCCAGACACCCTGCATAGATAATATCCCCCCCACACAATTTTTAGAGGGGCGTGCACGGCTCCCTCTAATTTGCACAAGCAAACAGTGGCACGTTCCAAAGCTGACCTACCAGGCCTACATACATACCAGCTAACCAATAAGAGGGTCCTAGGTCGTTGACAGCTCTCCCGCCTGAGCATTAGTTCTTCATTATCTGTGCCTTAAGTAATTAATTCTGACATACCCTATACTGTTAATGGATCGGGCGCATCCTGCTCCTGGCAAGCTACCTCCAGCCCAAAGTTTCACCAAACATGGACTTTAGCATGATATTAACATATTACCTGTGTTGTTATAATCCACACCGAATATTTTTTTATTGTTTAATATCTATTCAGCACTAAATGTAATGCAATTTCTATGCATTCCCACAAAAATAAAGAATTACAAAAAAGAAAATACTTAATCCTTTGTTCATTAAATGAGTGAAGTGATAGCTTGAAATGCTCCTGTCATGGAGACCTACAGGGTCATTTACAAAAGTGAGAATTCAAAGGGAATTTCAAATGTAAGGTCAAAAAAGCCAAACTGGAAATATTCTCCAGTTACCATGCTTTCATTTGAAATTCACTTTGAATTCTCACTTAAGTGAATGACCCTGATAGATGGACCTTCTAAGCCTAATAATTAATACATTGTGGAGGTTATGGGGCCGGTAGTGTTTGGGAGCCATCCCGCTGTATTCTGTCAAACGAAACGCTGTCCCCAACACTCTCAGACACTCATTACCTTTCTAGACTCCTTGCATTGTAGCCATTGCATTAAGTTACATTGATGATGATGCTTAGAGGGTCCCGTTAACATAGGCCCACCATAAAAAGCTGGACATTCGATCTCTACCGTGTGTTTGTAAACGTTCATGCTTTCTTTTGGAGGGCAATGTGGGTTCAGTAACACGTCCCCTCGCCCTGAATTGATGATCACATGATTTCAGGATAGTGTATACGTTATGTTAATTGATTAGTAGAAAAGAGATAAAAACTCTGAGCAGATCTTGGCCTCTGAGACTGGCTCCTTTTTGGTAATGGGATGTTCATTTCACTGTCTCTACAGGAGCTCAATAAACGTCTGAAAGCCCCAATTTCGGCTTTCCTTGGACATCTGTCTCAGCTTATGCTCCCACTGTTGAACTCGGAGGATAAAGCCGCCAATGGCTTTTCCTGTTGCTGGAGTGACGGAACATTAACACTGAAAGTGAAAAGTCAGCTTTCTGGGCTTCCATTTGTTTGGGATTTCCATTGCAAGGAGGCCAGTGTGAACACGGTGAGAGAACTCTGGATTCTGCTAGCCTCGTGACAATCCCACCTGCGCTTGGACACTCTGTCTTCTTTATAATGGATCAGTTTATTTGCTATTTGGACTAAATTCATTGGATGAGAGTAGAACTGGTGGTCTCCGCCAGTGAATTCTGGATAATCCAAAACCTTCTCAGATATATACCTGTGATCACCTCCAAAGGGGCCTCTAAGGAGGTAACCACAGGTGTATATATTTGAGGAGGTTTTGCATAGTAATGTCACTTTAATTATAATTTTCATACGGCAGATATATGAACTGCATTGTGACTATATACATCTAAGCACTATAACTTTAATTGTTTAGTTGTGACACTGCATTTTTTAAGTTTTTTTTAATCACATGAATGTTGCAATATATATATATATATGTATATATATTCACAATGCTGTTACAGCAGATTATTAAAATTTGCTTTAGCTTATTTAGCACTATTTAATTTATCTCCCACATTGGAATTAGTGTAGGACCCACTGATATTGAGGTACTCTGAAGTAGGGATGCACCGAAATTTTCGTCCGAAAATGGGCCTATCCTTACGGGTCAAATTTGCTGAATTTCTTTTTTACATTTTTTTAGGGACGGGGAACGGGGGACGGGGGGGGGAAGGAACACTATGGGACAGGGGTGGGGAAAGAATATGGGATAGGGGAAAGAACAATAGGAGGGGTGGAAAGAACAATATCGGACAGGGGAGGGGAGGGAAGAACAATATCGGACAGGGGAGGGGAGGGAAGAACAATATCGGACAGGGGAGGGGGGGAAGAACACTATGGGTCGGGGGGGAACACTATGGGACGGGGAAGAACACTATGGGGGCGGAATAACACTATGGGACAGGGGAGAGGGGAAGAACACTATGGGACAGGGGAGGGGGGGAAGAACACTATGGGACAGGGGAGGGGGGGAAAGAACACTGGGACAGGGGAGGGGGAAGAACACTATGGGAGGGGGGAGAACACTACGGGACAGGGGAGAACATTATGGGACGGGGAGGGAGAACACTACGGGACAGGGGAGTGGGGGGACTGAGAACACTATGGGACAGGGGAGTGGGGGGGATGAACACTATGAGACAGGGGAGGGGGGGAAGAACACTATGAGACATGGGAGCGGGGGGAGAACACTATGGGACAGGGGAGGGGGGAGAACACCAGGGGACAGGGGAGGGGGGAGAACACCAGGGGACAGGGGGAAAGAACACTGGGGGAGGAGAGGGGAGCGAAGAACACTATGGGCCAGGGGAGGGAGGGGGGAAACACTGGGACGGGGAGGGGAGAAAAGAACACTATGGAACTGGGGAGGAGGGGATAGGAACACTAGAGGGGGGAGAGAGGAACATTAAGTGGGGGGGGGGGGGACACTAAAAGAGAAGGGAAGTTTTTCATATTAGATTAATTAAATTAATTTAAAAATCTAATATTAATAAAATTATAGGGAAAAAATGTTTTTAAAATCATTTGGGGAAAAAAGTCATTTTTGGTTTTGGTTTTTGGCCAAGGGCATCCTGAATTTTCGGTTTCGGCCCAGAATTTTTATTTTGGTGCATCCCTACTCTGAAGTAGTGGTAGGCTTAAAACAATATGGCCATATGGTGGAACTGAATTCCCCTATTTGTTTGCTGAGATAGGTAAGTTTAAGTAGCCTTATAAAATGTTTAAAAACATTTTTTATGTGTGCGCTGCTCCTTAATCTGTATTATGTATGAATGCTGGTCACTATGGCAGCAGTGTTCCTGTTAAATGCATGTTTCGGATGTGCCCACTGCCCTCAATTCCTTTTTGTCTTTACTATTGTTAGTATTGTAAGCGCAAGTGAGAACACAAACAACCACTGCAAATACTGTCCTCGTAGTTTTTTTTTTTTTTAATTCTTTATTTTTTTTGTGCATTGCATTATAGAGACGTATATTTGACATTTTCAGCAGAGTAAACAGTGTGAAACTGTACGTGTTACACATATATATTGATCTTGATTATGCACATTTTTGTTTTGTTTATCATGGGTGGGTCCCTAGTGGGCTATTAGCGTGTATGGTACATGGTATATTGGTGTTGTCTTGTTCAAGCCCCGGGAGGGTGGTGCATGAGGTGCATGTTCCTAAGGCAATATAGGGGTTTACAAGTCGGTCGTTTTCGCTCATGTGTGAGCAAGTTTGGAAACATGCGCGGGTCTAGGGTTAAATCATGTGGTTTCCTGCACTTGGGTGCCGATATAGTGTGTGCTGCCCTCCATAATGGTGGAGATGACTACCTTTGGCTACCTTCGTGCATGGCTTAGCCGTGCGGTGGAGGTGTTGCCCCTAACCAAGGGGGTAGCGGGGGGGGGGTGTTTGCGGTGCAGTAGCGAGTTGTACGTGGCTTTATGGAACCGGACTAGGGCCTTATGTGGTACTGCTTCGCGGGTGCATGGTCATGATATAGTGAGCCTGGAGACCCAGGTCAGTGTTTGTGTCCCCGTATAAGTGAGTCTACATTAACAAACGAAAAAATAAGGCAATAACTGTGAATCAAAATTTAAACTTAACAACTTTGCAGCCTAAGGCTGCTGGATCGGTGAGTCTCTCCAATGGGTTTGGGTTGGAGCTGGTGGCTTCCCTGTCAGTCAGGTGTCGGGCGGATGGTCTGCTGCAGTCCGTGGTACAAATGGTACCACGCTGGATGGGTCCCATCCGTGGGCGCGGTTTAATCCCGCTGGGGCTGTCGTTGCATTCGGTATGTCCAGTGTTGCGAGGAACGCAGGAATATCAGTCCCAGCGCTCAGTTTTTGTACGGTCCCTTTGTGGGAGACGAGGAGGGTTCGTGGCGTTCCCCACCTGTAGGGTACTCCTGCTGCCCGCAGTCGGGTGGTGACCGGGTTCATGGATTTTCGCCGTTGAAGTGTGGCTTTGGATAAGTCCTGGTAGAAGGACAATTGCGCTTCTTCGAATGCAAGTGGGGTCTTATTTCTCACCGCTGCCATTATTTGCCCCTTATCTTGTGGCAGTGCGCAGCGGAGTATGACGTCGCTGGGCATTATAGGAGTGGTTGTGGTGGGCGTCGGTATGCGGTATAGCCCAGCAACGGTGATTTTTTTCGCGGTAGCGGGTGGCAACACCGAGGCCAGCAGCCTTCTCACATAATGTGGTAGTTCCTCCTGGGAGACGGTGGTCGGTATGCCCCTTATCTTTATGTGGTTGCGGCGGTATCTGTCTTCCTGCGCCGCCACTTGTAGTGAGAGCGCCTGTTGGGTTGCTTGTAGGTGGAGTATAGTTGTTTGCATGGTAGAGGTGTCTTGTCGGAGCTCTTTAATACCTGTTTCAGTTGTCTCTATTCTGCCTGTCATTTGTTGTATAGACGTTTTTAGAATGGGCAGGTCAGTAGTGAGGAGGCTTTGAATATCCTGCAGCATTGTGTATAGGATTTGGAGGTCCTGTTTGGTTGCAGGCTCAGTAGCACCTGCTGAAGTTGTGGGCTGTTGCTGCATGTCCTCTGTTGGGCTCTGGGTCTGGGGTGTGATAGGTGCAGCTGTGTGGGGAGCCTCTAGTGGAGTATGATTTTCGGCGGACGCCATCTTGGCTGGAGTGTGCCGCTGGAGCATAGCTCCAATATCCCTCTGTTCTGGGGCATTACCTGGTGTAGGTTTCTGGTTCCTGCGCCCCATGGGTGAATAGGCATGTGCTGTATGTGGCAACCACCACTCCACTGCGTCTCCAGCAAGATCCCCGCTCCAGAGGTACTCGAGGCCGCGGTCTGTGGGCCTGCAGTAGGCCCCGGTCTTGCGTTTCGCCTTAAGGTGTTTCGGGGAGTATTGGAAGGGCATCAGGGGATTCTGCAGGATGTCCCCCGGCAATATCTGGTGTTTGCAGGGTCGAATGGTAGATAGTTGCCGAGATTAGACTTAGATTTCGTTTTTCATTAACGGAGCTGGGAGAAATGGCGTCCGGTCCGGTTCAGTGCCAGGCTCCGCCCCCCCCCTCGTAGTTTATTATATTGCCGATTTAGTCGTATAAGCTAGAATTTACGATCTATCTGTGGATTTATGTTGCACATAAATAGAGCAGCCTTTAAACTTTTAACATTGCTTCATGTTGTAATATGTGCACTAGAGGGCACTGTGTGTCTGCTAAACATATATCCAACCAGTGCATGGTTCTGTACCCTAATTAGGTTGGAGTGCAGTTTACTCATCATTTATTACGTTTCACAGTGAGCAAAGCTACTGATCGATTACAGCTATATCAAAGACAGCACTGTAGATATCGCTGTGTCAACTGGATCTTTGTCTATGTTTAAAATTATCACCAAAGGAAAACAATAAAAAAAAAACAAAAAAAACTATGACTAAAACAAAAAGGGCATGTTTTATGTTTTATAAAGTGTGTGGGTGTTTTATTTATTTAGTAACTTTGTTACCTTCAATATGAAACATTGAAAGAGAGCCTCATTTCCCTGGCTTTTTTTCCCTCTAGGTTTGCCGCCACTTGCTGCGTCCCCTGATGTCGATGACTGAGGCACTTGATCAGCAGTGCCAGGAGCTGCGAGACCTGCTGGGGAGAAAGGATGCCGAGATCCAGGATTATCAGGAAAGCGGAGCAGTGCTAACCCTAGGTAAGTTATTAACTGTCACCAGTAACCCATGTAACTCCCCCATTTACTAGGGTGAACACCACGCAGAGCCCTGTAAGCAGATGCAACGTCTAGACAGTGTCTTGTAGGCCAGTAACATGTCTTTGCAATTTATAGTTTTTCCATATATCCCCAAACAATACATGCAGAAACAATACATGCATTTTTTCTTTGGTGGGTATATGTACTACATTGTTAAAAAAAAAGAGTGTAGGATGTCCCTTTAAGGATTGTATGGAATATGCAAAGTATATGAGCCAGATTGTTGAGGTTTGCCTTACATATAACTATTCACATCTGTTTGATTTGTAGGTCGTTTGAAAACAGAGAGTTTTGATGAGATATCATTTAATGAGTCTTTCCTTACACAGGTAGGTTCTTTTGATCACAAGGGTAAGTAACTTGCTTGGTGTTCTCACTGTATGGTAGGTAGTTAAGGTATTGCAGGACTGTGAGACACTTACAATAAACGTAGAACACAAACAGCCATAATGTCACGCAGTCCACTCCATTGTGACTCCTACCTCTGCTAACAGAGGCTGCAGCAAATCATATCAGTTTAGATATTATTCTTTCTTTCTATCCGTTTCATCGCTATAAATTGCTCACTATTTCTGCATCCATGTGAAAGTTTATCTTGTTCGGCAAAGCATAACATAAAGGCTTGCTGCACTGATTGCCTAAATCCATTTGTTCACCAGCTCAGGATCATGGGCCATAACTGTTTGTTTTAACCCCATCCAAACAAAAACCCATATATTGCTCTGTTGCATCTCTCTACGGGATTGTAAACTAAAAATATCCTTTTTTAAAAAATACAAAAAACAAAAAAAAACATTTCTTTATAAATATTATTGCTGATCTGGATTTTGTGAATGATAATATACTAGATTTCCCAGATAATGCATACTTTTTTTTATATGGCCATTAAAATCCGTGATATTTTCTTCTTTGTCTCTTTAAAAGGATTTCCCTCTCCAGCCATGTATCTGTGTATTGTGCTATCCTCTCCATTTAGTCCAAGTACTGGGAGGGAGAGGGGGAGGTCATCTTCTTTTAAACATTTACGTGCAGAATGTTGCCATTAGTAAAATTTCACATGTTGACATGAGCAGGGCTTGTCACAGCACAGAATTGGCACACACCTGTAGGTAGGAGTGTGTACAAACAAATTGTGAAGCTGAGATGTGCCCCTGCCTGTATGTTCTCACATGTTGGCTGACAGTGTTTTGGGTTAGGTACCCTTTTCAGTGTTTGATGTTTGTAAGAAAAGTCTTACATGAAACATCACACCAGAGAGGACCCAAGGCTGAGCAAAGAGGCATTTGAGACAATCCAGCAAATAGTAGCCGAGTGCAAAATATTAGCAGGGACAGCATACACTGACAGGCACAACCAAGTTGCTGGGATCGAAATATACAGGCAGACTGTGCTGATGGCTGTTACAGTTTGCCAATTGAAGACCTCACTCTCAGTAACTGCCACGTGGACCATGCATATGACCTGTGTTTTTTCTCAGTTGTAATACATGCAAAGTTACCCTTTTTTTTTTTTTTTTTTTGCTTAAGAACCCCTCAAACATACTGATTCTTTAATGGAAAGACAGCTGCTAGGTGGAATCATCTCTACTTGCTGACTTGACATTCCAACTCACTGTTAATTACCTAACAATATACATACATTCTGTGCCCCTGTGTTCTCATATAATCCAAATTACAACCTAACTATATGTTCTGGTTTCTCCTGTTGTCCCCATAATCATCAGGTAGGGGTCACGGCACACAAGGCTGCCAGACCCAAACAGGCTGGGGAGATGTGATGATCTATTCGGGAGTTGGCCTAGCAGGGATCACAGTGGGACTGTACTAGCAATGATTGCAGCCTGTGAAGGGGAATATGTTCTGGAGGAGAGCAGTCCACAGCAGCCTCCATGCCCTTGACCTATACCAGCCAAGTGGACTCCAGGGAAGCTACAAAAGAAGCTACTCCCTAGAAACACAAACACTTTAAACAGCCCATGCGCAAACACATACAGCTTTGTATGAGGCCCCCACAAACACCATACACAACCCCACACATTCAATTCCTTCAAGTAGCCCCCTACGCACAGCCAATATTCACAAACAACACATGATACACAGCCCACATACATACACAGCTCACAATACCACAACCTGCTTGCACATATATGCCCAATATAACACAGATCACTTACACACAAATACAACTCTATAAAGCAGTTCCTGGTGTGAGACAGAATTAGAGGAAATCAGATTTGTCGGAAAAAGAAACATCCGTAGGTATCTATTTAATGCATGCAACAGTTGGTAAATCCACGTTGGACTTTCCCTTCAAGGGTAAACATTTTAAAAATATATTGAAATTGCGTGTGACACTCTTAATTAACTTAAGGGTTCTAATTTTAGCGAGTACGTAAATCTAACTTTCTGTTGCAATTTTTAGTGCATTGACACACATCTGTTCTTTTGTATATTGTTTGAGATGTATATTGCATACTGTAGCTAGGAGAATCCCACCAGACAGGACATGGATAGGTCAGACATGCTCATAAATAAAAAAGGATAAGCGACACTTCACATCTTTATTCTTTCATTTGTTGCTTAGAGTGCCTGTTATAGTTGTTGCTTGTTTTGGTGTAACTGGGTGTGAAGGTTAAACCACTCCATTGGGCCCAGCTGTAGGCTTATTGTGGCCGTGAGAAAACCTAAACAAACACTTATCCACCCAAAATCGCTCATAAGCCAAAGGACCACTTCTATGCAAAATACTAATAAGTTTGTTAAGGTGTCTGCCTGAGCTGATCATAACGGAAGGTGTTAGATTATTATTAGATTACGTGCAAAGAGAAACCATTTATAAATGCTGTAAAAATACACATACTTTTTTGCAATCCAGGAGGGAATATTTTAATTTTAGTGCACCTGTCATGCACAGATGTGGTAACTGAAGTTTATCTACTCATTTTATATAAATTCACAGCAAATACACATATGTGAACATTTGAGACATTGCAACAAAGGTATAAAATAGTGTGCATGATGCAGAGGGCGTATGTTTATCAGTGTCTAACAGTACCTGGTCTGAAGCCCTAAGCTGCAAGAGATCAGCTATAAAGTTTAATCTATATATTTGCTGTAAATATAACCTGCACAATAAAGTGAAATAATAGATTACATTTGCTAATTATAATTTCTAGCATATTGGTATCAAATGCAATCTATGCATAGATGTGCATCCATTTTTAAATAAAGTTTTCCACTTAGGAAAAAACCTTTAGTCTTTAACCCCTTAAGGACAGACGACGGATATATTCCGTCATGATTCCCTTTTATTCCAGAAGTTGTGTCATTAAGGGGTTAAACAAATCGATTTATTGGGAAAAAGATTTTTCTCACAGGCAAATAGTTGTAAAACCTAACTCCGAAACACGAAGCCTAAAAAAGCTATTTATCCAATAAAAACGTATTGAAAAGGTTTTTCAGACAAATCAAATCATTTCAAACAAAACAATTCACTTGAAAACTAATACAATGAATGAATGGACATGTCTAGTATATACTACACTATACATATATATATATAGTTTGCACATATATAAATGATACAGTATGCATGTCCACAAGCAGCATACATTGAATATAAGGTTTTAATAACTAATGCTGCTTTGTAGATTCTCTTTCATGCTAAAATGTCGCAGTTGAGACCATGAGTATGATGAATGAATGAATGAATAATAGAAGTATTTGTAACACTTATTATGAACCTTTTATTTGTGGGCTGTTGTGTTTTATGCTTTTATATTATATGTAAAAATTACTGAATGCACTTTAAATACAAGAATGAGAGAAAAAAAAATAAACTTTGCTCTAAAGAGCTTGCGATCTCTTTGAATAGATACTAAATACAATTGACAAGTGACTTGTTGAAACTAATTGTTGATGAGAAAATGTATATTCAATGAGCCATGCATAGGGAAGAAATACTCCGCTCTGTAGCGTCGGACTCTTGTGTGTGTGGGCCTGGGAGAAATTGAAAACCTTGTTTTGAGAGTAAACAAATAAAAAATTTCTTGCAGGCAGAGCCAGAATTGACAGCCAAAAATGTTTCAATTAGTTGTAACTAATTTACACTTCCGTCCCCAAATCACCTGTTTACGATTGGATGGAGTGTGGGTTTGTTGATGTCGGGGTGGGAGTCGGACTTGTTGTTGCTTTATTTATCGTTGCGTCTTTTGTTTGTGAAGCAAGTATCTGTCAATTGGATGTGAATGGTAATTATGTGCTTGGGTTTTCCATACGCACCCTTTTATTAATATTGTTATATTTTATTTTGACATGTTTTGTAGTTGTGTTTTTTTATGCTCCTGCTAATTGTTTGTTTTGTGGATACATCATTAGGATCTCACAGGTTTGGTAACTGCGGGGGAGCTGGCAGTCTCACAGTGCATACTATTACTTGGGCGACTGTTGCATTACGATGTAATCTTTCTGTGGCTTTTTTATTCTGCGTTTCTTCTTTATCAAGAATACCTGGCTCTGAAATGCAGACTTACCAAGACTATTAAAGAGTCTCACAGGGGTAGAATTCATATTTTTTTGTAGTGTAAAATCTCATAGGCCCCTATAGATTTTGCCACAAAAATGCATGAAAAGAAGCCTTCATTCATACTGGGAAGAGAGATAAAAACTTGATAATTGTCAGCCCAACTATTTACTAAAGTTAGTTAGGCTGCAGCAAACGAGCGTAACCAGATCACTAAAGCAAGTCTGTGAAAAACTGTAAAACTCACAGGTGAAGGGGCTGCCTAAATCTGCCTGCAGAGGTCCACCGGGTCTCCATGGCCCAATCCCCTGCTCACCGATTGCTAACCGGTTAGTTCCACTTCTAAATTAGCAATACCACTTTATCCATGTTTGGATGGCGTTGATAGATTGAGCATGTCAGCTGACTCTCGCAGCCTATCACACGAAAACAAAACAAATACAATGAAAGGTTAATACGTGTTATTGGTCATTTGCAGTGTTGTATTTAATACAATGCATTCCCTTTTAAATGCCTACCATGTACAATAGATTTAGAAAACGGATGTGGCAATATAACAGCAATATAAACAAATATATAAAACCAGTAAAGTGCTTGTTTAACACAAATAGGGCAAACAGTGGTCCAATATGTGTTTCCCTTTTAAAAACCAGAATAAACCAAAATAGTGTAAAACCCTTTACAATCCAATTAGTAAGTAGTAATTTTTGGCACACTCACATTTCCCAGAGCAAATACCCTACCTCTGGTAGTAGGAACACCCCCTTCTTTATAGTTGCAGTATTCAGTGGTAGTTCTTCCCAAATGGTGAGAAAAAAAATCAAGAGAAAACAAATATCCAAATAGTGTAATACTATTTTAAAAAATGTTCCACACATTTACACAAAGAATTGGACACACGAAATAGGAGCTTAGGTTGGCTCAATATATAGGTTTCGTATGATTTAAGACCGTTACTCTTTCTTTAGCGTACCAGGAAATTGATGACATATCTTGAGGATTTAAAAACTTTATTTACAGATAAAAACAATTACAATAAATAATAAAGGTAAACTAATAATAAAAACAATTAAAATAAATAATAAAGGCAATATATCAACATAAGCTCACAATGGCTAAAGTAAATCAAGTTCAGCCTTTTACACATTTTTGTTTCTTCTGTTGATCCAAAATAAAGTTGACCCAATATAAATTGATTCTAATTTCCATTTCTAAAAAAAAACAACATCACATAAAAAGAATAACTCCATTTAAACAAAACTCACATTTCCTCTTTAAGTGTCACGTCTAAACATTTGTTATGAAGGAACACAACTGCAGATTTCTTATAGTTTGAATATTTATTATAAAAAGTAAAAGGTATTGACTTTGATTCCAATTTACAGGTACTGTAGCTTTAAGTAATAAACGATAACTAAAGTCCACAATTATAGGCACTGTAGCTTTAAGTAGTAAACGATAACTGAAGTCCACAATTATAGGCACTGTAGCTTTAAGTAGTAAACGATAACTGAAGTCCACAATTACAGGCACTGTAGCTTTAAGTAGTAAACGATAACTGAAGTCCACAATTACAGGCACTGTAGCTTTAAGTAGTAAAAGGTAGTAATTAGCAGACACCGAATCAGAAAGAGTCTCTTAGTAGTGTTTAGGTGATAAGAAGTTACAATAGCTGTTCCATAGGCTTTAACTGAAGCAAGACAGATGCAGCTAACTGATATAAAGTATGAGTTGAAGTTAGCTGTAACGGGTTTGTTTTATCGAAGGACTTTGGAGACAGGAAATAACAGCTTTGAGATGCAACGCTTATCACAGAGGTTTTACTTAGCTTCCGGCACATAGAACACTGGTTCCCGAGATCTCCTCAGAGGCGGTTATCCTGAATGGAGAGAGTTCAGCTTTAGTCGTGGATGAGGAGAGGTGAAGGGAACTTGAAGTCTTCCAGTCCGGTCCGGTAACAGAGGGCTTTCACAACGATGTTGTAGCTGGTTCGTGAGTACGGAACGTAGTTCAATAATCCAGCGTCGATCAGCTGGTGCGGTCGGATTAAATAAGGAGACCGTGTCATAAAGGGGTGTGGCTAAGCTCCGTGGAACCAGGAAGTAAGAGGATACCATAGTTAAGGCATGACAGTACCCCCTCCTTAATGAGCAACCTCTGGGTGCTATTGACTTGGTTTAGAAGGGTAACGCTTGTGAAATTTGGAAATTAATTTGTCAGCATGAACGACAGAGGAGTTTTCCCATGTATCTTCATCAATTCCATATCCTTTCCATCTGATGAGGTATTGTAAGGAGCCACGATGGATCCTTGAATCCAGTATACTTTGAATTTCGTATTCTTCTTCACCCTGGACCAATATGGGATCAGGAGAAGTTGTGACATTTCTTTGGAAAGGGTCAGGATGATGAGGCTTCAGCAAGGACACATGAAAAACAGGATGTAGCTTCAAAGTATGTGGAAGTTTCAATTTAACAACATTACGGTTGATAACCGATATTATTGGAAAAGGACCAAGATAAAGGGAACTTAACTTCTTTGATGGACGGTTTGTAGAGATGTTCTTTGAGGAAAGCCAGACAAGATCACCGATTTCATAAGAAGGTGAAGAGTGTCTTTTTGTATCAAAAAACTTCTTTTGATTGGAGGAGGCCAATTCTAGATTTTCATGCAATTTCTTGAATAAAGAGGACATATGAGAGATTTGATTCGAATCGGAGAGGTTAGATGAAGAAACTGTCTGAGCAGGAAATGAGGAGGGATGAAATCCATAATTGGATAAAAATGGAGTCATTTTGCTGCTGGTATGAAAAGAGTTATTGTATGCGAATTCTGCCATGGGTAACCATGTTATCCAATCGTCTTGTAAGTGAGAACAATAACATCGTAGATATTGCTCTAAGCATTGGTTGACTCTTTGTTTGTCCATCTGTTTGAGGATGATATGCAGATGATAGTTTACGTTGGATATGAAGAGTAGCACATAATGCATTCCAGAATTTGGAGGTAAATTGAGTTCCTCGGTCTGAAATGATTTCGTCTGGCAGTCCATGAAGTTTAACTATGTTGTCAAGGAATATTTTTGAAAGTTCAGAGGATGAGGGTAACTTCTTTCAAAGAATGAAATGAGACATTTTCGTGAAGCGGTCTACTGCCACTAAAATGGTGGTATGATGATGAGAAGGAGGTAGTTCCACCAAGAAGTCCATAGAAATGGATTGCCAAGGTCGTTCAGGAATCGGTAAATTCAATAATTGACCGAATGGTTGATGATGGACATGTTTGGATCTTTGGCATACAGAACAAGATTTGGCATAAGATTCAATAGTTTGGTCTTGACGAGGCCACCAATAGTATCTTTTAGACAATTCAAGGGTCTTTTTTATACCTGGATGACCTGCCAGAGGAGAATCATGAATAAATTCGAGTACTTTAATTCTGAAAGAGGGAGGTACGTAAATCCGGTCTTTGAAATAGTAGAGACCGTTTTTCTTGGATAATTTAATTGATTTAGGAAGTTCAAGAGCATCTTCACTGAGATCTTTAATGTCGTCAATAAGAGAAGATAAAATTCCAATGACTGTAGGTGGAGGAGGTTCAATTATAGTGTCTTTGTGGATCCTGGAAAGGGCATCAGCCTTTTTGTTTCTAGACCCAGGTCTAAAGACGATTTGGAAGTTGAACCGGGAAAAAAAGAGATTCCATCTTACTTGTCGAGCAGACAGTGTTTTATTGGAGTGAAGATATTCGAGATTTTTATGGTCAGTATATACAATTAAAGAGTTCTGAGCACCTTCAAGAAGGTGTCTCCAGGTTTCTAAAGCCACTTTGATACTTAATAATTATTTTTCCCCTGTAGGATAATTCTTTTCGGCAGGAGATAATGATCGTGAGAAGAAGGCGACAGGATGAAGAGGTTCGTGAGGAGTTTTGTGTTGCGAAAGGACAGCTCCAATTGCAATTTCCGAAGCATCCGTTTCAAGGACATAAAGATCGAAGGATTTGGAAGTTGAAGAACAGGAGCTGTTGTAAACTTTCTCTTTAATTCATTGAAGGCAGTTTGAGCCTTCTCGTTCCAATTGAAGGGATGTTTTTTACTGTTAAGTTGATTGAGTGGGTGAGCTATCTCAGAGTAATTTTTAATAAATTTCCTGTAGAAGTTGGCGAACCCTAGAAATCGCTGTAATTCTTTTACTGTAGAGGGAACAGGCCAGTTGATGATACAATCGACTTTTGAATTATCCATACTTATTGAATGAGGGGAAATAACATAACCTAAGAAGGTTATTTCTTTGACGTGAAAAATACATTTTTCGGGTTTAGCGAATAGTTTGTGAGTTCTGAGTCTGGATAACACCCATCTGACATGTTTTCTATGTTCATCAGGAGTGTTGGAGTATATGAGAATATCATCTAAATTAATGATGACACAGACGTCCAATAGGTCTCTAAAGATATCATTTATGAAATGTTGAAAAGTTGCAGGGGCGTTGCAGAGGCCAAAAGGCATCACCAGATATTCAAAGAGGCCATATCTTGTTCGGAAAGCAGTTTTCCATTCATCATTAGCCTTTATCCTGATGAGATTATATGCCCCGCGAAGGTCAAGCTTAGTGTAGATGGTAGCAGTTTTCAATCGTTCAACAAGTTCATTGATGAGGGGAAGAGGATAACGATTTTTAACTGTTATTTTGTTTAAGGCTCTGTAATCAATGATAGGACGTATAGTCTGGTCTTTGTTTCTCACAAAAAACATACTTGAGGCAGCAGGTGAACTAGAGGGTCTAATGAACCCTTTCCATAGGTTTTCATCCAGATATTCTTTGAGAATTTGCAATTCAGCCTCAGAGAGAGGGTAGATGTGCCCAAAAGGTACTGGGGCACCAGGTATGAGGTCTATAGGACAATCGTAGGAACGATGAGGTGGGAGCGTTTCAGCTTCTTTTTTATTGAATACGTCTGAAAAGTCTGAATAACAAGAAGGTATAGTTGGTTCTTTTGAGATCTGAAGAATAGGAATTTGCTGTAGACATGTTTCTTTACAATAATGTGAGTTAAAGGTGAGAGAGAAAGGGGACCAAGAAATTTGAGGGTTGTGGTTCCTTAACCAGTTGATCCCTATTATAACGGGATAGAGAGGTGATGGAATAACATCAAATACTAGAAATTCAGTATGAATATGATTGGTGGTTACCTTTAGAGGGATGGTTTCATGAAGAATCGGTCCCGAGGAGATAAGGGAGCCGTCAATCACTTTAATAGGAACAGAAATGGTTTTTCGAACACAAGGAATTTTATTCTTTGTTACAAAGGTTGAATCGATGAATACTCCATTTGCACCAGAATCGATGATAGCTTCAGTCATAATTCTCACCTTATCCCACTGTAGTATAAGAGATATAGGAGTGAACTGAGTGGTTGGTGTAGAAGGGAGTGCACTGAAGATCGCAGAGGTATAGGCTTGCCTACCAGCCTTTGTCCGTTTCAATAAGGGACAATCTGGAACCAAATGATCTTGAGAAGCACAATACATGCATAGGTTTAATTGACGTCTTCGGTTCTTCTCTTCAGGAGTGAGAGGACTTCTTATTACCCCTATTTCCATAGGTTCACTTGGTAAGGAAGTCTTTTCAGGAGCTTTTGAGGGAGTGAAAGGTTTGCGGTCTTTAGAATGTAAGAGGGCTTTTTCGGCCTTTCTTTCTCTTAATCTTCTGTCAATGCTGATTGATAAGTGAATTAGAGCGTTCAAAGTAGTAGGGAGTTCTGTTCTAGATAGTTCATCTTTTACAGCTTCAGATAAACCAATTCGAAATTGGTTGCGCAATGTGATGTCATTCCATTGCGTTTCTACTGCCCATCTTTTAAATTCAGCAATGTAATCTTCAACGGGTCTATGTCTTTGCTGTAGAGTTCTGATTGTTAAATCAGCTGTTGCTTGTTTGTTAGGATCTTCATAGAGAAGAGACATGGCTTCAAAAAATTCATCCAGTGAGTCTAAGATGGGGTCATCGTTTTCCAGAAAGGAATGGGCCCATGACATAGGTTCACCTCTTAGAAAGGAAATAACCGAACAAACCTTAGTTCTTTCTGTAGGATAAGATCTAGGTTTCAAAGCAATTAATAGTTTGCAAGAGTTGAGGAACTCCCTGTATTTAGAACGATCTCCAGAGAACTTTTCAGGGTTACATACAGCAGGATCGCTAGCCGAGTGCAGAATGGTATGAGGAGTATGAGTTTGTAAATCTCTGACAAAAGTGAGAATTCTTTCGTTAGTAACTTGCAGGTCTTGCACACCTTGGGCTAGTGTATCAACTCTTTGATTCAGCGTAGTTATCGTAGAATCGAAATCTGCTGGATCCATTACAATGGCTGGATTATTCTGTCACGTCTAAACATTTGTTATGAAGGAACACAACTGCAGATTTCTTATAGTTTGAATATTTATTAAAAAAAGTAAAAGGTATTGACTTTGATTCCAATTTACAAGTACTGTAGCTTTAAGTAATAAACGATAACTAAAGTCCACAATTATAGGCACTGTAGCTTTAAGTAGTAAACGATAACTGAAGTCCACAATTATAGGCAATGTAGCTTTAAGTAGTAAACGATAACTGAAGTCCACAATTATAGGCACTGTAGCTTTAAGTAGTAAACGATAACTGAAGTCCACAATTACAGGCACTGTAGCTTTAAGTAGTAAACGATAACTGAAGTCCACAATTACAGGCACTGTAGCTTTAAGTAGTAAAAGGTAGTAATTAGCAGACACTGAATCAGAAAGAGTCTCTTAGTAGTGTTTAGGTGATAAGAAGTTACAATAGCTGTTCCATAGGCTTTAACTGAAGCAAGACAGATGCAGCTAACTGATATAAAGTATGAGTTGAAGTTAGCTGTAACGGGTTTGTTTTATCGAAGGACTTTGGAGACAGGAAATAACAGCTTTGAGATACAACGCTTATCACAGAGGTTTTACTTAGCTTCCGGCACATAGAACACTGGTTCCCGAGATCTCCTCAGAGGCGGTTATCCTGAATGGAGAGAGTTCAGCTTTAGTCGTGGATGAGGAGAGGTGAAGGGAACTTGAAGTCTTCCAGTCCGGTCCGGTAACAGAAGGCTTTCACAACGATGTTGTAGCCGGTTCGTGAGTACGGAACGTAGTTCAATAATCCAGCGTCGATCAGCTGGTGCGGTCGGATTAAATAAGGAGACCGTGTCATAAAGGGGTGTGGCTAAGCTCCGTGGAACCAGGAAGTAAGAGGATACCATAGTTAAGGCATGACATTAAGTCTATGTAGTTCTTGTTTGTCTTGCTTTTCATGGGAGTCCATCCTTTGCTATCTCTGCATGTTTAAATGGCTGAACTGTCATTTAGTATTGTCATTGTCATTTAGTATTGAGCTATTCCCCCCCCTTACCCCCCCCCCCCCCCCACCAAAAGAAGATAGAATATAAGCAAACTGTAGGACAGAATTCAAATAAGAGATGGTGCGTGTAGAAGGGGGATGAAAACACTATAAGAAAAAAAAAATATTGCACTATATTTAAGGAGTTCTTTTACTCAGTGTGCCAGAACATTCAGGGCTGGAAGCTTACATGGGGTACTTACATGTCTTGCAAATTGTACAATGTTGTAATATTTCAATATATGATACATTGCTTTATATTTTAATATTTAAAAAACATTTTTTTTTCAAGTTTATCCAAATATATGAAATTATTTCAAAAACCTACGAAAAAATATTAAATCAGACCTTAATTCACTCAAATGTGTTTACGCAACAAACCATTAGTACACTCATGGACTAGAGAGGGCAAATTAAAACCATCAATTCAGGGGAACCTGTAAAATTAGTTGTAAATTTACCATTCCAAATTCTTGGCACTTTATTAAAAATGTCATGTGTCTGTTTGTTTAGCTGACATTCATCATACAAAATCTTAAAAGTTCTAAATGACAAACTTAAACCTGGAATCTCATTAGTACATAAAATGCTATCTCCCATTTGGCCTTCAATCATTTTCATTTATTTTTATCATTTACAAAGAAACCCAAAAACAACAAAATTCGAATCAATGTATCTTTTTCCTTTAAATATAAGCGCGTCTGTGTTTTTATTTGTCTGTGTACAGAAGCTCAGCCATCCGTGTTAGCCATAAACTATTAAAATAGCTCCCTTTCCATATTTAGCGAGCGTTGAGGCTGAGAGGTAAAGCTAATAGATGCTTAAGTGATGTTTTTGGCTTTGAACCGGCTTTTAAATTTGTTCTCTGGGAGCGAAAAAAAAAGTGAAAAAAATTGGCTGTCTGCCCGAGCTACTGTACGAACTGTTAATAAAAGTTAGTGTGTATATGTCTGTATGTATATAAACGTATATACATTTTATTAGTTAAAGGAGCCTGTTAAAATATGCACGGCTGGCTAAGGAAGCTTTCACATCTCAAGCACATCAGAGGAATAACTGGCTGCCCAGTGCCACTCAATTAGTCGCGAGTAGGAGACATGTTGAAAAATAAACAAATTAGAGTAAAAAAAAACAAAGAGTGAATATTGCAGTTGTAGCTTGTGCTCCCTGGAGAAGAAGGTGACAAAAGTTGGCAGTTAGCATGCATCCAAGGATTTCATTTAAGTATATTTGACACACAAGGCATGGGAAAGACGGGGATTAGCAATCAAAAATCACATTCACACAATGGGTTTTAAACAGAAGGTTAAACCATTTTTTTACTAGTACTGTTACTAGTTATAGCATGCAAACTTCTTCCGCAAAACAGCCCAGGGGGATGGGTGTTAAAAGTGGCTTAACCCAGTGAGCAACTCTTTCATTGCTGCGGGGATGACTGGCACAAGTAGGAGGCATCTAACGCTCAATCATTGATTGAATCTTTTTGGGACAGTCCTGGTTTTGGACCCCTGTCCCCATCGAGTGTAATGTGAGCGTTTCATTGAACGTGTTTGTGACTGCATGAATCTGTTTCAGGCCATTTTGGCTTAGGTGAAGGCACTTAAACAATTTTATTTTTTATATGTTTAACGCACTTAGTGTAATTTTTTTGTGTCATATACATTGACCTTTTACAAATCAGGGGCACAAGCCTTTCAGGCATTTGTAAGGTCAGAGGTAAGAATATGTTTTACTGTGACATATTTGAGGATGGTTTGTTTATAGCCACAGATAATTTTTCTGATCTCTACAATTATAACAAATTAAGTGTAGTGTCAGGGGAATCCACAACATATTCAACAAGCATACCTCATTAACGAGCTTGTAGTGAGAGTTTCACACATTTGCTTGCTGTAATACTGAGAACCCAATCTACGTACGTCTCCCTTGGTTATCCCTGTAACCAACTAGTTTATTGTCATAAATATGGCATCTGTATTCCACTGGTACTCACACAAGCAGAGTTCTCTAAAACACCTATCAGCATCAGCCAGCACATGGAGTGCCAAGCCCAGATTTACTTCTCTGAGGTGAGCAGGATCACCGCAGATAGGCACAGATATATGTGATGGTGTAGACACACAGATAAACAGCGACGTTTCTGAAAACACTTATTACGTGTGTACTAAGTCGCTGTGGTTCTATCCTTGGTCAATGGAGACAGCATACTTACTGTGGATGGAAAGGAATATTCCTCTAATTCAGTTTTTCCTTGTGTATCATAGAGGGACTGTACATGTATACAATACACATCCCGTCTCACCTGCTGTTTACTGTACAAGCATTGAGTGGTTTCATTCTTTCTATAAACCTTCTTACAGAGGCCCACATTTTCCTGAGAGATACAAGGCTTTGAGTCACTTCTGTTTCCTATGAATTGGTATAAGATGGGCACGAGTCAGTTTCTCTGTAAACATCTCCTGTTATATCCACTGTCCTTGGCACAAGAGACCCCTTTCCATATCACCAGTATATATTGCTAGAACTCATTAAAGTGACACTCCATGCACTGAAACACTATATACTTCTTGTGCAGGTGATTTTGTAAGGAAGTCCTCTATTTCCATGCACTATTATTATTATAATACTATTATTAGTATTATAACTGCACCGATAAGGTTATGGTGTAAGGAGGTTCCCTGTCTCCCTGCACACAATGTATTATAACTGCAGCTATAAGGTTATGGTGTAAGGAGGTCCCCTGTCTCCCCGCACACAGTGTATTATAACTGCAGCTATAAGGTTATGGTGTAAGGAGGTCCCCTGTCTCCCTGCACACAGTGTATTATAACTGCAGTTATAAGGTTATGGTGTAAGGAGGTCCCCTGTCTCCCTGCACACAGTGTATTATAACTGCAGTTATAAGGTTATGGTGTAAGGAGGTCCCCTGTCTCCCCGCACACAGTGTATTATAACTGCAGCTAATAGGTTATGGTGTAACGAGGTCCCCTGTCTCCCTGCACACAGTGTATTATAACTGCAGCTATACACTTATGGTGTAAGGAGGTCCCCTGTCTCCCCGCACACAGTGTATTATAACTGCAGCTATAAGGTTATGGTGTAAGGAGGTCCCCTGTCTCCCCGCACACAGTGTATTATAACTGCAGCTATAAGGTTATGGTGTAAGGAGGTCCCCTGTCTCCCCGCACACAGTGTATTATAACTGCAGCTATAAGGTTATGGTGTAAGGAGGTCCCCTATCTCCCTGCACGCAGTGTATTATAACTGCAGCTAATAGGTTATGGTGTAAGGAGGTCCCCTGTCTCCCCTGCACACTTATTTATTTATTTACAAAATATTTTACCAGAATAGATAAAAAAAAATTCTCTTGTTTTCAAGTATGTCCTGGGTCCACAAAACACTGCATTGTTACACTAGGATACAATATCACAAAAATACAATATACAAACTATACATATATATATATATATATATATATATATATATATATATACACACACACACATACACACATATTTAAATTTAATACATAACAGGTAATAAATCTATTCAACCATGACAGTGCATTCTGTGCTGAGGTGTGTTGCCATAGATCTCTTAAAAGATTTTAGATTCAATGAAGATTTGACTGTGTCCCTGTGGTTATTCCATAATTGCGGTGGTCTGTAGGAAAAGGAGGATTGATCCACTTTATTTTTGTATTGCGGTATGCTAAATATCGTGCTAGTACTGGATCGGAGGTTATAGGAGGTGGGAACAGCTGGGGAGAGCATTCTACTCAGGTAGGGTGGGAGCTTCCCATAAATGCTCTTATGCAAGGCTGGAAAGATAAAGAGTGCGTCGGGATTCCAGCGACAGCCAGTTTAGCTCTTTTGACATGTCACAGTGGTGGGTAAAGTTCTAGTACAAAGCAGCAGAACGAATTATATAACGTATTACGTTTATTAAGGTGGGTTTGTGGTGCGGGTGCATACACTAAATCCCCACAATCAATGACTGGCATTAGCATTTGCTGCACTGTTTCCTTACTGTAGGGCTTAGGCAGGATTTGTTTCTGTACAGGTCACCTAGTTTTGGGTAAAGTTTTGAAGATATATTTTCAATGTGAAGGCCAAAGGATAGATTGGGGTCTAGCAACAAACCTAGATATTTAAAAGATCAGACTGCTGTCAGTGTGCTATTATAATTTGTTCTGATACACAGTTGTTGATTTTGTAGATTATGTAATTTAGGTACAGTTCCAAAGATCATTGTAACAGTTTTGTCTGTGTTTATGAAGAGTTTGTTATCTGCTATCCACTTTTCTACCTCTGTGAATTGGTTTTGGAGCACAGCCTCAAGATGCTGTAGCTTGGGTTTACTAGCGTAGATTACAGTGTTGTCTGCATACATGTGTACAGTTGAAGATTTGCAGACGTTAGGCAGATCATTTATAAATAATGTGAATAGCAGGGGGCCACGTATGGGGTCTTGGGGAACACCACACGTGACTGGAAGAGGGATGGAAGCGCTATCAGAAATGGCCACATATTGCAATCGGTCTGAAGCATATGATTGAAACCAGGTTAGCGGACGATAACCAATGCTTGATTTTTTAGGTTTTTGCAAAAGAACGTCATGGGCATGGTGTATTATAACTGCAGCTATAAGGTTATGGTGTAAGGAGGTTCCCTGTCTCCCCGCACACAGTGTATTATAACTGCAGCTATAAGGTTATGGTGTAAGGAGGTTCCCTGTCACTGTCTAGCTAACATCTGAAAAATCTTAAACAAGATATGGAAACTTTTACATTTAGATCTGTTAATATCACTAAAAATTTTTAAGGAAAAACTATTATCTAAATTAGAGTTTTTGTTTTTAATTGCTAAAGCTTGCGTCAAATCCATAGTTACTTAAACGAACACCATAACACCAAAATCACTGCATCTTAATTTGGATGCTGAATCTTCAGAGCAGAGACTGGGCCCCTTAAAACAGCATTAACACCCAGCACTCCCAAGCAACCAAGTCCTGCTGAATCTTCAGAGCAGAGACTGGGCCCCTTAAAACAGCATTAACACCCAGCACTCCCAAGCAACCAAGTCCTGCTGAATCTTCAGAGCAGAGACTGGCCCCTTAAAACAGCA
This sequence comes from Pelobates fuscus, assembly GCF_036172605.1. Lineage (NCBI taxonomy): Eukaryota > Metazoa > Chordata > Amphibia > Anura > Pelobatidae > Pelobates > Pelobates fuscus. Next base: position 15,691,706 of record NC_086324.1, on the reverse strand, counting down.
TTAACACCCAGCACTCCCAAGCAACCAAGTCCTGCTGAATCTTCAGAGCAGAGACTGGGCCCCTTAAAACAGCATTAACACCCAGCACTCCCAAGCAACCAAGTCCTGCTGAATCTTCAGAGCAGAGACTGGGCCCCTTAAAACAGCATTAACACCCAGCACTCCCAAGCAACCAAGTCCTGCTGAATCTTCAGAGCAGAGGTATCATCTCTGGAAGATCTACTCAAGAATACCTGTATTACTGTTTCCTTTAAACTCTTATTTTAAAATTGTGTTCTATTCCATCTCCCTCCCTATACTATCACTACTTAATTGATACCTATATCTCCCATCCCGATCTTCTGTTTTTGTTTTGCTTAAAGCTGGTGTGATCATGTCATTTTATGTTCATTCTTTAAGACTTTTTGTTAATTGTTTGTTTACCTAGTGTTACTACTCACTGATAATCTTGTAAATTTATGTTCATGGTTTATGACTTTCACCTATCTGATCCTTCCTATCTTTTTATCCCAAATGTTATCTCCTTTTAGTTTTTCATCTCTAATTAATTACCTCAATAGCCCCATGTCTCCCCACCCATAATAGTGTGTTTTGTTTCTTTTTTTTTCTAACCTCAGACCTTATATTTCAGACTGGGCCCCTTAAAACAGCATTAACACCCAGCACTCCCAAGCAACCAAGTCCTGCTGAATCTTCAGAGCAGAGGTATCATCTCTGGAAGATTGCCCACCCTACCCTCCCCACACCATTCCACCCCATGGTCGACAACTTACTTATAGATAGTGCACATCAGCTGGTTTCCTTAACACACCAATCAAATCACTAAACCTCTCCTCACCTGAATTAATTTAACACACTGCATCCTTACATTGGTTTAATCACTCATTGATATTTGTGTGTTTGTATATATGATCTACATATCTACATAATACACATTTTTTCTAATGTTCTCCCTTCTATTTTTCACTTTAACACTAACTTCTCTCATCACTAAAATATCCCTATCCTTTCACTCACCTGTCCCTAGCAACACCATAATTATTACTTCCACCTTACTTCCCTCCCCTCTCTATTCATCCCATGCACTCTACACATACCTTTCCAGCCTATCTCCACCAACTCCTCCCAAATCCTCTACATACATACCCTCCTACAAAACTTTCAAATCCTACTCCCACCTTCACTTCCTTTCTATCCTTCTGCTCCTAGCTGCTGGTGATGTCTCTCCTAACCCCGGCCCCCTCGCAACAAACTCAGCACATACTAACCCAAGGATCCACACTAATCTCATACCCATCTCATGTTCCACTAAATCCTCCTTCAATACTGCCCTCTGGAGCGCACGCTCTGTTTGCAATATAACTAAATCCACTGCTGTCCATGACTTCTTCATCTCTCGTTCTATAGATTTACTAGCCATAACAGAAACCTGGCTCTCCCCCTCTGACACTGCCACCCCTGCATCTTTGTCCTTCGGTGGTCTCCAACTTACCCACAACCCAAGAAACTCTGAATGTAAAGGTGGTGGTGTTGGGTTTCTCCTCTCCCCTCACTGCTCTTTTAAACCTCTTCCCACCCCCCCTTCTCTCTCTTTCCCATCATTTGAAATACACTCAATTCGCCTTTTCAAACCCTTCTCTGCTAACATTGCTGTTATTTACCGTCCCCCTGGTTCCCCTCTTCTCTTCCTTGACCACTTTGCTGCCTGGCTACCCTATTTCCTCTCTTCTAACATTCCATCCCTAATTCTCGGGGACTTCAATATTCCTATAAACCCACCTTTGACCTCTGCAGCCACTAAACTACTTTCAATTACTTCCTCCCTCGGGCTATCGCAGTGGGCAAATTCTCCCACCCATGTAGCTGGCAATACCCTTGACCTAATCTTCACTTATGCATGTACAGTATCTAATATCTGCAACACTCCATATCCACTCTCTGATCACCACCTCTTATCATTTGCTCTCACATACCCCCTCACCCAAAAACCTCAGCCTAACCCCCCTCAACTCAGGAGGGACCTTAATTCTCTTGATCTCCAACAGTTGTCAGCTGACATTGATTCACAACTGCTGTCCATCCCTTCCCTCTCCTGTCCTTCACAGGCCATCTCCATATATAACTCTACTCTTACATCTGCCTTGAACACTGCAGCGCCACTCCAAACAAGCACCTCGAGGAGGACCCGCCCCCAACCATGGCATACTAAATCAACGCACTACCTGCAAAGATGCTCCCGTTGTGCTGAACGCTCCTGGAGGAAGTCTCGTACACAATCAGACTTTCTCCATTATAGATTCATATTGTGTTCATACAGTGCAGCCCTTGCCCTTGCCAAACAGTCCTATTTTTCCGCTCTCATTAGTTCATGTTCCCGCAACCCCAGGCGTCTCTTTCACACCTTTAATTCTCTTCTTCGCCCTGCTGTGGCCACCCCCAAAACTAACCTTACTGCTGATAACTTTGCATGTTACTTCACTGACAAGATTGAACAGCTAAGGAAAGAATTCTCCCCTCCTTGCCTTTCTGTTTCTCAATCACACATAGATCATGCCTTTCCTACCCTTCAGACATTCTCCCCAGCTACTGACCAAGAGGTGGCTGCTCTTCTTTGCTCCTCTCGCCCCACCACTTGCCCGCTCGATCCTGTCCCATCTCACCTTATTAGATCTCTCTCCACTTGTCTCGTGCCTTCTCTAACACACATCTTCAACTGTTCGCTCTCTTCTGGCATCGTCCCTGCTGACCTTAAACATGCCACTGTAGTACCTATACTAAAAAAACCATCCCTCGACCCATCCACCCCCTCTAACTACCGTCCCATATCCCTGCTCCCTTTTTCCTCAAAGCTTCTGGAAAGACTTGTCTTTACCCGTGTGTCTCATTTCCTCAATTCCAACTCTCTCCTTGACCCCCTTCAATCTGGCTTCCGCCCTCTCCACTCTACAGAGACTGCCCTTATCAAAGTTACTAACGACCTAATCACAGCTAAATACAAAGGCCACTACTCCATACTAATTCTTCTTGACCTCTCAGCGGCCTTTGACACCGTTGATCATGCTCTCCTTCTTCAAACTCTTCAATCGCTTGGTCTCTGTGACTCTGTCCTCTCATGGTTTTCCTCTTATCTCTCCCAACGCTCATTCAGTGTCTCCTTTTCTAATGATACCTCCTCCCCTTGCCCTGTCTCGGTTGGAGTTCCCCAAGGCTCCGTCCTTGGTCCCCTTTTATTTTCTCTTTATACTGCCTCTCTTGGCAAACTTATCACCTCTTTTGGATTTCACTACCACCTGTACGCTGATGACACCCAGCTATATCTCTCCTCCCCGGACCTCTCCCCTGCCGTCCTGCAACGTGTCACTGCTTGCCTTTCTTCCATCTCTGACTGGATGTCATCCCGCTTTCTGAAACTCAATCTCTCAAAAACTGAGCTCCTTGTCTTTCCTCCTCCTAATACTGATCCTCCTCTTTCGCTCTCCCTCCAAGTTTGTGGTACCAACATCAGTCCATCCTTGCAAGCGCGCTGTCTTGGCGTCATACTTGACTCTGGTCTCACCTTTGAGCCTCACATCCAGCATGTTGCCAAATCCTGTAGATTCCATCTTAAAAACATAGCCCGCATCCGCCCCTTTCTTGCACCAGATACTACCAAGGAGCTTGTCCATGCTCTAGTAATTTCCCGCATGGATTATTGTAACCCTCTCCTGATTGGTCTTCCCAATAGCCGTACTGCACCTTTACAGTCCGTAATGAATGCTGCTGCTAGATTGATTTTCCTCTCTAGTCGTTTCTCTCATACCTCACCCCTCTGCCAGTCCTTACATTGGCTTCCTGTATGCTATAGGAGTCAATTCAAGGTACTAACTCACACCTATAAAGCACTGAACAACTCTAGCCCCTCTTATATCTCCTCACAGATCCATAGGTATGTCCCTTCTCGGTCTCTCCGTTCTACCCGTGACCACCTCCTGTCCGTTGTCCGCACTTGTACGGCCAACTCGCGCTTGCAGGACTTCTCACGGGCGGCTCCCTTCCTATGGAATAGCCTGCCTACCGCCATCAGACTCTCCCCTAGTCTTGCATCTTTTAAGAAGTGCCTTAAAACCCATCTCTTTAGGAAAGCTTATGGCCTCCAAGACTAACCCTTACCTCACATACCTGTCTCTTGCCCTCTCCTAAAGGGCAGCCCACCTTATTTGATTGTAAATTCCTGTCCTAATGTGTTTTACACCCCACCTCATATAGAATGTAAGCTCGTTTGAGCAGGGTCCTCTTCAACCTATTGTTCCTGTAAGTTTATTTGTAATTGTCCTATTTATAGTTAAATCCCCCTCTCATAATATTGTAAAGCGCTACGGAATCTGTTGGCGCTATATAAATGGCAATAATAAATAAAATAAATAAATGTGAGGTGCTCTCTGGGCATGCATATCAATTTCCAATGCTCCTTTATGAGCCGGATGACATCATAGGAGGCAGAGCGTCCGCCAGCGCTGAGGGAGTCTGTGCACAGGCAAAAAGCTAACCTAAAATACACTGCAACTATTAGTAGTATAGGTTTGTATTCCTAATGCAGTGTTCCTTTAACTGTGAATGAAAATAACCCATTGATTAGCAGAGATTGTAAAAGTCTCAATTTTTGGGAGAGTTATTGGTATATGCAGGTTAACTGTGCCATCCTGCCCATGAAGCTCTGTGTAAGACAGGTTATTAAGAGATCCAGTGTGAGCCCTCCTGGAAAATTAAAGAAACCTCGGTAAGTTAAAAACAGCATCACAGTCAACAGACAGGATCTTTATTTTATGGCTTCTCTAACCACTTTCAGAAGGCTTATCCAGGGCTGCACTATGCTCTTCTGTCTCTCACAGACCGACAGACTTATAAGTATCTTTTTGTGATCAGGTGAACTCTCACAGGAGGAGATCAGAACAGTAATTGGTAGTTTTTGTTGGGTACCAAATGAGTGCTAGAATATTAATGATCAGTACAATAAATAAAAGTGGCCTGCCAAATTTAAGAACTTGACATTAATCAGTGGGACATGAAACATAAAGTTAGTGTCAGGCTCGGCACTGCAGACGTTTGTGGGCTACCTCACCGAAGACGCTCAGCCAGCTTTGAAGGCTAAGCATCACTGGAAATTTAGTTCACAAATATCTGAGCAACCAAGGTTAACCATCAATGGACTGTATGTAGTCACGTTTCCCAGCATGCACCTTATCGTCTCTTCCTGGTTGGCTGCTTACTCTATTTTCAGTCTTAATTATTTGCAAATTGAGTCTCGGGGCTAATGAGAGATTGCTTCCCTATACATTAGTTTTACCTATGTTTAAAATTAATTTAACATACAAACCGTTTTTAGAATTGTATTGATTAATGTAAAGTTATTTTTGATGACAGGTCATTTTTATGACTTTTATGCCAGTGTTTATGAATAGATGTATAAACAAACACACACTGACATATATACTATATAATTAGGGCACTGAGATGGGGCTGATGACAGGGAACAGAGCCAAGAAATAGGGGAACGATGAATTAGGTGGTCAAGGGATTTGTGGTGAATGAATGTCCAAATCAGTGTACAGTGTTCTTGGTGGGGAAATAGAATTTGTGATACAGAGTATGTTTTGGGGGAAATATTGCCTTAAATTGCTGTTTGAGATAAACATTTCTTGGTATTCCCTCATATTTTATTATAAAAATACATAAAAATGAAACCACAATAACAGATTATACTTAGTGCACTTCTGCACTTCTGCACATACTCTGTACTTAAAAATTATAATAATTAACTATTCATAATATTAATGTGAAATGGGTCAGCTTGTTTCATTATTATAAACTCTGGTTATGACTTGCATATACAGGATATACTTGAAAATGAGAGAAATCTCAATGTATCTTTCCTGGTAAAATATTTTATAAATAAATAAATACCGTATTTTTCGCTCCATAAGAAGCACTTTTTTCCCCTCAAAAGTGAGGGGAAATGTCTGTGCGTCTTATGGAGCGAATGTGAAGGTTTACTTACCTGTCTTGTAGCGTGGGGGCAGCACAGCGCGCACCGCGGTACAGGAACTTCAATTTCAGGTTCCGGTTTCCGGCGGGACTGAGAGGAAGTGCGCACTCCGTGTGCACACTTCCTTTCAGTCCTGCTGGAAACCGGAACCTGAAATTGAAGTTCCTGTACCGCGGTGCGCCCTGTGCTGCCGGCCCACGCTACAAGACAGGTAAGTAATTATGGGACAGGGGGGGGGGGGCTATGGGAGGGAAAGTGTACTATGGGACAAGGGGAAGGGGGGAGAACACTATGGGAGGAGGAGGGGGAGAACACTATGGGAGGGGAAGGGGGGAGAACACTATGGGAGGTGGAGGGGGGAGAACACTATGGGAGGAGGTGAGGGGAAGGGGAGAACACTATGGGAGGAGGTGAGGGGAAGGGGGAACACTATGGGAGGAGGGGAGGGGGGAACACTATGGGAGGGGAGGGGGGAACACTATGGGAGGAGGGGACGGGAGGGGGGAACACTATCGGAGGAGGGGAGGGGAGAACCCTATGGGAGGAGGGGAGGGGGAACACTATGGGAGGAGGGGAGGGGAGAACACTATGGGAGGAGGGGAGGGGGGAACACTATGGGAGGAGGGGAGGGGAGAACACTATGGGAGGAGGGAAGGGGGGAACACTATGGGAGGAGGGGAGGGGGAAAAACTATGGGAGGAGGGGAGGGGGGAACACTATGGCATGAGGGGAGGGGGGAACACTATGGGATGAGAACACTATTGGACAAGGGGAGGGGGGGAGAACACTATTTGACAAGGGGAGGAGGGGGTTAAAGAACACTTGGACAAGGAGATGGGGGTTAAAGAACACTATGGGACAGGGGAGGAGGGGTTAAAAATCACTATGGGACAGGGGAGGGGGCTTAAAAGATCTCTATGGGACAGGGGAGGGGTGGTAAGGAACACTATGGGACAGGGGAGGAGGGGTTAAAAATCACTATGGGACAGGGGAGGGGGCTTAAAAGATCTCTATGGGACAGGGGAGGGGTGGTAAGGAACACTATGGGACAGGGGAGGGGGGGGGGTTAAAGATCATTATGGGACAGGAGAGGGGAGTGGGTGGTAAGGAACACTATGGGACAGGGGAGAAAAAAATATATTCTGAACAAACTTTCCCATAGTAAGAAACACTATGGGATAGTTGTTTTACATATTTTTTTTTCTGGGTTTCCTCCTCTAAAAACTAGGTGCATCTTATGGTGTGGTGCGTCTTATGGAGCGAAAAATACAGTATAAGGTAATCACACACCCTGCTGAACTGGTAAGAGAGTGCACACCATTGTGAACCTTCCACAAACAGAAAGTTGGAGAATGAAACATGTCCCCTGACACACAGGCTAGAAGTAAGATGCTAAAACTGTATCCAAAAGATTATTTTGGTGTAGATCTCAAGCGAGCAGCAACACATTGGGTCTAAGGTTATAGACTTTGGAACGGGGAGGCGGGTGAAACCCTGTAGTGATAAAAACAGGAATTAGGTTGCAATGTTTACTTGCAGATTCTGGGGAACCCAGTAACTGAACAATAGACACCTGAAGTTTTTTTAAGGTAACTATAGGTCCCATCATGTGCACTCCCATTGTCTTTGTGATACAGTAGATTTATGGCATCTTCTGGAACCATGACTAATGTAGGGCTGGGTCCTGGGCAGACAACTCTGTGGAGCTGTAGATATCCATTAGCAAAGTAGGCCTCATGTACACAGTATCCAATATATGTGATATGCGATGGCAGTAAAAGACAATATGGATTTAGCAAATTTAATTAAAGCGGCACTGTCATGCCAAACTTACCTTTCTTTAATCGATTCCTCTTCTCTCCCTCTCTCAGGATCTGTTCTTCATTTGTCTTATGGAGGTTTCAAACGCCTGACCAGCTTTGACCTGCGGAGGAGCAAAGTGTGCTTCATTTCTGGTGGTCAGAGCAATTTTCCCACAATTCTCACCTTTGATACGTGATCTCGCAATGCATCCTGTCGGTATTCCCAAAATGTCCTGTAAGACAGAACGCCGGCGAAACTACCAAATTTCATCCTAACAAAATGAGAACAGTTTCTCCATTCATAAATAAAATTATTTTTACTGGAGCAATTTGGTGTATTCAAGCTCTATTATGGGTGAGAATTTAGAGCTATTTAGGCATATATTTATATACAATTTCAATTGAGCAGCTTCCACACTTCTACAGGTGTTCCCTTCACCAGATATAAAGTATTGTAGTAAAATGTATAAGAAGTGGAGCGATATAAAGTGAATAAGCCCCTATCACCAAACAAAGATAAATTTTAATTTATACTTAGACTTTGCTGGATAGGATTCAAATTTCAAATGCAACATGCAAAAAAAGATCAACAAGAGATCATAGCACAGATCTGTATGGACTGATATAAATTCATATACGTATGTATAATATAAAAATTAACAATTTATTGTATACAATTCATAAAACAGCTAAAATGTAGCTAAATAGCAGTAAAAAACAAATTCCTGCTTACTGGAAATGATGGTGAGCATAACGGTATATGTTCCCGTTTGCTCACAGCAAGACTGTCCCACACTGGGTGATGTCTCCTGAATCACACGAGTTTGAATGGAGCTCCTGTTATTGAAGTCGGGTCGGCAGGCGAGTGTAAGCTCGTTCTCTACTTCCGTGTTCCCGGCTCGTATTTTGGCTCCGCCTCCTCTTTTGCGTGATTGCGTGTTTGTCACGTGTCTGTCTACGCGTTTCGCCGTTCTCGGACGGCTTCGTCAGGACGTGATGCGCTGGAGTCGGTCTTCACTAATGTGCATTTTTATACGAGTGATCCAATGCCTAATTGGCTTAATTTCTTTCCAGTCCGCATTTGCCTATGTATGGTGTCCCAGATAGATCAATTGGATTAGCAAGCACATCCTATTGTAAACGGAAGGCTGCTTTTCCTTCATTTATTGTGGGATCTTCATTTCTTATGTACTACACATATACATTACATGTTTAAAATAAAATATTTATACACAATCAAAAAAATTTAATTAAGTATTTATACATAATCATAAAAATCCAATGTAATTGTATTTACAAATTTACACACTTTATATGAATTTCTTTTTTACTGTAACGTGTTTTTCCTTTTGTTACATATCTTATAGAAAGAAAGAAAGAAAAAAAATGTGCATGTTAATGCAATTGGATTTGTTATATATTTTGACAGATATTTTTCTCAAATATTTTTCTTTCTTATTCTTATATAATTTCCTATGTGGAAAGCGGAGGGGAAGCAGAAAATTATAATGCTGCGCTTCCAATACTGACATTTCACCATTGTGTTTTCTTTTAACTTATCGTGATCAAGTTAATATATCGTGATTTAACCCCATTTACATACATACATTTGCAAAGTAATATAGTAAAGTCCTATCAATGTGCATGTAGATAGCTACTCCCTATATTGCATATGAAGGTTAGGTATACTTCAATCTACAGTTCTCAGGAATCTAGAAAGTGGCAAATCTCAAAGTCATTGTTTAGTCCGTTGGGGATGAGGGTGTTGAGTTCAAATATCCACCTCATCTCCATTCGGCCCAAATTTTGAATAGGATTGCCTCCTCTCCAGTTTTTCTTTATCTGTTGGATTCCCATAAATTCCAAAAGGGAAGGGTCAGAATTGTGGAACTCTTCAAAATGTAGAGAAACTTGATGTTGTGGAAATTTTCTCCTGATGTTATATGCATGTTCACAGATTCTAGTTTTCAATTGCCTAGTGGTTCTGCCTATATATCTTAGGCCACAGGGACATTTTAACATGTATATTACATTTTGGGTTTGGCAGGAAATGAGTTCTCTTATCTTATGTGTCTTACTGTTTACTGTAAATTCCTTAATGCCCTGTTTGTCACTTTTTGTGTTACGGCAGGCATTACAGTTACCACATCTAAAGAAACCTTTTAATTGGTTCAAAAAATTGGGTTTGACTGTGTTTCTATCTTGGATGTTATCTGTCAAAATTCTTTTCATATTCTTGACACCTCTATGGACAATTCTAGGAGTGGAGGGTAGGAATTTTGCTAGAGTTGGGTCTTTAAGTAACCAGTGCCAATGTTCAGAAATTATTTTTCTGACTTGCTTGTTCTGGTATCCCGAGAATTGGCAGATGAATGGAACACACACTTCTTTCTTAGAGTCTTCTCTCTCTTTTTGAACCCTATAGGTTAACAGGCTATCTCTATCAACATTATCGATGTCCTCTACAGCTTTAGCCAAAATGCGGTCATCATATCCTCTTTCTCTGAAGTCAGAGATGATCCGCTGGCTTTGATCTAAAAACACTATCTGATCGGTGCAGTTTCTCTTTATTCTAGTTAGTTGGCTTTTCGGAATATTCATAAGCCACGGACTGTAGTGGCAGCTGCCTACATCTATATAGCTGTTCACATCAATAGATTTAAAGAAAGATTTCGTTTTAACTTGTCCTTCCTCTATGTATACCGTAAGGTCTAGGAAATTGACTTCCTTTGTGCTGTAGTCAAAAGATAGACTTATTCCCCATTTGTTCAGATTGATGTACTGGATGAAAGATTTCAAATGATCTTCCCCTCCTTTCCAAATGAAGAATAGGTCATCGATATATCTTTTGTAAAGCACCAAGTTCGCCTCCCAGCCACTGCCCTCTCCTAAATGGAGGGACTCCCAGCGTGTCATAAAAAGATTTGCGTAGCTGGGGGCGAACTTGGTGCCCATAGCCGTGCCGCATATCTGGAGGTAGAAGTCCTGATTGAACCAAAAGAAATTATTATGTAAAATAAAATCAATGGCGTCTACAATAAATCTAATTTGACTACTCGGGTAGGAAGACTTTTCTTCCAGAGTGCTCTTTATCGTCTGGATTCCAAGTTTATGATCAATATTAGTGTATAATGCGGCTACATCTGCTGTTACTAATAGCCAATGGTCTTCCCACTTAATATTCTGCAGTTCTTGTAAAATATTAGTAGTATCCTTTAGATATGATGGAGAGGTCTTTACCAAAGGCTGTAGCAGGTGATCTACGTATTCTGAAAGTCTACAAGATATAGAATTAATTCCCGAGATTATAGGTCTTCCTGGAGGCTTGTCTTTGTCCTTGTGTAATTTCGGGAGAAAGTAAAACACTGGTATCTTTTCAAATTTAATTTCTATATACTCTTTTTCCTTCTGATTTAGTACCTCTTCATCATATCCTCTCTCAACCAACTCCAAGAATTTCTTCTTGATTTCTTGTGTTGGATTGTGGGATAATTTTTTATATGTGGTATCATCTCCAAGTAATCTATTAGATTCCTGTAAGTAATATTCGTGATTCATAATTACCACCCCTCCCCCCTTGTCGGCAGGTTTGATTACTATATCGGTATCCTGTCTTAAGTCTCTGAGTGCTGCATGTTCTTGGGGAGTTAAATTTGATTGGAATCTTTTTTTTGAGGGTTTTAGTTTTTGTATATCTAAATTGACCATATTTTGAAAAGTGGTCATTGTTTCTGACATTTGCCATTTAGGATGGAATAAGGATCTTTCTTTTAATGAACTTGGTGCTTTACAAAAGATATATCGATGACCTATTCTTCATTTGGAAAGGAGGGGAAGATCATTTGAAATCTTTCATCCAGTACATCAATCTGAACAAATGGGGAATAAGTCTATCTTTTGACTACAGCACAAAGGAAGTCAATTTCCTAGACCTTACGGTATACATAGAGGAAGGACAAGTTAAAACGAAATCTTTCTTTAAATCTATTGATGTGAACAGCTATATAGATGTAGGCAGCTGCCACTACAGTCCGTGGCTTATGAATATTCCGAAAAGCCAACTAACTAGAATAAAGAGAAACTGCACCGATCAGATAGTGTTTTTAGATCAAAGCCAGCGGATCATCTCTGACTTCAGAGAAAGAGGATATGATGACCGCATTTTGGCTAAAGCTGTAGAGGACATCGATAATGTTGATAGAGATAGCCTGTTAACCTATAGGGTTCAAAAAGAGAGAGAAGACTCTAAGAAAGAAGTGTGTGTTCCATTCATCTGCCAATTCTCGGGATACCAGAACAAGCAAGTCAGAAAAATAATTTCTGAACATTGGCACTGGTTACTTAAAGACCCAACTCTAGCAAAATTCCTACCCTCCACTCCTAGAATTGTCCATAGAGGTGTCAAGAATATGAAAAGAATTTTGACAGATAACATCCAAGATAGAAACACAGTCAAACCCAATTTTTTGAACCAATTAAAAGGTTTCTTTAGATGTGGTAACTGTAATGCCTGCCGTAACACAAAAAGTGACAAACAGGGCATTAAGGAATTTACAGTAAACAGTAAGACACATAAGATAAGAGAACTCATTTCCTGCCAAACCCAAAATGTAATATACATGTTAAAATGTCCCTGTGGCCTAAGATATATAGGCAGAACCACTAGGCAATTGAAAACTAGAATCTGTGAACATGCATATAACATCAGGAGAAAATTTCCACAACATCAAGTTTCTCTACATTTTGAAGAGTTCCACAATTCTGACCCTTCCCTTTTGGAATTTATGGGAATCCAACAGATAAAGAAAAACTGGAGAGGAGGCAATCCTATTCAAAATTTGGGCCGAATGGAGATGAGGTGGATATTTGAACTCAACACCCTCATCCCCAACGGACTAAACAATGACTTTGAGATTTGCCACTTTCTAGATTCCTGAGAACTGTAGATTGAAGTATACCTAACCTTCATATGCAATATAGGGAGTAGCTATCTACATGCACATTGATAGGACTTTACTATATTACTTTGCAAATGTATGTATGTAAATGGGGTTAAATCACGATATATTAACTTGATCACGATAAGTTAAAAGAAAACACAATGGTGAAATGTCAGTATTGGAAGCGCAGCATTATAATTTTCTGCTTCCCCTCCGCTTTCCACATAGGAAATTATATAAGAATAAGAAAGAAAAATATTTGAGAAAAATATCTGTCAAAATATATAACAAATCCAATTGCATTAACATGCACATTTTTTTTCTTTCTTTCTTTCTATAAGATATGTAACAAAAGGAAAAACACGTTACAGTAAAAAAGAAATTCATATAAAGTGTGTAAATTTGTAAATACAATTACATTGGATTTTTATGATTATGTATAAATACTTAATTAAATTTTTTTGATTGTGTATAAATATTTTATTTTAAACATGTAATGTATATGTGTAGTACATAAGAAATGAAGATCCCACAATAAATGAAGGAAAAGCAGCCTTCCGTTTACAATAGGATGTGCTTGCTAATCCAATTGATCTATCTGGGACACCATACATAGGCAAATGCGGACTGGAAAGAAATTAAGCCAATTAGGCATTGGATCACTCGTATAAAAATGCACATTAGTGAAGACCGACTCCAGCGCATCACGTCCTGACGAAGCCGTCCGAGAACGGCGAAACGCGTAGACAGACACGTGACAAACACGCAATCACGCAAAAGAGGAGGCGGAGCCAAAATACGAGCCGGGAACACGGAAGTAGAGAACGAGCTTACACTCGCCTGCCGACCCGACTTCAATAACAGGAGCTCCATTCAAACTCGTGTGATTCAGGAGACATCACCCAGTGTGGGACAGTCTTGCTGTGAGCAAACGGGAACATATACCGTTATGCTCACCATCATTTCCAGTAAGCAGGAATTTGTTTTTTACTGCTATTTAGCTACATTTTAGCTGTTTTATGAATTGTATACAATAAATTGTTAATTTTTATATTATACATACGTATATGAATTTATATCAGTCCATACAGATCTGTGCTATGATCTCTTGTTGATCTTTTTTTGCATGTTGCATTTGAAATTTGAATCCTATCCAGCAAAGTCTAAGTATAAATTAAAATTTATCTTTGTTTGGTGATAGGGGCTTATTCACTTTATATCGCTCCACTTCTTATACATTTTACTACAATACTTTATATCTGGTGAAGGGAACACCTGTAGAAGTGTGGAAGCTGCTCAATTGAAATTGTATATAAATATATGCCTAAATAGCTCTAAATTCTCACCCATAATAGAGCTTGAATACACCAAATTGCTCCAGTAAAAATAATTTTATTTCTGTATAACCATTAACTCCCTTATTTACTGTTGAGCAAATATATATAAAAGAAACATCCCAATATGGATGTATTTAGCAAACGAACAGCCCGATGTATAGACATGGATGACAAATTCAAAAATATGTCCTCCAGTTTTTCTAATCAACCAATAAAAGAGGATACATTAGGGCTAAAATTAATATGCCGCAAATTGGAAACATTGTTAACAAAGGAACTCAAAATTAAATTAGAAATAGCAACTTTAGAAAAATATATCACAGAAAAAATAGTCCCAAGAGGCTTAAGATATGGGAAGCTTCCTGCGTTTGATAGAGAAGATGGGGAATTTATGGATGAGTGGTATGCTCTAATGGACAATCTCTCTTTCCAGACAATGACCTTCATCATCAAACGCAGGCAGCTGACCCTGCGCAAATTAGACAGAGATATTTTAGAACTTAAGAAAGAATGCGAAAAACTCAAAAACGAGAAAGAATTCATAGATAAAACATATGTAATTGGAGAAAGAATTGACAAATTAGAACATGATGTGATACTAGTTAAACAGAAGAAATACTATCGTGACCAAAAAGACTATATGACCAAAACAGCCTACACCAAAAAATATGAAAATGGTAATGAACACAATAACTCTACAAGAAATGGAAATAACAAATTCCATTTCAACAAAAACCTAAGATCCCCATATAAGAAAGAATATAGAAATTACAACAGTCCCCAGAACCCTCCAATGAATGCCTCTAGGGGTTTTAGAGAAAATGACTTTAGAAGAAAACAGGGAGATTCCTATGGATTCCAAAAATGGGAAACCCAGAAAAGAAAACCCTATAGTCAGTATAAAGGACAGAGACATGAGAGCTTTAATTTGCCCACTAGAAATCGTTTTGAACCTCTAGGAAAAACAAATGAGAATCCCACTACTCCTTTTTTAGAGAAACGCAGGAGGAATTGGGAACCGAGTCCTCCCTCTATGTACAACAAAAGAATGAGAAGGAGAGAAGGAGAAAATGTAGAGGGGGAAAAAGAACTAAGAGAGGCATAAAAGACAATACAGCTCAAATAGAACCAGTGGGCATCTTTAATCTATCAAACAAACAATTAAACCAAGCCCACATTTCACTATTAAATAAGGGCCTAAAGTTCGCCCCCACAAGAGATCTAGATAAATTCCAATTCTTTGTGGATTTAAATAAATTCACGAGAAACCTTTGTTTAAAAAAGCATTTTGATACCAGAAATATGGAAACACCTATAGTTTTGGATACACAACGAGAGTTGATGGATGAAGAAGTAACACACACTTCATTAAAAGAAAGATCCTTATTCCATCCTAAATGGCAAATGTCAGAAACAATGACCACTTTTCAAAATATGGTCAATTTAGATATACAAAAACTAAAACCCTCAAAAAAAAGATTCCAATCAAATTTAACTCCCCAAGAACATGCAGCACTCAGAGACTTAAGACAGGATACCGATATAGTAATCAAACCTGCCGACAAGGGGGGAGGGGTGGTAATTATGAATCACGAATATTACTTACAGGAATCTAATAGATTACTTGGAGATGATACCACATATAAAAAATTATCCCACAATCCAACACAAGAAATCAAGAAGAAATTCTTGGAGTTGGTTGAGAGAGGATATGATGAAGAGGTACTAAATCAGAAGGAAAAAGAGTATATAGAAATTAAATTTGAAAAGATACCAGTGTTTTACTTTCTCCCGAAATTACACAAGGACAAAGACAAGCCTCCAGGAAGACCTATAATCTCGGGAATTAATTCTATATCTTGTAGACTTTCAGAATACGTAGATCACCTGCTACAGCCTTTGGTAAAGACCTCTCCATCATATCTAAAGGATACTACTAATATTTTACAAGAACTGCAGAATATTAAGTGGGAAGACCATTGGCTATTAGTAACAGCAGATGTAGCCGCATTATACACTAATATTGATCATAAACTTGGAATCCAGACGATAAAGAGCACTCTGGAAGAAAAGTCTTCCTACCCGAGTAGTCAAATTAGATTTATTGTAGACGCCATTGATTTTATTTTACATAATAATTTCTTTTGGTTCAATCAGGACTTCTACCTCCAGATATGCGGCACGGCTATGGGCACCAAGTTCGCCCCCAGCTACGCAAATCTTTTTATGACACGCTGGGAGTCCCTCCATTTAGGAGAGGGCAGTGGCTGGGTAGGCGAACTTGGTGCTTTACAAAAGATATATCGATGACCTATTCTTCATTTGGAAAGGAGGGGAAGATCATTTGAAATCTTTCATCCAGTACATCAATCTGAACAAATGGGGAATAAGTCTATCTTTTGACTACAGCACAAAGGAAGTCAATTTCCTAGACCTTACGGTATACATAGAGGAAGGACAAGTTAAAACGAAATCTTTCTTTAAATCTATTGATGTGAACAGCTATATAGATGTAGGCAGCTGCCACTACAGTCCGTGGCTTATGAATATTCCGAAAAGCCAACTAACTAGAATAAAGAGAAACTGCACCGATCAGATAGTGTTTTTAGATCAAAGCCAGCGGATCATCTCTGACTTCAGAGAAAGAGGATATGATGACCGCATTTTGGCTAAAGCTGTAGAGGACATCGATAATGTTGATAGAGATAGCCTGTTAACCTATAGGGTTCAAAAAGAGAGAGAAGACTCTAAGAAAGAAGTGTGTGTTCCATTCATCTGCCAATTCTCGGGATACCAGAACAAGCAAGTCAGAAAAATAATTTCTGAACATTGGCACTGGTTACTTAAAGACCCAACTCTAGCAAAATTCCTACCCTCCACTCCTAGAATTGTCCATAGAGGTGTCAAGAATATGAAAAGAATTTTGACAGATAACATCCAAGATAGAAACACAGTCAAACCCAATTTTTTGAACCAATTAAAAGGTTTCTTTAGATGTGGTAACTGTAATGCCTGCCGTAACACAAAAAGTGACAAACAGGGCATTAAGGAATTTACAGTAAACAGTAAGACACATAAGATAAGAGAACTCATTTCCTGCCAAACCCAAAATGTAATATACATGTTAAAATGTCCCTGTGGCCTAAGATATATAGGCAGAACCACTAGGCAATTGAAAACTAGAATCTGTGAACATGCATATAACATCAGGAGAAAATTTCCACAACATCAAGTTTCTCTACATTTTGAAGAGTTCCACAATTCTGACCCTTCCCTTTTGGAATTTATGGGAATCCAACAGATAAAGAAAAACTGGAGAGGAGGCAATCCTATTCAAAATTTGGGCCGAATGGAGATGAGGTGGATATTTGAACTCAACACCCTCATCCCCAACGGACTAAACAATGACTTTGAGATTTGCCACTTTCTAGATTCCTGAGAACTGTAGATTGAAGTATACCTAACCTTCATATGCAATATAGGGAGTAGCTATCTACATGCACATTGATAGGACTTTACTATATTACTTTGCAAATGTATGTATGTAAATGGGGTTAAATCACGATATATTAACTTGATCACGATAAGTTAAAAGAAAACACAATGGTGAAATGTCAGTATTGGAAGCGCAGCATTATAATTTTCTGCTTCCCCTCCGCTTTCCACATAGGAAATTATATAAGAATAAGAAAGAAAAATATTTGAGAAAAATATCTGTCAAAATATATAACAAATCCAATTGCATTAACATGCACATTTTTTTTCTTTCTTTCTTTCTATAAGATATGTAACAAAAGGAAAAACACGTTACAGTAAAAAAGAAATTCATATAAAGTGTGTAAATTTGTAAATACAATTACATTGGATTTTTATGATTATGTATAAATACTTAATTAAATTTTTTTGATTGTGTATAAATATTTTATTTTAAACATGTAATGTATATGTGTAGTACATAAGAAATGAAGATCCCACAATAAATGAAGGAAAAGCAGCCTTCCGTTTACAATAGGATGTGCTTGCTAATCCAATTGATCTATCTGGGACACCATACATAGGCAAATGCGGACTGGAAAGAAATTAAGCCAATTAGGCATTGGATCACTCGTATAAAAATGCACATTAGTGAAGACCGACTCCAGCGCATCACGTCCTGACGAAGCCGTCCGAGAACGGCGAAACGCGTAGACAGACACGTGACAAACACGCAATCACGCAAAAGAGGAGGCGGAGCCAAAATACGAGCCGGGAACACGGAAGTAGAGAACGAGCTTACACTCGCCTGCCGACCCGACTTCAATAACAGGAGCTCCATTCAAACTCGTGTGATTCAGGAGACATCACCCAGTGTGGGACAGTCTTGCTGTGAGCAAACGGGAACATATACCGTTATGCTCACCATCATTTCCAGTAAGCAGGAATTTGTTTTTTACTGCTATTTAGCTACATTTTAGCTGTTTTATGAATTGTATACAATAAATTGTTAATTTTTATATTATACATACGTATATGAATTTATATCAGTCCATACAGATCTGTGCTATGATCTCTTGTTGATCTTTTTTTGCATGTTGCATTTGAAATTTGAATCCTATCCAGCAAAGTCTAAGTATAAATTAAAATTTATCTTTGTTTGGTGATAGGGGCTTATTCACTTTATATCGCTCCACTTCTTATACATTTTACTAGTTTCTCCATTCATGTTAGGACGTAATTCGGGATTTTGTTCGGATCGCAATTTCATTAGAATGGATGAAACTCTGATCCTATTCGTGCCGCGGCTGCATCTTGCATTCGCTTAGTAAATAGCTTCCTCTTTCTCACGGTATCAGGGAGCATAGCGAGTAGGGGGGCATAGCGAGTAGGGGCAGAATTTACTAATACTAAGTAATATTTACTTAGTATTAGTAAATTTGCCTGAAAGACCAATTTAGGTCTTTCAGCTTTTTGGTAGATAGCTCCCTAATACCGTGAGGGAATACTGACATGAAGCATAGCGAGATCACGTATCAAAGGTGAGAATTGTGGGAAAATTGCTCTGACCACCGGAAATGAAGTACACTTTGCTCCTCCGCTGGTCATAGCTGGTCAGACGTAGGAAACCTCCATAAGACTTTGTCTTATGTTTTAAAGAAAACTAGGAAGAAATAAAGAACAGATCCTGACAGAGGGAGAGAAGAGGAATCAATTAAAGAAAGGTAAGTTCAGCATGACAGTGCCGCTTTAAGGATGAAGTACAAAAACTGTGTGAGAGCATTGGGATGAAAATTACCCTTGTACAGTATTTGATCATTTGTGAAATGCAAATATAAATCCTGTAACACAGTCATTTAAGTAATTGAAGGAGCAATATAGATACATCTATGTGCTAAGCGCTCTGATAAAAATGGAGCAAACTATTTAGCATAGGTGAGTGAGCAATCAGACTCACTCCGCAAAATGATTAAGATAAAATCTTTATGAAATAATTAGACTGACTGTGCTGGAATTCCAGCCCAGTCAAAAGATATACTGAGACAAAGTAGGGACTTTGCCTTTTTATCCTACGCCTGGCACGTCTTGACACTGAGCGGAGTCACCGCCGTCAAGAAGTGTCAATCTTGGCTCTATCTAGGGGAGAAGAGGTCCTGGTGGTGCAAGTGAGAAAGGTAATTTAAACGTATCTTTTGCCTGCTCCAGGCCATCAGACCCACAGTGGCGATGTCACCGTCGGGGATCTTGGCAAATTATGCAAAGTTTGACTCTGTTATCTATCTTACAACATGTTCCAGACTATGTTACCCATCCAATTTTTTTCTTAGACTCCTACTTCCTACTTCTTCTCTGACAGTCCACCAGAACTAATCTCAGACTGTAATCCAACTACCACTTCTCTCCTTTGCATGCACATCCTACTCCTTTTATGTGCTTTTGTTTCTCTAATTTTCTAGCCTTGCCTGTTCGACTTTATCCATACTGTTTTTTTTGTTTTTTGTAATAAATCTTCCAGGTTTCCCCTCATTCCTGTTTTTTTCCATTTATCTATTTAGCTAGGGATTTTTATAGTTCACAATCAGAACAAGCCTGGCTCTCTCATCAATCCTGCCAAACTCCATTCACATCTTTCTTCCACATTGTCACCTACCCTCCCTCTTCTTTTTTTTGTACCGGATATTTAGAGAATATATCCAGCTGAAAACTGCTTTCTGTTTACTAATTAAACCAATCAAAATGTTAATGAGGCTGATAATGTTAGAGTGTTAGGAACTGACCACAGAACCCTGTCTAAAAATGAGTAGGCAGAGTGCTGTGTCCTGACTGGAGCCTTCTGCTGCAAGAATTATTGTAATAACCTTCTCAAACCCATTGACCCTGTTTGTGGCTGAATCATGTGTTCATATTGAGTAGTTCTGTCTGAGCAGAGTATTTATTTTCTATACACGTCCTTGTATTCTTGTTTATTTGGCTGCCGTTTGCCTGTGATAATGAAATGGATACAATGACAGGGTTGTGGTTAGAGTAACAGGGTAGTGGTTAGAGTGACAACACAATGAAACAGTGTCCAACCCATTGTGGCAATTGGGCGTTCCCATCGTTAAGGATATGTGTCTTGTGTAACGCTTTTACACAATGACGTGATCTTCATATCTGGTGTCAAAAATCCGCTAACACCAAATTTACTCAACAGAACATTTATATATTCAGTCAGTTGGTTTATTGAGAATATTTAACTCTTGAATGCACATGTTGCTGACATTAGTAAAATATATGCTGGTGAGGTACCAAACAAATATATATATATGAGATTAGAGAACTGTATCTCACATTCTGCTGGCTTTATATGTACTGCAAAGTTTCAGGAAGCATTTTTAATAAGTGGTCTAAAAAACTGTTTTGTGAGGTCAAGTATTTTAAAAACTTGATAGTGGTGGATGAACGCCACTTGTGATATGCCTTCTGTTAAAGCATCCACGGGATGCTCAGTCCCTTTATATACTCTAGAGCAGTGTTCCCCAACCCAGTCCTCATGGGCCACCAACAGTCCAGGATTTATGTTTGTCCCTGTTTTATTCCAATGGAGATACTGACAAAACCTGGACTGTTGGTGGTCCATGAGGACTGGGTTGGGGAATAGCGCTCTAGAGCGCAGGGAACCTACCACAAATTATGTATGGGTAGAGGGGGATTTCCACAACTTTCAAAAAGTCCTGTAAAATGTTAATCTTGCAATGCTCATCGTTGTTATCAATGCCTTTTTATGGTTTCTTGATATTTTGCTTTTTGTGTATGTATTTCCCTGTTCAGAAGGTTATATTGGTGCAGTTTTATTTTTTGAAAAGTTATGGAAGACCTGAATCCTTTTAGAATGCATAATTAGGGATGGGAGGTTTGATAAGGATTTTGTTTCTTGCTATATTTGGTAGATTCTGAAAGGTTGCAACATGTTTAAAGTCATTGTGGTGGGAAGTTATTCACTTAGAACCACAGGACTGATAAACCCCTAGTTCTGTTTTAGTTTTAAATGGGGGTAACTGTATGGTGGCCAGAGGCTTGTAAATATATAGATTGACGTCTTCTAGCAAAGCTGGCGGTTTTCTTATGAAGATAGGTTGTCTATATTTAGTTGGTCTGGACTAAGGATTTCTTCTTTGGCATCAAAACCATAATAATCTAAAAGGCATTTGTTTATTTTATTAGTGCAATCTATTAATTTATCAGGGTATATGCTTGCTGGTTCCATCTTACACTTCAGAACTACGGATCACTTTATTAGCAGCGTGTTAAACACACATCTATGGGGATGCCTACCAGCTCTTCCCTAAATTTCTCATCCCTTATAACTTCCTCCACTGTCTTCTATTTACTGTGCTCCCTCCTCCTAAACACCTATGCCATCCTTCAGGTACATACAGATAGTTTGATTACCTCTGGGTCTCTCGTGCCTTTAGATTGTAAGCTGGTTTGGGCATGGCCATGTTCACCTACTGTTCCTGTATGTCAAACATGTTTTGTTCGAATTAATTGTTTGTCTTGTTGAATATGTTGGCGCTATATACAATAATTATAAATTGGTAAACTACCAAGTCAAACTAAGATCTCGACAATAGTTACAAACTAAGTGGACTGGCCATTCTGCAGTCTGTTTACCAACGCATGCGTATATTGATATTCCAAGCATTTTTGGATAGTGTGATGGGGGTTATCCCAGCCATATGCTGCTATCAGACATCACAAGGCTCCTGACTAACTTATTGTTTTTGTAAAGTAATACTAAAATGAACTTGTCCACAAATGTTGCATATGCACAGCTTCAATCTTGCGAAACAGTCAGCAGTTGTACCGAGTAAAATAATATTACTTCCTGCAGGCTTTCCCCACACATTGCATATGGATGGAGCCTCCTTCCTTTGCCACGCGTCTTAATTTATATGCATTACCTTTTCCTCCTTGTGCTGGATCACAATATCTGAATGCTACCATTTTGTTCTTTTCTGTCCACAATATGACCTTCTGTGGATTGTGGGTAAATTAGATTAGCAACTGGAATGGAACTTTGCTTAAGTTCCGCCAGTTGTCAAAATTGCTCCCTGTAAGAAAAATAGCCCCTAGTTTGTATTATATACAACTTTAAAAAATTAGGTCAATTTAAAAGAAACAATAAGTGAAAGGAAATTGAGGGACAAACAAGTTTAAGTTAATAGCAGAACCTGCAAAGCAACAGTGCTATTTTAAAGAAGCCCTGGCCCCAAATAATATAAACCACATCTTACATTTCTTTTACCAAGCAGATACATGCTAGCAGTTGTGGAAGACCACTGTATCGTTTAACAGCAGGGCGCTGTGTTTACCGCTATCCCGACAACAATACAGTAAAGGCCAAAAAGGGCTAAATAATAAAACACTAACGTTTCACTTATACATTTGCTAGGAATATTGCTAGCACAATTTTTAGATTTAATTGCAGTTTTTTCAAGTGACAGTAAGTGGTGTTAGGCATGACATGGGCACATTAATGAGACTTATGTTATCCAGTTTTGTGGAACAAATGTTGCAGGTAACATTTTCTGTAAAGTCAAGAGATATGTGTATTTTCACTCCACTTCCCTTTATAGTGTAAGCTTGTTTGAGCAGAGCGTTGTGCACTTTCTGTACGTCTAACTTGTCTTGTTGCAATTACTTTTTGTTAGTTACCTATTGTACAGTTCTGCAGAATTTATTGGCGCTTCATAACAAAAATAATTAAAAGTAGTACTTAAAATAAATATCTTACATGCATTTAAATCTTTAATGTTATCAAAATGTTAATTCAAGCAGTGGACACATGAATATTGCCGTCAAATAATGACCCATGTTTTCATTTTGCAGAGGAAACCGCCTTGCATTGCTGGAAGTGAGGTGCACAGTCTGCTCAGCCTTGTTTGCAGGAGATAACCTCGTCACCCTACTAGTGTCCTCTACCTCAACTTCAAAAATTTGAATGATGGGGCTTGGAGCACTTCCGGGGTTTAACCGTTTATACGATATTGCTTTTCCTCTTAGGTGGGGGTCCTCGGGAAGCTTTGTGTGTGATGAGTTTAGATTTATCGGCAATCTACAGTCATTGTTTGTTTAATGTGCTCGGAGTGAGGTCGGTTGAACTTTGAGAAGGAGGTCTAACACAAACTATTGTGTTCTAGGCAAAAAATAGCTATGTGTATTTTCGGAGAGGCAGGAAACTGTCCCTCTTAGTGCATCCGATAAGCAGAGAGACCTTGTGTCACTGCTGGCCAAGTTGGTAGTGAATCATTAAAGGCGGAGGGAGTGATGGAAGTGGTTCAAGCAAACTTGGCTGGGAAGGATGCTAATATAATATTTTACTCCTAGACTAGTAGAGGAAACGTGCTTTATTACTTTGTGATTGGACTCTAGGGAAAATGTTTAAGTAACAGAGAGTAAGGATAAAATAAAACCGAAGGCTGCTTAGCTCTTTTACGTGAAACTAAAAGCACCAACTCTTAGTGTTTATAACCAGCTTACTGCTAAGCTCGCAAACATGCAGTAACCTCTTCCTGTCTTCCCAAACCTTTGAATTGTCAGTAGCATTAATAAGCAATGCTGCGGAATACGTTGGAGCTTTATAAATGAAGAATGATTATTGCATTCTTATAGAAAACGGTCAGACTTTTCACCAACTCTGATGTTGGCAGCCACTATAGATATTTGATACCATTTCCCAGTTGCATTCAGAAATAGTAGTTATGAATCCAAACGTTTTAATATACAGGGTCCCACGCAGGCTCCTGTTTATAGGTATATAATTGTATTTGTGATGAGCATGAAGATGCTTCTAGAGATGGCTGTGGGAACTGACAAAAGTTAACAGTGGAAGCTCCACCTTTTGTCACTTTGTGTCATTCTTGGGCTGACAGTAGTTTCAGAGAATTGAATTGGAATGTTGGTGAAACTCCAACACAGTCCAGACAAGTATTTCCTAAAGATTTGTATTTTAGTCATAAAGTGAATTTTTACTTTATCTTGCCCCACATGAGGCAGCAAACTATGCTACCTCATACAGCCAGGGAGACCACAGCACACACATTTTACAGCAGTATCTAAGACATTTTTTCAATAAATATTCTTAATAACTCCTGAAGGTTGGAGGCAATTGTGCTGGATCTACGTTGGCCATATATCAGCCCAAGAATGTAAATTACCCCTATCATGGCATCCCATTTACAAAAGAAGACAACCTATGGTATTGATAATAGGGTATGTCTAGTATTTTTTAGTAGCCACTCACTCACAAACCTAAGCCAAAGTTAGTGTTTTATTTTATTTTTTTGCTTTTTTCACATATGATATCATTGTCATGATATGTTTTACTGTTTTGAACCACTCATATTTGCATTTCGCCAAGTCTCCCGAGTACAACAGTACCCTCCATGTACAGGTTTTATGGTGTTTTGATCAAGCTAATGAAGCAAAACACATTTTGGCTGGATTAGTTTAGTGGACTAGTATGTACTTTTATTAAAGTCCTAGTTAGGGTAGTAATACTAAAACGGAGTCCAATAGAGTGGAACTTGGGTCCAAGGTTGGTCTCTGGAATTGTAGGGTTCTGCTCCTCGCAGTATTCAGATATATAGGAGAGGGCGATGAATGATGAAAAGGATGATGGCGCAGGGTGAACCAAGAGGTATCAAATATAAATAGAAGAGGTCTTACTTAAAAATTGAAACAGTAATGGTGCAGTATGTTCCAAAATTGGATAAGAATTGTTAAAATATAGTAGATACACTCACATTTGATAGAGCTTATACTAGCTCTAGTGTAGTAGGCATACAGCGGTATGATCCCTGCCTCTGGGATATATGATGATTGTTCTTAGAGATGGTAACAGGAGCTCAGAGAGGAGATAATAAAACAGCAATAGTGCTCTCAGTAAAATATTTCTGGTATATAAAATATAATAAAATATACTCACAGTATATAGGGCAGGCTAACTGCTCTATGACACGGGCATAGGTGGTATGATCCCCACCTGGGATTCTTTGGAGTATAAGAAAAAATAAAATAAAGTAAAAAATCCAGGTAGTTGTTTTAATCCATTGATAAAGCCTATATGGTGAAACACATTTGGATATTGTACTGATTTTAATTGTTAATAGATTTTGGTCCTTTTATTCTTTTGTACCATCATCTTTTATTTACATTTTTTATTCTACTTTATTTTCTACAACTACCTGGCCTTTTTACTTTATTTTATTTTTTCTTATACTCCAAAGAATCCCATTCCCATATATGTCTTGCTATTGGTGTTTCATTTTTGTATTTAACTGAACGGATATGTTCTAAAATATGCAATTTGAACCGCCTAAAAGTCTTTCTGGTATATTTTGTTTACCACAGGAGCATGTCAAAAGATAAACTACTCCTGTGGTATTGCAATTGAAGAAATCTTTTACTTGTATCTTATTGTCACCTGAACTATCCTCGATGGTTTTAGACTCTCGTAAGACAAACTTACATGCCACATTGGCATATTCTTGAGCCAAGTCTCAGTAGATTTTTTTGGTTAAAGATGGCTTGATACTAATAGGTCCATGAGGTTCTCACCTCTTCTGTCAGTCAAGGATGCATAGGGAGTTAGTACATTTTCTAGGTGTGGATCTTGTTTAAGTATGGGCCAGAATTGGTTAAATATCATTCTGGACAGTTCCCACCCCTGGTCAAAGTCCACAATGCATCGTATCTGCTGTTCCTCTATTTTTTGTTGGGTATTTTGTAGAATGACGTCTCTATCCATATCAAGGGCCCTCTTATATGCTAGTTTTAGGCACCTGTTTGGATATCCTCTTTTCTTAAATTGTGCGTGTAATTCTCTAGCTTTTATCTTAAAATCCTCCAATGTTGAGCAGTTTCTTCTTACTCTTAGGTATTGTCCTATTAGGATGCCCTTTTTGAGCGGTTTATGATGGTAGCTTTCCCATTCCAATACACTATTCGTAGCTGTAGGTTTCCTAAATGGTGTTGTTTGGAGATGGTTAGTTTGGTCAACTGAAATTGTAAGGTCCCGGAAGTTGAGGGATGGTTGCCCCACTTCTTTAGTAAGCTTTAAATTGATCTCATTGCAATTGAGGATATCCACAAACTCGTCAAAGGTTTCCAAGGAGCCCGTCCATATCAGCAGCACGTTGTCAGTGTAACGTTTCCATGTGTGTATGTACTTGGTTCGATGGGCGAGGTCCTCTGTAAAGACCGCAGTTTTTCCCCACTATCCTAGGTGCAGGTTGGCATACGATGGGGCACAAGAGGTCCCCATCGCATTCCCCTGCACCTGTAAGTAGAATGAATTGTTAAAAAGGAAATAAATTATGGTTAAGGACAAACTTTAATAGGATAATCACAAAATCAGTATGTGCCTTATGGTTTTCACCTCTTTGTTTTAGAAAGTTCTTTGTATGTTGTAAACCGACAGAGTGAGGTATGGAGGAGTAGAGGGACTCCACATCCAAACTGCACAGGTGTGCCCCTGATGGTATTTGTATGTGTTTCAAATAATTCAGGGTTTCTTTGGGTCCTTCAAATAGGATGGCAAAGTAACAACAAAATCTCTCAGAAATCTATCTACATACAAGCTACCATTTTGGGTCAAATTGCCGAACCCTGACACAATCGGTCTTCCCGTGAGGTGTGAGTATTACTTGTGTATTTCTGGTAGGCAATAAAAAGACACATACATACAGACACACATACATACATACACACAGAGACATATACATACACAAAGACACATACATACATAGAGACACATACATACACACAGACAGACACACATATATATATATACATACACACATACACATACATACAAAGATATATACCTACTGACCGACACACACATACCTACAGACAGACACACACATACATACAGACAGGCACACATACATACATACATACATACAGACAGACACATACACACATACATACACAGACACACATACATACACACATACATACACACATACATACAAACAAAAACACACATATGCAAAATTTTAAGTCACCCTCCTGTTTCCTACCCTTTAGGTGCAGGAGGGTGACTTTCCCAGTGGTGGCTCAGGTTGGTGGGTTGTCAGAGTTCCCACTCTGACTTCCTATCCTTCCTCCCGCACGGGCTCTCGCTGATAGCTGGGAGACTAGATCGCGCTGTTAAAGCGCTGCAGCGCTGAATGGGACCCCTGGAAATCCATAACCATCGGGTGGCCCTAACAGCATGGGCCACGCGATGGGCCCTGTGACTGTGGTATGTATGCCATTAGAACATCACACCTGGCATAACCTGACATATGGAGTTGTTTTCAACTGCAATATTTTATTGCCTCTGTTTATATGTATTATTTACTTTGGTGTCGGATTGATTCAATTGATGCTGTATTTTAATAACTTCAATTGATGCTGTGCACAGCTCAGGACCATCCCACCCATTTCATTTCTGTTTTGTTTATTACTCTTTCGGAGTCCACTCTATTTAGCTATTTTAACTTCAGGTAACTTTATTAGCTGCTCTGTGGCAAAATATTTGTATTTTACTTTATAAGTGATCATTCTCTTCTATGTTTCAAGAATGTGTTTCTAAACCGGTTTTTTTTTTTAAAAAGATTGTACCGAACTCCATTTTTTTGCATCTTATTTATTTCTGTTGCCTAGTGTGTGTTAGCACTGTGGCGGGGATATGGTACTTATATGCTTATTTGGTGGGAAAGTCCTGAGCTCCCTTATTTCTTATCTGTAACTGAAAAGATTAGTTCTTATGTATCTGATACTCTTGGGAAGTTGACCAAAGCTTTAGATTTATTGTAGGGATCGATCGATTATCGATCTGGCCGATATTATTGGCCGATATTCTGTATTTTCTGCATTATCGGTAAATTCAGATACCGATATTGCCGATAATACATACCAGGACCGCCGGACCATTACAAGCCCAGCGGTCCTGGGGGGGCTGGCAGCAAGCGTTTACTTACCTTCCCAGCAGCTCCTCCAGCTTCCCTGTGTAAATCTTGCGAGACCCGCGGCCATCAGAGCGTTGCCACGGGTTACCATGGCAACGCTCCGCGCGGCACACTGGCCGCGAGATTTACGCAGGTGAGCTGGAGGAGCTGCTGGGAAGGTAATTAAACTCTTGCTGCCAGCCCCCCCACTGCTCAGCCAATGCCACTGGACCACCAGGGAATGCCATAGCAATGTGGGGTGGTTATCGCTATATATATGTGCACATTGACAATGTGGGGCGGTTATCGCTATATATATGTGTACATTGACAATGTGGGGTGGTTATCGCTATATATATGTGCACATTGACAACGTGGGGCGGTTATCGCTATATATATGTGCACATTGACAATGTGGGGTGGTTATCGCTATATATAGGTGCACATTGACAATGTGGGGTGGTTATCGCTATATATATGTGCACATTGACAATATGGGGCGGTTATCGCTATATATATGTGCACATTGACAATGTGGGGCGGTTATCGCTATATATATGTGCACATTGACAATGTGGGGCGGTTATCGCTATATATATGTGCACATTGACAATGTGGGGCGGTTATCGCTATATATAGGTGCACATTGACAATGTGGGGCGGTTATCGCTATATATATGTGCACATTGACAATGTGGGGCGGTTATCGCTATATATATGTGCACATTGAGAATGTGGGGCGGTTATCGCTATATATATGTGCACATTGTCAATGTGGGGCGGTTATCGCTATATATATGTGCACATTGAGAATGTGGGGCGGTTATCGCTATATATATGTGCACATTGAGAAATGTAGGGCTAGTGCACCATGCAGCTGTATCGCCTGTACCCCCGTAATGGTGGCCTTGGATGTAATTGTGCTGTTTTTGTGGCAGGCGTATGTTACTCCTATGCATCTTTGTTTTTTTGTTTTCTCAGTTTGATGACAGACATTGCACTTAATATGGTGCTTCTGTATTGATGTAATTTGCAAATTAAATCCCCAAATAATGTCTTGAAAAAAAATGAAAGAAAACATAGACCCTGCATTAATTCAGTTCCGCAGAAAAAGTGAAATTAACGTATCTCTTTGTGTATAGTGTATCTCTATCTATATGTGTGTATCTCTCTCTCCATATATATACATTTATTTATTTTTAATAATTTTATGAATGGACCGTTCCTAGACCGTGAACATTAATAGAAAAATAACTAAAAAGCAAAACTGGCTGTTGAAAATGTGATTTGACGTGTAAAACTCTTCATTTGTAGAAGCATTTTCAACATGTCATTTGCATGGCTTATGTGAGCATCTGTGCCCTACTTCATCACATCTTGTAGACATGAAAATTCCCTGACATTTGTTTCAGAGCACTAATTGCATTACAAGGCCTCATGTGGTCCAGAATGGACCAGCTTCTGCCATGATGTCATGTAAATTATAGCATGCACATCAGAGGCTTTTTGGAACCAAATAGCCTTGTAAACAAGGGAGTGTTCTCGTGCCCACTACCCACATCCCCTTTTAAAGGTTACCCCTCCGTCTCCTGTAAGGACTAACAGCGTGTGGAACGTTGGACCTTGGATGTGATGCAATTATGGTTAGGTGGGTGCGGTATCTTAACCAATTTCTCTCCACAGAGGCCAAGGTATAATCACTATACGACTTGTCTCACTTCATAAGAATGGGTTAATTTGTGACTGCTGCCATGATACATAGTTCCAGCTCATTGCAGGGAAAATAAACATGGGAAAGGCTGTTCTGTTCTGAAATAGGTCTGCGGCTACCTGTAAAGCGAGAGAGGTGACTTGTGCCTGAATCACAAAGGCTGGCTGTGAGCATGTTTCCTTCTTTTGTCAGATTGTCTCCAGTCTCCCTTTCTTTGCCATTTTACTCACTGGCTGTATCTGTGGTGCTATCCATCGTGCCCTCATCTGAACTGTGTTACTGGAACTTCCTGGGACAAACGGAATCTTCTGTTCTTTGTGACTGAATGCTCAGAAATAGATTGTGTTCTTCTGCCTTCCTGCTGCCTTCACCAGTAACAAATGGCTCTGATATATTTTGTTACAAAAGGCCAGAGCTTCACTTCGAAGCTCCTGATGACATCCTCAGAGTTTTAAAAGGATGCCAGCTTTTTTCAGTTGTTGTTGTAGGCATTGGCAGCCAATAAGAGAATGTAACCAAGTCTGTTGGCAATTTGGAAAAGACACTAAACACTTTGTTGGTGTTGGTGGTTCTATGGAGAATGACTGACATTCACCATTAACAATATGTTTTAAAATGTGCAGCTCATTCTAATGTATGCACCCCATATACCACCTCTAAACCAAACTTGTGTGCACCTAACATGTCTGTCACCCCTTCTAATGTGTTGTACTGAATATATATATGTAAAGGGTGATTGGAATAAGTCTTTCTATGTATATATCTTCTAGTATAAATGGCTCGCCGTAATAGCCTTCTATATCACCCTTAAAATACACAATCTGACGTTCTTTATTAAAAATATACATGTATTCTACTCACAATTTAAACCGCAACACATATGTAAAAATATGGTACAGCTTAACGATGTTCCAGAGAGAGAGATTTTCAATGGAGAGTATGCACTTTTGTCCAGAAAATCTGAGGAACAGAACGTGGTCCTATGTCTACAGTTCTTTTATAGGCATTATTACAATGACAACAGAACTTTTAGCTAAAACTCTGGCCTTATAAGGACACATATGAAGACCCCCACTCGTCTTACAACACTGAATCCCCCACATTCCTGACTCTCATGGTACAGAATAGCAAATTACCATCTGTTATTTTGAACCCATTAGACATCAATACCTTGTATGAGTAGCAACATAAAATATATTCTGGGGGGCGGAGCTTGGCAGCCAAGCTGAGCGGTCGCACACAAGATGAGCTCTGGGCTAAACAGCCTAAAATCAGCCAAATTTCCTGCTTTTAAGCCCCAGCGACAGGAGTCTACTATTGTGGCAATGCACAATCGAGTCCTCAACTAAAAACGACGATTACATCCAGGGGATAGACCTGAGGCCTACATGCGGCCTACTCAGATGGCACGAGGGAGGCAGCCGATCCCTCCGCCGGCTGCAGCCTACTTCACTGGAGGTCTCCCCGGCACACACTCTCCCCCCTGCCAGTGAAGGATATCCCGGCAACCACAGCCTGCAGCTCAGGACTAAGGCACCAAAATTGGCTTACCTGCACCGCTGGACCAGCGACGCATACCATGGTGGACGCCACGTGTCACACAGCACCCAGATCCCCTCTGCCCTCACTTTCGGAGCGGCTAGACTTCCTACTCGCCGACTTCTGGGCCAAGCTCTTTAACCACAGGGCACTCTGAAAGAGGTTCCACCGACAATAACCCCACGGGACTCCGTGCAGCAGCCCTCCGCTCCGGGACAGGCCTCAGGAGTGATCTGGATAGCGGGAGAAGGAGGCGGACTATCTGACAGAAGCTCCAGCACTTCAATCTCCAACCAGCGGTGAGTCACCCAAAGTCTCAACAGAGACTCACCCCAGGGCTACCCCCTCAGCACCCTTCTCTCCTCTGGGAGCTCACTGCCCCACCAGGGAGACATCATCAAGGCTGAAGACCCCATGCCCCCTGGCACGACCCAGCCTGGAGCTGCTCCCTTACGAGTCCACAGATCAATACGGGCCTCCCCCATACTCACCACCCCAACTCATCAGAGGTCTCCTGCCAACACATGCTCCGTAATCATTTCACGGGTCTCCAAGATCAAGATCTGCGTGCAAACAGACAGGGGGCTTGTGTAATCAAAACCTCGGACCGGATCTCGCCTAGGCGCTCGAGGGGCCCCCGTCATTGGCCTGCCCAAACTCCACCACTGCCGCAGTGGCACCTGCTATGGATGCAGCGCATTATGTTATGTGGATGGGGCACTCTAGGTATTCAATTTGCGCTTCTACCTGAGCTTTCCCTTTACTTGCAATCTCTAGCCTTTAACCCCTTAAGGACACATGACATGTATGACATGTCATGATTCTCTTTTATTCCAGAAGTTTGGCCCTTAAGGGGTTAACACTCTTTTTAACGTCTGTACCTGCTAATGGTAATCTTCTCTTATACTTAAAAATTTGGCTCACTTCTCTAATGCTCCTAATGTTATGCATGACTATATGCTTGTGGACTGCAATTGGGGCATCACAAGCTTGTATGTTATCATTATGCACATCAAAAATATTAAAAAAAATAATACTGTAATATAATATTCTTCATGTGTGCACTCCATATGTGATCCCTTCTAATGTGTACACCCCTAATGTCACCACTTTTTATGTATGCATCTCACATGTCACCCCTTTAAATATGTGAACCCCCTCATGTCACCACTTCTAATGCGTGCAGACCATACTTTTTTGAATTGTTTCTACTTCATTGGTTTTGTAAAAGATCCACCCTGCCTTTATCTGCTGCAAATCCTCTTCCAACACACCTTTTCTACTCAGAGACCATCGCTCACTGGTCTATATCTTGTGTGGAAAGCCCAGAGCAGCCATCACTGGTTGGTGGACCTTGCATATCTGTGCGCTCACAGGCTCCTCTGATGTTGGCATTGTTCTGCTTAAGGAGTTTACAATTGTTCTTCTCTCTCATTCAGTTGCAAGTCTATGGAAGATTAGCAGGCACATTGCAAGTCACCAAGATCAAGAATGACTGTTAGAGCCATTTCTGTACACTAAAGCAAGCTCTTGGCTTTTTTTTCTGTATATTCAGAACCTGTGGCTTACACAGCACCCACAAACCTTTGTATATTTCTTTACTATGCACAATGACACTTTCCAGTTTAGAATGTTCATGAACTATACAGTCTAAGCCTGTGCTGTCTCCTCATTACAATAATTACACATCAGGCTCCTGTTTCCTCCATGTGTCACTCAGTGACCATAGGGTTATTACTGAACATTTAACTGGCTCTCAACACTCACTTCTCTCCAGCCCCCCTCCACCCCGATCCATGTGGCATGGCACAGACTCAGGACAGTGAGATAGGGTAAATGAGTAGCGGTTTGGATTGTGCTGAGTTTTACTGTCACTGAAGCAGATGAGAGCTGTGCGCTCTGATGTGACCCTAATGCAGCCCTATAATCACGCTGCCTGTGCTGTTTGCCTGCCTTGTAATAAACACTCCCTATATTTGTACCGCTCACATCCTTCTCTATAATAACAAGAGAGGACGACTTAAGTATTTGAGATTTCTGGTTAGATCTGTTAAGCATTTTGAGGGGAGACAAAAGGTAAACAGATAAAAAAAAAATCTGCATATTCTGGTACCAGACTCTGCCAAGAATGAAGTGAATGCAGATGCTTCTCCAAAGAATACTTCTACATCCAGACGTGTATATATTTCAAATTCACGTGTGTGTCATGGGTTTGTATCATTGATATGTGCATCAAAATAGACTGAGGGGATAATTCACGAAAGAACCAATTGAAACCCAGCTTGCAAAATACAAGGTACCACAATGTCTCCCTTCCTCCCCCTATATTATTTCAATACATTTATTCACTTCCATCACAATTCATATTATGGTGAGCAAACTTAAGTTGTGCCGATATCCACTGCAGGCTGATTTTAGATTCTGTCTTCTGGTTCTGTTTGTAACATAAAATTTGCATACAGTTAATTATTTTGTTAAATTGCCGTGTTAATACTGTGATGGTTGGTTAAACACGGATACCATCTATCACATTTCAACTGGGATTGTCCCTAAAGCAGGGCCTGTGTCTTACTGGCCTGTACTGATTTTGTCTAACTGCAGTCAATGATGTGGAGGATGTCATGCTTTCAACTGTAGCATGACGTCATTGGATTCAGACTCCCAATATTCATAATAAGGATCACATTGAGCCTTTTTATATGAGATGGAAAGTGTGTTGTATGCTGGGAACGGTTTATAGAAAATAATAGCAACATATAATAGGTATGTAGTGATTAATCTACATATAGCTTTTTACGATTTTACTTTTTTACCTAGATCTATGTGACCAGGAATTGGCGTGTATCATACTTCCCAGCAGTAGCAGGCATCGACATAGAACAGGAAGGAGACATGTGGGGCTAGGCTGGTGTCTGTATTTGTCATTGACGCCAATTGTCTCTTATGCACAGAAAATCCCCGAAAAGCTGCACTATATGTTGTACTTTGTCTTCTGTCCCCAGATGGAAGAAATTATTATTATTAATATTTATGACGCATTATTTATTTATAAAATATTTTACCAGGAAAGATACATTGAGATTTCTCTCGTTTTCATGTATGTCCTGGGTAATCAACAATCAACAAACTCTGCAGTGTTGTACAATGGGTGGACTAGTCAGGGAAAACACCTGGTATGGTAGGATAAATACCTAAATTTGTGACCCTTCTACTGAATTTAAAACATTTGCCAACAGGAGGTATGAGTATATATAGTATAAAATATAGTGTGTGTGTGTCTGTCTATCTATCATCTTAGCAGGGTCCTCATCTACCTATTGTTCCTG
Organism: Pelobates fuscus; assembly: GCF_036172605.1. Lineage (NCBI taxonomy): Eukaryota > Metazoa > Chordata > Amphibia > Anura > Pelobatidae > Pelobates > Pelobates fuscus. The sequence goes on along the minus strand of NC_086324.1, from coordinate 15,656,576 downwards.
TAACACCTTGTAATAGTCACATTTATTGTTGAATTTCCCCGTTTTATAATATTGTAAAGCGCTGCGGAATAAGTTGGCACTATATAAATACCAATAATAATAATATATATTTATATACACACTGTGTATTGTACACAATTAGGGAAAGTTTGCACGTAGTATAATCTTTGTTTATAAATCACGTATTATATGCTGCAGAGGAAAATTTACTTTTTAATCCGTAAATCACATGTGTAGATGGGTAGATAATGAAAAGACTGTCTTAGTAGTTTTGTGATTGACTCTGGCAATGAAAGGGTTATTTTTCCATGCCTTGCGTCATTGTGTTGTGTTTTGGTGGAGTAAGAGAGCTCCAGCCGCTGACCACGGCTTATCTTGGACTAGGCCCAGCTAAGAACACAATGGGCGTGAGTGCAAAATGCAAGGAATGTTGTTTTAAAACATCACAAAGGGGAAGACAGGGATGGTCATTCCATAAAAATAGAACAGGCAGAGAGCTGGTATGTAAGCCCTGTGGTTGGGTGCTGCCAGTATACGGCACAGACGTAGTACGGGCATATGTTTGTAATGGTCTAGGTATTATCATTCCCCCCCCCCCTTTTTGACAGTAGTTAATGTTCTTAAAATGCAGTGAGTTAGAACATTGTGATGACTTTGATAAAACATTTCTGTGAGCATGGAGAAGAGATCTGCACCTCTAGTTGGCACAGCTCTCACCTATTCAGTCTCTTACTATCTACTTGTTTAAGCAAGAGAAATCTTCTGTTATTAATTTTCTAGCATATCCAATCGCTGCATGATCTGTGCCATCAGAAGCGCAGAACCCTTCTCCTTCCCATGACTGGCTTCAATTAGCTTCTGACCCCTTGCCTATATTGTTTGTAAGATCCAAAGCACTGATCGATCCCTAGCATCACTAGTCCTGCTGCTAGCTAGGGTGCGTGTAATGAGGAAGTGGGGGGAAAAGATCTCAAAGCATATTATGTAAGTTCAAGAAACTACTAATGCAAACAAGGGATAATGTTACAATGAAACAGAAGTGCGGAGTCCATTAGTAAGGAGTGGAAGATGCACCATACCAGTCAGGGATTATTCCTTACAGACCTCACCTCCGCACTGATCAAAGTTTTCACCGTCAGTACGCACTGTGCTTGTTACAGACTGTAGGTGTCAGAAGTCTCTAAGCTAAAAGTCAGTTAGTATTACAATCAGACCTATGTAGTTCATTAGATCAAAGTCTATATGTGCCATATCTATTAATACCCTGACTATAAAGTCACTATTACAGCCAGGTATAATGGCCCTTCCTCATATACTACCAATGCTTTTGAGACTGTATTTATGCAAAGGTGACCAGTGAAACTTGCAAAGTTATTCTAAAAAATACAGGGGCGATGCTTGGCTGCCATGTTCAGTGGACACAGGATTTTGCAGCTCTGTCTGTTTTGTGCTGTATTTTCAGAATATTGCCTCTCTAAGCAACTGAATCCTTACTTAACTTATAGTTTCCATGCTAAAAACCCTTTAGGAACATTTTAATATTCTTAGCACATTCTCTGTGGATCTGGAGTTGCTGCAGCCAACCAGGCGGCCTACTCAACATTTTTAGATTGGAGAGATGCCCAATCTCGTGTCCTCCGCATTTTTCGTGACTTAAAACAAGACCCCAACTCCCTCCCTCTTGATCGTGGGGGTTATCCAAGTTCTCACCTGAGAAGACCAGAATTCCCCCAGAATTAAGTGAAACTTGGTCCTGCAATGAAATACTGCTCATAGCTCATAGCAGCATTTAATTGGAGAAGGGCAGAATTTGGCCATGCAAGCGTATCTTTAATCCAATGTTTCTTCATGAGATTGGATTGAATGAGGTCACGGAAGAAGTCAGCAGACATGCTGATGTCTTTAAAGGTGGAACGGGCTGCTTCAAAGGAGGAGTCTCAGCGTTAGAAATAAGATAAGTAATGTTCTGTTTTTTTCACTAGCAAGAAGACGTGGACAGATAGGAACCTATAGTCCCGAAAAAACGGTTAGTATTATTAATTTTGTGACTATTGGATCCATTTTAAGGCCTAAGTTAATATGACCTAAGGTTTGCAGGCTACTTTGTATCTGTTTGCAATCCTCAACAACTTTATCAGACTTCGTTGACCAGAGTAACCAATCCAGTTTTGCATAAAAACTTGTGATGAATGCAATTTGTTGAGTTATAGATGTTGAGAAACAACTGCTGCACACTTTCTGATTTGAATGTAATTTTGCCATTGTATAACCTAATGACACATATATATAATTTGTATAGATTGTAAACTGGTTTGAGCAGGGCCTTCTTCGTCTCTAAATATCCCCTTTTTATAATTGTAAAACACTGCGGAATATGTTGGCTCTATATACAATAATTCTAACTCATGTGATCTCCAGAATCCCTGCTGTTCATGAAGGTAGTGAATCTAACAGCATATCTTTATTGCTCTTATCATTCTTTATTCATTCACAGCAGATAAAAGGCCCAAGTCATTTCTAGGCAGCTGGGATTAATGCCGGTAGTGTGGCTTTACCTGGCTGTTCATAGCTGCCCTTTCATGAGAGCTCGCAACTCCCGGCCCTTTAGTCCGGAAGACTTGGTTGCTGCACTGTCTGTCATCCACATCACTCAAGGCGTGAACTTACCACCACTTTTATAGGAGTTTCCACAAACAGTGAAATTAGGCATGATTGTTAACATCAAAACCGTTAAGGCATTGTACCTTTAGGGTGATCCCTTATAGTTTCCTTCTTTAAAAAAAAAAAAAAATATATATAGAATATTATCCTTATGTTTCTACTAAAAACAAGTACCGTATATACTCGTGTATAAGTCGATCTCATGTATAAGTCGAGTGCAGTTTTGTGACCAACAATTGTGAAATATGCTATACCTCGTGGATAAGTCGAGGGTAAAACTTGGGGCTATGAAATTCTGTGATTTTTATAATTATATACACACACACACTCATACAATCACACACTCTGCATTATATACACACACACACACACACTCTGCATTATATAAACACACTCTGTCTGTTTGTGTGAATGCAGAGTGTGTGTTTGTATGAGTGTGTGTGTGTGTGTATATAATGCAGAGTGTGTGTGGGGGGAGGGCATTTTTATTATTTTACATTTTTTTATTTATTCTAATTTTTTATTTTAATATTATAATTATTTTTTATTTTAATATTTTTTTATTACATTTATTATTATTTTTTTATTATTTACATTTTTTTTTGTCCCTGGTGGTCCAGTGGTGTGTACTGTGCAGGAGGGGGGCTGGCAGGAAGCGTTTACTTATCTTTCCTGCAGCTCCTGTCAGCTCCATTCTCCTGCGTTCCGGTCAGCTCCCCTGTAAGTCTCGCGGTCTGCGTGCCGCGCGGAGCGTTGCCATGGTAACCAGTGGCAACGCTCTGACGCCGCGGCTCTTGCGAGATTTACAGGGGAGCTGACCAGAACGCAGGAGAAGGGAGCTGCAGAAAAGGTAAGTAAACGCTTCCTGCCAGCCCCCAACAGGACCGCCGGGCTTGTAATGAGCCCGGCGGCCCTGGTCTGTATTATGGCAATGTAAGTTGCCATAATACAGACATTGACTCAAGTATAAGTCGAGTGGGGGTTTTTCAGCACAAAAAATGTGCGGAAAAACTAGACTTATACTCGAGTATATATGGTATGTCTCTAAGAATGGGGTATGTAATCTATGTCAGATTGCCCCCTTTTCACGTAAAGGGTAAATTCTCCATTTGATATTTTAGCACCCTGTCATACCTCCAGTTGTGCCTTTAAGTAAACAGTGATGTCAATAACTGCCCTTGTCATTGTGCAGTCCTCGCTTTTGGTGCCATAGTTCAACGTAGGACTTCAAACCATCACAGCAGATGAAAGGCCCAAGTCATTTCTAGGCAGCTAGGATTAATGCCGGTAGTGTGGCTTTACCTGGCTATTCATAGCTGCCTTTTCATGAGAGCTTGCGACTCTCGGCCCTTTAGTCCGGAAGACTTGGTGGCTGCACTGTCTGCCCATCCACATTGGGACCCAGTGTTTGCCTCACTGTTTACTGTTCTCTGTGGGATTTGGGGTTGGCCGTGAGGATGGAAGCCTTGTAGAATTAGGGTTGAGCAGAGGAGGCAACACACACTCATACACAGCTTAGTCAGAATAAATCTGACGGTGGCAGAGCAAATAAATCACTTGGGCAGCAGAAACATGGGTCACAAGGGGTCAGGAAAGAGTTTGAAGTTGTAATAGTCTCAGTGTCCATGTCACAGGACATCTGTATAACTGAGCTGCACTGTACAGAGCCACACTGCAGAATGTATGTGATCCTTGCCAGTCATCTAGATGTGCAGTATTGAACTATTTTATGTCTGTATATTAGAATAAAAACAAGTAAATGTGTAAAGACACTTCAAACTGAATAACAATGCACTGTGCGTGTAGCTAGTTAAAAGTGCTCCGCCAGCACTGTCAAACTGTATAAAATGACATGCGATTCCAAAAGTATATTCAATGTAGTTCCACAGGTAGGAATTTCTTGGAACGCTGTGGTGTATTTTATATGCTGTTTTTTACCTTATTGTTACTATGTCTGTATATTAGCTGTTATTTTTTATTTATATGAACTGTTTGAGAACCATAGGCAAGAAAAGTATTGCTTTCTTGCAAACTGCGCTACTCTAAACACCATGACCACTTCAGTGATTTGAAGTGGTCATGGTGCCTGCAGTCTGTACGTGCAGTGTGTCACTATGAAATTTATCCCCTTTGCTGATGGAGGAGTGACTCGACCTCCAGCTGCGTCATTAGGGGATCATTAGCCAATCCAGAACATTAGCCAGTTCCAGGCTGGCTAATGTCAATTCTGTTCATCTTTCTGTATACAAAGTTGCATTTAATGTTTGGCAGGATTGGCTTCACAGCCAGTAATAGAGGACCCTTGCTGTCTAGCAGGACCAACCATTACAAAACCGTTTGCTCTATTTACGGGAAACTGCGCAAGGTACTCTTGGCACCATAACCACAACAGACTGTAGTGGTTATGATGCTTTAAGTAAACCTTTAATAGTGAAGTGTTCAGTGAATATTCTGGTAAGATCTTCTGTTCGGTATATACAAGTCAGTCTGGTTCTTTCTTTACATGTCTTTTGTTATAGGTTATTGCTGTCAGTGTGTGTAATTTTGTAACGTATTTATAAAATATTTTGCCAGGATAGATACATTGAGATTTCTCTTGTTTTAAAGTATATCCTGGGTCCACAAACATTGCATTGTTACAATAGGGTACAATAACATTTTAAAAATATTAATACATAACATATGTAAACATTTCACATAGAACAGGTAAGAAATATATAATTATTATTATTGGTATTTATATAGCGCGAGCTTATTCCGCAGCGCTTTACAATAGGAGGGGAATTTACCAAATGAGACAATAACAAAGTGTATCAGGAACAATAACAGGTAGTTGAGAACCCTCCTCAAACGAGCTTATAGTCTAGAGGAGGTGGGGTATAAAAACACAATAGGAAGGGTATTCAGAGAGACAGCAAATAGACATGGTGGGAAAGTAGCAGAACTGGAGGTGAGAGTGGAATGTGGCCCTGTAGGAGAGAGCGAGAGGAAGGTTTGAGAGATAGAAGTTACTCTTGGAGGCCATAAGCATTCCTGAAAAGATGGATTTTGAGGGATTTCTTGAAAGATTGAAGACTAGGGGAGAGTCTGATGGGGGTAGGCAGGCTGTTGCAAAGGAAAGGAGCCGCCCGTGAGAAGTCTTGCAGGGGTGAATTTACAGTAAGGGTGCGAGAAGCAGACAGGAGAAGGTCGCCAGTAGAGTGGAGAGACCGAAAGGGGACATACCTATGGATCAGGGAAGAAATGTAAGAGGGGCTAGAGTTGGTTAGGGCTTTATAGGTAAGGGTTAGTATTTTAAATTGACGCCTGTAGGGGACAGGAAGCCAGTGTAAGGATCTACAAAAGGGTGAGGTGTGAGAGGAACGACAGGAGAGAAAGATCAGCCTGGCAGCAGCATTCACCACAGATTGTAGGGGGGCAGTACAGCTTCTGGGGAGACCAATTAGGAGAGAATTACAGTAATCGATTCGAGAGATTACTAGAGCGTGAACAAGCTCCTTGGCAGCATCTTGCGTAGGAAAGGGGCGTATGCGGGCAATGTTTTTAAATTTGAATTGAGGTTTGAAATTGAGGTTTGAAATTTGAGGTTTGAGCAACAGACTGGACAGGTATATCTGTCAGATACAAGATTCAGTAATCAGTATGAATATGTATCCTTTATAGGGTTTTATAAGTTGTGCTATGTACAGCCCAGAAATGCACGATTCCTTGTAGCAGTAGCTTAGCTGTTGATGGACCTCTTTCATTATGTAGTCCCCACTTAGATAGTTTCCAATTAAAGTTTTCTGTTACTTGTATGTTCCAGCCCATGCAGTGATTGGCTGGCATAGCTTCCTCTGTATTAAACAAAAGTCTGTGCATGTACCCACATCTTCTAGCGAGCTCGGCAATTTACTGCATTTACTTTTGGAACTCATAGGGTTAATGCTTTGAATATAGAGAGTTCAGCACACCCCTCTAACTCATAATGTGCTAAAGGCGTTGCAAACGAGCCCTAGATGTTATATGTGCATGCCAATAGGGAAAGCCACTACAGAGAATAATCCAATAAAAATAAACAGATATATAATATGTCACCGGCGATGTACACATGTGAAGCATGATCTCACAGCTATCTGCATTTACCAATGTAATTTTCCATCTAAGCCAAGAGAAACATTGCCATGACCTTGTGTTAAAATCTACAATTATGTGAGATATGCATTTTTGGTAACAAAAATAAACGTCCAAGTTCTGCTTTAAATGGTGTTGAGCTGAGGGAAATTGTTAAATGAGAAGGATTTGGGGATAACTGCAGACAGCACACTTGGTAACAGTGTACAATGTCAGTCTGTGGCTGCAACAGCCTCTGTAGTACTGTCACATTTATATAAAAAGGAGATATTGACCAAAGGCAAGAATATTTATCCATTTTATGAAACCGTGCAGTCTTAGGTTACCATTTTCTTAAAAAGGATATTGTGGAGAGTGGTGTGTTGCAAATATAATCAGACAATTGGAGCAACAAATGTTATGAAGAAAGAAAAATGTATAATTTACAATGGGTAAATCAGTATTTAAGAAGAGTTATATATATAGTATATGTACAGGGCTGACAACTATCTGGTGACCTGCTCATCAACAGTACTGTACCAAAGTCAAAATGTAATTCATGTAAAATTGACAAAAAGAGCTTTCACCTATAACTGGGGCAAACAGTGAGAACAATACAGATAGGGATTTACTGTCTAGGGATGTGCTTTTCCAAAGCAGAGCATTCAGGGCTATTAAAAGGTAATGTGGATATTATTAACAATTGCCTTGTCTTTAAACCATAAGAAGCAGGGGTTGTAAAATTCTGAACAAGGTGAACTCAAGTTTTTTTTCACTTGCTTCTAAAAGATTCCATTGTACTATGATAGTCACAGTCTCCCTCTGACCCACATCCTCGTTGGATGTCCTAGGCGCTGTCTTTTTATGAATGATGAAGCCCTGGATTTACAAAACTGTGTGAGAGAGATATGCAATATACATTTACTAGGGTTTTATGATGTTAAAGGGCTAAAAGACACATGCACATTTCAGTTTTCAGATATTGATATTTGACCGGTTGAATTTATGGCCTGTGTATCACTTTGAGGTATTATTGTACTTCACATATTTAAATTATAAATGCATTCCATTTCCGAAATTACACACCCTAGGGCAGGGCAACCTTCGACAATCCATGTAGTCCACAAAATGTGGAGTGCCAAAGGTTTCCCACTCCTACCCTAGGGTATTACATGTGGTATAATTTACGCCGTACTGTGGGGCTATTTTTTTCACTTATCCCGAACATAATGGCATTTTTACATGTACATTATAGATGCGATATAGCTATGTACTATGTAAACTCAAGTGTGCTACTGCAATCAAAACAAAACATTATATAGTGCTTAACTATATCTCTTGAGTAAAAAAATTATCCATACCTTGCCAATTTTTAAAAAAAATTATAGAGCCAAATTAGAGAGTTATCCATTTTAATTTGTTTCAAACACAATATCTTGATGTTGGGCCATATCACATTGTTGGGCATGTCATCATCTCAGACATTGAAAGGGCCACATTTAGCACCATAACCACTACATCTTAATGTAATGGTTTGGGTGCAGAGACACTATCTATCAGAGCCTCATTCCACTTGATAAAAGAGGGCGAAACGCGTTGTGGTTTTATATTTCTTTGTTAATAAAATTATTTTTGGTTACTTTACTATTGTGGTTAGCCTATATACTTTTTATTACTTTTATGTTTTACTTTATACCTGGCACCGTTTTTATCATCTATAGCACCAGCCAACTACCAGCAAAGAATCCAAGGTGGGGATTGTTCCATCCATGCCTGGTACATAGAGCCCTGTTTATTATTAGTATATTTCCCATTACTATTTATACTTAACTGTATAGAGTGCACTATTGGCCTTCTCTTCTTTTATTGCATATGACCTACGCTATGGCTACCATCAGAGGGATATACTGCAAGTGGGGATTTTATACCACTGCATGCTGTTTTACCTAGAGCTGAGTATAGCTCTATGATATGTGAGTTGGCACTTTTTATACCTAAGTGTTGTCTGTAGCCAATCACATTTGCCCTATTGCACTATTAGTTATTTTTGTCTTCTGCTTTATTCCATACACTGCTGCTGAATTGAGCTGTATCAAGGACTTCACATGAACTTTTAAAGCACGATTGTCTTTTTAGGACTATTTTATAACTTTGATATTTTATTGTGCTTTTTTACTGTCTTATTAGCTTTTTGTGGTCTATTTTTTAAAAATGTTATATAGATATATACCTTCACGTTCTGGTGCAGCCTGTACCTTTTTGCTCTGTTTTTGAATGGTTAGAGGGGTACCCTTATTTTCAGGAGTGCTGCCTCCCATACCTTTCATCTGTTGTGTAGCGCTTTTACATCCCCTCTACTTTGCAGAGAGACTATCGTTGCAGTGTAAACTGTCTTTTCTATGGAAAGGTAGTGTTTATTTGCTCCTTATGGACATCACTAGTAGCTGCTACTCTGGCAATTACCAGAGTCACTTTCTATTACTGTCCTGACATTTGGCTTTTCACTCCATGCATGAAGTGTGTGCAGGATGGGATTAAAGGTAAGTAAATCCTATTTCGTTTACTATTACACAGGGCCTGAACATCTAAATAGACAGGCAGTGGTCTCTGTGTTAAAATTACACGTTCGTTAGAGTGCTCCTTTAATTTAGGCCATAATTTACAAATGTAGACACTGTGAGGCCTCTCATATGGTTGGGATCACTGACAGTCTGACCCAAGAATTTCAAAATACATGAATTAGAAATAGAGATGACATTAATTCTTTAAGTGCAGGACAACCATGAAATAAGTTTGCCAAGTGGAAGGAAGGGGTTAAGGGGCTCTAGCATCTCCCCTTAACCCTGTTCTACCTAAAACCACTTTCTTTTACTGTCCCTTGGCACTGTGATTTATCCCGGAATGCGTCTCTCTCTAATTACCTCTCATTCAAAGCCTGGCTGTCTTTTTCTCTCTCCCTCTCTTTTTTCCCCTCTTTCTTGCTTCTTCCTCTAGTGGCGGAAAACGATTAAGCTGCGGTCTCTCTCTCTCTTTTTGCAGGCTTTTTTTTTTTTTTTAAATGCAATGCTCTGTGAACGATGGCATTCCTTGCTTTCCCCGCACTTTAATGTTGCCTGTCCTTTCAAGTGGTATTGCTGTTACAGGTTTGAGGGCACAGGCTGCTGTAGCAGTTCTATTTAATTACAGGCCTTGTTCCCTAACTCCCATTACTCCTCAGGAGAATTCTATTTGACTATGTTTTTTTTTATATAGTTTGAGGTTGAATGAGACTTTCTTATATTTTAAAAGATTCTTGTGCTGCAAGATCTATCTATAGTTTGCTATACTCTATCCAGATTGGAAAATGACAACTGATATACGCTATTCACGAGAACTAATGTTCTCCCAGAACACAGTAGTCCACCAATGGAACTGCTAAAGAGGACTAGTTATAAAAAAATACATTGACACGTTATTTGGTCTGCACATATGAAGGCACGTTCTGAGCACACTCAAACTATTATCCTCTTCAATACCGAAGAGAAAATGATGGTTTTATAATGTAGCAGAATGTTTTATAAATAATGGTAAGGAGAGGGGACAAGTGTAATTGTTTAATGCAGACTGTATCGGGGATGAATGGTACTAGACAGCTACAGGAGCGACAAGAAATACTCTGTGCATGCACTGTATGTGGGCTACATATCCTGCGTTTCTATCTGTGCATTATGGGAAATATATTTCACAAATATATGCAGTGCTGTGTTTAATTTTACCTGTAGATAGTATGCCTTAGCATGTATATTTAAGTCTGTACATATCACTTGTTTTGTATGGTACTAAATGTTCATTAAGAGGTAGGTGGATGAACAAAAGTCATGTATATAACAACCGTCAGTATACTAAGCACCAGCTAAACTATCTTCTCCCCTTTAATCAGTGCAATAAAATAACGATTGCTCCAAGTTTTAAAAGTAATCACTAATGCAGGATGGAATTCTTTGTGTAACGTAAAAGCAGCCGCTGGTGTTTAAAGAAATTTGATATTTAATATGTTTACGTTTTTGTATATTTTAAACCTAACCCCTTATTTTCTGTCTGCCACAATTCACTAATAAGGCACACTCAGAGCTTGAGTCAAAATGTATTTCATATGTGGCCGGGATATGCTTTAACCCTTTCCTTAACTAAGTTTAATCAGGAATATCCTTACATGCTCTGATTGTAAATATATTTGTGACTCACATCCACTGACCTTTTCCTAAAACCAATTCCCCAACCCCCCAATTTCTGTTTTGCCCCTCCTGTATATTTTATGACAAATAAAAGTTGGGATTTTCTGCAATGCTCCAGGTCAACCCCTCTACATCTCCAACCTATTCTGTCATTGGAGACTCTTTGCCTTTTTCCGGCAATTATTCCCATGACCAATGCGTCTGTGGCTTTCTCCGTGGTTTGTCCACACTGCTGGCTCCAGCTCCCACCTCACCAGATGCTCTTGTGGGTTTTTCTTTCTTTTTTTTCCCTCTCTGTAGCCAGACTCTGGCTGCTAACCCCAAGGAATAAACAAGCTATCACGGGAAGGAGATTCTAACCGATTCTTGAGATAGGACAAATAATTAGTGATTGGAGTGTGACGGTAACATGTGGTCACAAGGGTGGAAGACAAGCATCACTGTCTTTGTAACATTTGTCTTGGTTATTTTGGAGGTGATTAAATACTGTTAGTTTTCCAGTTTGATTTCTTGGAAAGGTCTTATGGTGTGGGTGGTGCTTTGAGTCCAGAAATGGCAGAATGGGTGTCTTTGTGCCTCTGTATATTGGGTGGTTAGGACGTGGAGATGTTTATTCCACAATTTGTGTACTTTCAATTGGGCGCACATAGACACCATGCAAACTGCTTTCCCTGGTTACTGAGGTCCAGCCGTTTTGGAGCACTGAGGGTAGTAATACCACCAATTCACTTTTCATAGAAATGTTTTTGAGAGACGTGCACAATAGAATCGCCCTTTGCTGAAATCTGCATTGCAAAACGAGTGCATATAGGTAATGTGAGATAAGGAATCTTTCTGTTCGTCAATCCACCCATATATAACTTTATGAGCTCCGCTTCTTTATGTGTAAAATTTAGCCAACATTATTGTATTTCTGCATTTTATAGCTCAAAAGGAATACTACATACCTTATTTTACTCTATTTTACAAGCAGATACAATCTTCTACAAGTATCTATAAAACATATTGAATATGCAGATGAATTAGAATTAGAACACCAGAGCAGTTAATATTCAGAACTCCTGCAAGGCCCTTCCATGAAAAAAGCTACGTGATCCAATATCATTTGCGGCAGCGCCTCAGAGGTTGCCTTTTGCTCTAACAAGGAGTTGAGCAAAACATGGGACGGTTCATGCTGTCTACAATTAATATGTGGTATTACAATGTCTCTTCAGTCATCTCAGAGCCTGGCTCACTGCATGAAGGATTCATTTAAAGTTCAACTTGTTTGGGTATAATAAAAACCAAAATACTGAATTAAAGGGTTACACCATGCATCATAACCACTATAGCTTTAGTTCCCAGTAATGGGGCCTCGTGGTCATTGAGGGCCATCCATAGCTGGAAGTTGATCATATACCTGTCCTCTTTTGATCTCTCCCCGTCCTTCTTGACTAGTGTCTTTGACTACCTCTGTGCTATTTCTAACTGGATGGCTACCCACTTCCTTAAACTCAACTTGACCAAAACTGAAGTTCTAGTCTTTCCTGCCTCCAGTGTTGCTACTCCTGTGTCTGTCTCCCTCCAAGTCAACGGTGCTACCATCAGCTCCACCATGCAGGCTCGCTGCCTAGATGTTCTCTTTGACTCCGACCTCCTGTCGTTTCTATCTCAAAAACATTGCATGCATCCGACCCTACTTAACGCCAGATGCGACTAAGATACTGGTCCATTCCACTGTCCTTTCTCGCCTTGACTGCTGTAATCCGCTTCTCAGTGGTCTTACGTGCTCACAACCTGCGCCGTTACAGTCCATAATGAATACGGTGGCAAGGCTCATCTTCCTGTCCACCCACACCTCCCACGCCTCACCCTTCTGTCAGTCCCTACATTGGCTTCCTGTAAGTTATAGAGCTCAATTTAAAATTCTGGTTCTTGCTTTCAAATCTCTACATAATGCTGCTCCAACCTATCTATTCTCACTAATACACAAGTATGTCCCATCTAGGCCCTTACTCTTTGCTGAAGACTTACGTCTATCTTCTGTCTATACTCCCACCTCTGATGCTCGCCTTCAAGACTTCTCGAGGGCTGCACCGTTCCTGTGGAACTCAATTCCCTCCTCCATTAGATGCTCACCCAGTCTCCACTCCTTCAAAAAATCATTAAAAACCCACTTCTTCATAAAAGCGTATCAATTAAGCTGTTAATAGCTCCCGACTGATTCCTCTCTTGCAACTGTCACTAGTCAAATACTATCCTTACCTTTTGTGTCACTTTACCCAACTCCCTCTAGCATGTAAGCTCATTGAGCAGGGGCCCCAATCCCTCTGTTAAAGTCCGTATGTGCAACGGTTCAAAGAGAAATGCCATACATACTAACTCCAAGTACCTTGACCACTGCAAATAGTAAACTATTTTGACAGTAATAAAAACATACCATACACTGAAAAGTACAATATAAAGGATATACTGCACACTAAATGGTAGGAAGGAGTCAGTCTGCCATAATATAATTGGAGACGTACCGTTACCCGGATCAATAGGGAAAAAGCTTGTTATAATAAATCTTTAGGTATCACAAAGCACATCTTTGCATTATTGTGCATTCTGTAATTGAGTTATCGCCAAATTTGTAAATAAAGAATATTCCTTAGTACACTTAACAACCGTAATTAAAATCAGATGCTGCACGGATAAACAAGGAGCCCCTGTTCTGTTTTTATCACTCCAGAGGAAAGTGTGCAGTGAAAAGACTAACAACGCCACAAGGAGGAGTATTGTCAGCTGTGTATTGACAGGAAGCTGTGACACGTGCATGTCCTGTATATAGCACTCTCTATTGTCGGCCAGCGACAGCTCTGACACCTTTCACCTTCCCCACTGCTACTGTAGAATCCCAGCGGCAGACAGGCTCATTAACTCTTTTAGCACTCTTAGTAAAATAATAGCTAATAATCCGCTTTAAAGCAAACAGCATGGACACTGCATTATACAGCAATATTGTGCTGGGGCTTGTACATACGTATTTATACGCCACACAGAACAGTATTGTAACACAGTGAAACATCGCTTGAGACCTCCAAATTGTTCTGTCACTAGGGCGTTTCCATTAAAAAGAACCCATAATCCCAAAAATACAAATATTTTTTTTCAGAACTATAGGTTCACTTCTAGTAGAGAAAGGAAGCTCCAGGCACTTCAATGCTCAAAAAGGGCATATTTATTTGGAGCACAGTATCCAGCAATGTTTCGACCCAAATGGGTCTTTGTCCAGCTTGTCTCCTGTTTGGGGGTTTTGCCAGCCGGTAACCTGGTAGCAGCCATTTTTGGCTAATTTTAACAAGTGTAGTTCTTTTTAGATTTTATCATAATATACAAGTTCACTTCTAGCAACCCCGTTTTGCTAGAAACATTTATTTAATGATTACTACTCAAACATCAGGATCTCTCTGCTGCAGCTGTCCGCTCCACCTTTGAACACATCACTATGCCTGCTGAGGTATTTTGCAATCTTGACCAATCAATGTTTCTCATAGAGAAGCAATGGATTTGAGATACACATGCACGGCCAAACGCCATCCTCCTCCAATCAAATGCTGGCGTTTAATTGCATTGAATATATAAAAAGAAGACATTACATACCACAGGGGGGGTGGGGGGGGGGGGGGGGAGATTACGTATATAATAAAGTATATAGTAAATAAAATAAGTAAGTACACAATACGGTGTAGGATTTCAGTGTAGAAATGTATATAACTACGTGCACATTTATCAAACAAAGTACTTAAAACATTATAACACTTTCAAGGTCATCATTGTATCAAGTACAGTATACAGTTGTAGGGTATGAAAAACGAAGTGCTAATGCAGACACAATGAACTGCTAAACAGCACTGGGAACAATATCTTACCGCCCCATATGCGGATGTCCCCCTAGGGGTTATTTAAAAAGTATCCACAGCTCCATCAAGAACATACTTGTATGGACACACCAGAATCTCAGGTGATCTTCATGGAACAATATGTGAAAGGGATGCGCGCTGTTGCTCACTTATGTGGCAGATCCAGTAGGAGATAAGATGTAATAGTGCTTGTGAAGCAAATAAGTAAAACAGGCTGTTAACCTAATTGATAAGGGGCATCAGGGCTGTAGTTTTAGGAAAACAAATATGTATTCCTATTGCTACAGTGTTCCTTTAATTCCAGATTGATTCTAATGTTTACTTTCTGGAGCACTGTCTGTTTTTCTAACCTACCTTATTTCTTCTGTTGCTCTCAAATCCCCAAAATATCACATGAATACAATAATATATATAGCAATATCAGCAAACATGTAACTGTGGGAGTTTCCACAATTAAAAGCAAAAAATATCAAAAAGTAAATAGGACATTGTCTGAGATATTGTTACATGGTGGAAAGTTAACCACAAGTATGAGGCATAGTGTCTGATGCGGGATGGTGGCTTGACCACTAACTGGATGCATGTTGGCGAATGTCCTCAGCTAATCTATCAAACTCACAGCACTGTGACGCTACTCACCTGGTCATCAAACCGGCCAGGATCTTCTGCGCAAGCCACACCCGGCTCCAGGACACCTGCCTCCAAACGAGTCACATGCGGCTTCATCACTACTCCTCCTGAGCAGACCACGTTCGCCGACCATAAGGAACAGTCGCGCTGCCCTCCTAGTGTTTTAAAGGCGCTGCTTGCTTCAGGGGCACACTCTTCAAAGGGCAGTGGGAGTGCTAAGTGATTTTAGTCTCCCATTGGTCCGCGTCATTCCGGCAACCCCATGCTCGCACATTTTGGGGACGTGGACCAATCAAATGTTACTTCAAGGTATTTAAACCTGCCTAGCCCTGTACACTGTGCTCTATTGTTGTTTCTGTCCCAATACCCTTTAGTACGTCCCTTGATCTATTGTATTATATTCTGGCATTGACCTTGGCTTTGTAACTGACTCTGTGTTTACGTTAACCCTTTCCAGTGTTGTTTCCCCGTTTGACTAATTACCGTGTACCTGACTCTGGCTAGTTCTCGTTTTCGCTGTCTCTGTTACCATGACCTCGGCTCGTTACTGACTATGATTTTCTGTCTAACATTAAGTCCGCAGGATCTGCCAATTTTCTGTTATCTGCTGGCACCCTGGGGCTTAGTCCCCTTACACGGCTTCGATCCAAGAGGATCCTAGAGGGCAAGCTTCCACGACGGGTGTGGGATTGCGCCCAATACCATGTTATCATTCTCTGCAACCTTTTGATGCCTGGAGTGTCTCCACTGGGAGGCTTAGTGTCATTGCCTGCCTAATAGCCTGGAGACTGTTTGGTGACTGCTTTAGTTTTTTTTCGGACCTGGACTTTCTACCGATGGGGGACTCAAGTCTGTACGATGATATTCTATTACAAATTGTGATTACCCTATGTCAAGGAGTTGGTTAAATTATTGAGGCACCATATTTTCATGAAATAGAGCTGTTTTTAGTTGTTTCTCATTCAGCAATATGAGCCTCTTAAAGAGACAAGAGGTCAATATGCTAAAAATGTTATATGTCACACTACATAGGAGCCTAAAGCTTATTTGTTTTTTTTATTTTGGAGGTGTTTTTCTTTACACTTACTTTTGTTCTTGATGCCAGTGCACATGGCGCTGGTAAGTTAATTCTTATTATTCGTGAATGGTTTATTCTGCCTTTTAATCACCTATTTATTTAGTATTTTGTCTTTTACTAAAAAAAAAAAAAAAAAAAGAGCAGATAACTCGTGTTTTTATAATCTTCTAATATATTATCAGCATTATTTGTACTCCATATACACACAAATGTTGCTATATGTGATAGTAACTATGCCTAAAAAACAAAAATCGAAATTAAAAAAGTGTTTGATGCATAGTTTGAAACTAATCTGGCTGTTAGGAGTTATAAATACCTTTTTAATCCCTTGAGTCACAGTTGTCATCATGTAACTGAATTTGACTAATCCCTTTGTCTTAAAGGGTTAAAAAGCAACATGCACAGTAGAGTCGGTGTTATGTATAGAACCCATTTGTATCTGGCTTAATTGTGGCCTAACTTTATCCTGCACTTGATTGAAACACATAAGGCTATTTAGTCCAATATCACTGGACATGCTTATTATTGGTCGCTATTAAAGTTTTAGCCTTCATACATTACAGTGTGTTGGTAGAAGGTCACTTCTGTACTGTATCTATACTGTGGGTGGGTATAATAGAGGATACAGAAACAATATATCTTGTTAATGTGATCATACAGCCTTTCATTATGTCCTTTGCTGCTGTTATCTGTCAGTAAGCAGCGATAGAGGAGGTAAACCAGAATATTTCTATTTGTCCTACTATTTAGCAGTGTGTGCTCTGATTGTGCCTGGACTGAATTGTAATGTCAATTGTTAAAGCTTTCATGGTATAAATTTTAAAGAAAACAAATCATCTCTTCAAAACAGGGTTAATATAAGTTATATGTGGTTTTCAATGTTTAACCCAATGGTTTTCTTTACAAAGTTGTGATATTTTAGAAGTTTTTGCTATTGTCAAGAGCAGGGCAGTAAACTTAAAGTCAATCAAGGTGGATGAGATTGACGACTTATGTCACGAGCTGAGATAAAACATAATATCTCTAAACTTATGAGATTCCACACTCTGGATAAATATAAATGGCAATGTGTCCCATGTGCAGGAATTATAATCATGTACACATTATAGGAGTGTGTTTCCAAAACAATTGTAAAAGACCAATGTGAGAATTTGGGTCTTTTTTTTATTATTTTTATTTCTATAGCACCAACTTATTAAGGTTTTATGTAGTAGGTAAATGATACCCACATGCTAGGCAAACTGGATGCCTCCTCTCATCTGTATAAATCCAACTTCAATCTTTTAAGAAGTCCCTTTAAACCCATCTGTTCAGAAATGCTTATGGCCTCCCAGAGTAACTTCCATGCCACATATCTCTCTTCTATAGAGCCACACTCCACACTCACCTCTGGTTCTGATACTTTCCCACCTTGTTTGGTTGGTGTGTCCCCTTGCTGCCCTATTGTGTTTTTATATGCCACCTCCTCTAGATTATACACTTGTTTGGGCAGGGTCCTCATCTACCGATTGTTACTTTATCATTTTGTAAATGTCTCATTTATTGTTAAATGGCCTCCTTTCATAATATTGTAAAGTGCTGCGGAATAAGTTGGCTATATAAATATCAATAATTATAATAACTAGTGAAACTGCCATGTCAAAGATAAATGCCAATGATTTTACCTTTTGGAAGGAAGAACATTAAGATATGTTGTGTGGCAGTACTGCAGATATTGTAAAAGTTACATCTCGAAGCCTCTCATTTTATTGATATAAAAAACAAACCACACGGATAGATTTCTGATTAAAAGATTGGATCATCTTTATATGGTTTAAAATAACTATAACTTAATGTTAGTTGAGCACGGTTTGACAATTAGTTGGGTCCTGCTTGGTGCCTGCGCTGCATAAGGACTTCTAGCAGGAGAAGCTGAAGGTCACTAGTTAGAACAAAGCAGGACTGCAAACAGCATTAGCTGAGTACTCTCATCCTGCATCAGCACTCTTTGCTCCAGAGAGCAATATACTTCTCCACTGCTGGAGAAGAATGGATGCAGTAGAGGTATTGTGAGCACCTGAAATTTTACTCCTGGAATCATAACCATTACAGCGGGCTATGGTAGTTATGGTGCTTAAAGTGTTCCTTTTCAAAGTTCTTGACGTTCAGCGTCATCACATTACGTTAAATGCGGCTAATGCTTTCCATAGAGCAGCATTGGATTGAAAGCTTGGTTATGAGAAGCAATTGCAGGGCATGCGTCTGATCTCAAAGTGGGCAGACTGGGCTGCAGAGAGTAGACCGCCTTGGAGCTCAATTACTTGTAGATTTAACAGGTTTGTAAGATTTTTACTATTACAATGTACCTTTCACATTCTCCGCTCTAGACTGTGAGGATCACTTTTCTCATGATACTCAGCCAGCTGAATGGCAAGTTTACATAATACCTGCGAGTAATCGAGATCACTGGGGTACATCACCTGTGTATTATAGTAGGTTAGGGGTAGTTAAGGTGGGTGAGTTATCACAAAATGAGGCTTTCTGAGATAAAATACCCTAATCTAATTCCTCAATAGTATGGGCTTTGGTCATTTCCCCCTATAAGATAAGTTAGTTTTGTGAGTCTGGTGACACAGAAGGACCCTCCTGTGACTGTGTCACCCTGAGGACACAAGCTCTGTGTTTGCAGACACTTTTGTTTACTGGTCTTTGTGGCACCAAGGTTGTCAATGACCTCTTTTTGGTGGCTTTCAGCAGACAGCTCCGTGCACTGTCTCCACCCCTTTCCCTGAACTGTGCTGCTTACCTCGTTAAAACACACAGTTGCTACCATTGTTTCTGTCTTGCTAACCCTATCACTTCTGTGACAGGGTCTTTTTTTCTGTACTACTCTTAGCCCCCGTCTCTTGTGTTACCTGTACTGTGGGTAACGCAAGGCGCCCTAAACTCATTTCTGCTGCTGAAGATTAATCTGTGATTGGCTGTGATCCAGTCCAAACATCCCCACCCTGCTATTGGGACATCAAGTGACATGAAGCAGGACTACTTCAAAGCACGACACTCTCTCTTGCATGCACCCCTAATCCCTTGCTATTTATTGTGCCTATTTATTGGCTGACCCTGTGACCCTTGCAGAAATTAGACTTTTCCAGGATGCTGTTTACTTTGAATGTGCTGAGTTTTTATGAATGTATTTCACTGCTTAGTTTTTTTTTCTGAGACTGTTGCTATTCTATGAGCAGATTAAGTCTCACTTTTCGAAGGTGCCCTCCCCTGCCTCTTTAGTCGTTCCTCGTTCCAGAAGTTTGAGGTGTTTCTGCTTTCTGGGCTGAGGGTAATAAGGGGTCTGGATGGCCTGACAGACAGGCGCTTTTTCACCTCGCTGCTAACCAGAGTTATTTTTGTATGAATACAGGGGAGTGTCCCACCTTTTATTATGTTTGTTTTTCTGTTTGTGCGTGCGTGTGTATTTTTAGTTTTAAAAGGCGGAAAAAAGTTTAAAAAAAAAAAAAAGTCCCGCTTCATACACAGGGCTTGCTCTCAGTCGGATTTCGACGGTAAGTCCCTGCGGACTTCGAGGCCGAGCATCAAGTTTCTCAATAAAAAACGGCAGCAGCCAGACCAACATTTTGGAGAGTGCTGGGGCCAGACTCCTAGAGGACCATCATCGCCCCTTGTAAAGCAGCAAAGCCTGTGGCTTTTGATAATTACAAAAAACAATTACTTATTTACTTCGGCTGATAACCATCAGGGAGATGCATTTATGTAAAATGTAACTGTTTCATTGCTGGGGAAGAGCTTCTTGCGTTTTCCTCAATCACTGAAGGAGTTATCTTTCCTACTTTGGACATAAAAAACCTAGTTCTTTTTTTGCACAACATCGTAGAGCAGCTTTTGAACTAAGCTGTAATTGTACTCTCATTGAACCGATTTTCTGTTTTCATTTTTTTTTTCATTCTTTATTTTTGGTGCATAGATGATACAAACACGCCTGCAACGCCACAATAGCCATTGCTAGCTTTTTAAAAGACATATAAGGACATTAGCTTGGCATGCAAAAAACATTGCAAATACTTTGCACATTTTATAAAATATTGAAAGTGAGCACGTGACACTTGAGAGTCAGTGCATACAGGGAAAGGTGAAACGAAGCTTGGTAATTGACTTGTCTGACAAATTTAAACAAAAATAAAATATATATATAATAGATAATAGATAAACAAAATAGGCTGTATAGCTGAGTGAGAAAAAGGTTTCCTGGGAGGCCAATTATAAAGAAAATAATATAAGACATCATATGGTATAAGACTAACAGACCTGGCTGGGCACAGAGAGCAGATAAGGAAAGAGGTAAAACAAAACAAAAGAAACATCAGGAGAGTATTTCCCCATATAGCTAATTAAGGCTAATAGTTCCCCCTGCAGTAACCATGCTACAATCCCCATTCACTCTATGCCTTTGTAACGAGAATATACCCCTACACGCAGGATCCAGCCAAACAGAAGACAGCACAGAGGAGAGATACGTCTACCGGACCTTAGAGTGGCCGGACTCGACGTAATAGGAGAAGTACAGAGTCAGGAACGATCCGAGGTCAAGGGCACAAAGAGACAGCGTAAACGAGAACTAGCCGGGGTCTGGTACACAGGAATCAGAGAGCCGGCAAACAGAACAGACAAGGATAAAGCGAAAACGAAGTCAGAATACAAAGCCAAGGTCAAATACGGACTGACCCATTTTTATGTTTTACTGCTTGGAATTCGTTTCAAACCAATAAATTTTTGCGTCTAATACAGTGGTTACTAAGAGCTGTTCTGTGGATCCCACGTACCCAAGGGGCTGATCCTCTCTGGGCATGATAGCCGTGAGTGGGGCTTATACCACTCCACAATTGTGAGTTTTTTACCTATAGGGGTTTCAATATATATGTGTTTGATGTGTATATTTTTAACTTTATTGCACTAGGAGTACCTCCTATTGTCCCCTCTCCCTGTTTTTGTCTCCCTGATTACAGTACCCAGCTACCAACATTGACAGGCTATAAGGCTATAAGTATATTTGTGTCAGTGTGTTGGGTGCACATACTTGTCTTTGGGTCTCTGTTAAAACCACTATTTTACAATTGGAGAGTCACTGGAATATTTTAGAGGTGTCTCTATACATATTTTTCAGCGCACTAGCACTTTTCTCTTTTCTGTATAACGTGGTACCATTTTACCAGGGTACATTGCTGGTGCTGCTTATTTTATTTTATTATTATATAATATTTTTTTTTGTCTATCAGTTTGAATCTTGCGCCAATTTATCTTATTTGTATACTGGGAGAAACACAACTGAACACAACAAGCACTAAAGGGAACTGTAGCAGAAACCACGATAGGGCAAGGAACTAAGGGAAAAGGGTAAGTATAAGTAGCCTTCAAACTAATGTGATTGGCTCCTGTCACTTCCACACCCCCAACAGGTAAGTGTATGGGGTGATTGGCATGACAGGAGCCAATGGGAGCCTTTTTGCAATTTAGGCTCCCACTGTCTCTTTAAGAGCGCGCCCGAGACTCGCGGCGAAGCTCTTAGCTGCAGGCGGGACACGTGACCGCATCTCGCGGTCACTGCCCGTCTTCCTGTTAGGAGAGTCGGATGAGCCGCGCGCGGCTCGTGCAGCCGCAGGACCGCGCGCGGCTTGAAGAGAGGACCGCGGCCGGCCCCCGGATAAGGTAAGTAACGCTACAGTACCCCCCCTGAGGACACGCCCTCCGGGCGGGCAGGACCAGGCCTGGCAGGAAAACGCGAATGGAAAGAACGTACAAGGCGGGGAGCATGAACAGCATCCGCAGAAATCCAACTGCGTTCCTCAGGCCCATAACCCTTCCAATGTACCAAGTACTGAAGCCGACCCCTAAGGAAACGAGAGTCAAGAACAGCAGACACTTCGAACTCCTCATGACCCTCCACAGAGACAGGAGGGGGAGTATGCCGGGTATAGCGGTTGCGTACGTAAGGCTTCAATAACGAGGTGTGAAAGACATTAGGTATACGCAGATTCTTAGGCAGACCCAAGGCATAAGAAACGGGATTAACCTTATGTATAATGCGATAAGGACCAATGAAGCGGGGAGCCAATTTCATAGAAGGCACCCGGAGGCGAATATTCCGTGTGGAAAGCAAAACCCTGTCCCCCACAACATAGGAAGGAGCCGCTCTGCGATGCTTGTCAGCCTGAGCCTTCTGGCAGGCAGCAGAGTCCACCAAAGAACGCTGAACCTGCTCCCAAGTATTACGCAAACCAGCCAAATGTTCATCCAGAACTGGCATGCCCTGTGAGGAGAATGCAGCCGGAAGAACAACGGGATGCTGGCCATAGACAACGTAAAAAGGGCTTTTGCCGGAAGAATCATGAGTGGCGTTATTCCGAGCAAATTCAGCCCAAGGAAGCAGGTCAGACCAATTGTCCTGATGGTGAGACACAAAACAACAGAGGTACTGCTCCAGAGACTGGTTGGCACGTTCAGCAGCTCCATTAGACTGGGGATGGTAAGCGGAAGAAAATGAGAGAGAAATACCCATCTCCGAACAAAAGGCTTTCCAGAACCTGGAAATAAATTGGCTACCCCTATCGGATACAACAGATAAGGGAATACCATGTAATCGAAACACTTCTCTAGCGAAGATAAGAGCCAGTTCCTTGGAAGTGGGCAACTTGCGAAGAGACACAAAGTGAGCCATTTTGGAAAACCGATCTACTATCATTAGGATGACTGTGTTACCATTTGAAGGGGGTAATTCAACAATAAAATCCATTGATAGATTAGACCAAGGTCTCTCGGGAACGGGTAACGGATGCAACAGCCCACAAGGAACTCTACGAGAGGATTTCATACATGCACAAGTAGTACAAGCACTTATATAGTCAGTGACATCCTTACGTAAGGTATCCCACCAAAAATACCGAGAAACAGCTGACACCGTTTTGGAAATACCAGGATGTCCAGCAGTCTTAGTATCATGATACAGTGACAGAATATCCCGTCTCTCGGGAACGTCAACGAACAATTTATCATTAGGCCTCTCGCTAGGTGCCATGCTTTGTTTCGCTTGTATGGCCTGCAAGAGGGACGAGGAAATAGACAATATAGTAGTTGCTATTATCCTGTCAATTAGTTGTAACTAATTTACACTTCCGTCCCCAAATCACCTGTTTACGATTGGATGGAGTGTGGGTTTGTTGATGTCGGGGTGGTAGTCGGACTTGTTGTTGCTTTATTTATCGTTGCGTCTTTTGTTTGTGAAGCAAGTATCTGTCAATTGGATTTGGCTTTGTGTTAAAGGCTGTCTTCCATTCGTGGTCCTTTTTTATACGTATCGAATTGTATGCTCCTCTAAGATCCAATTTGGTGAATACCGTAGCATGTTTGAGCCTGTCAAACAATTCTGTTATTAATGGTATAGGGTAAGCATTTTTGATGGTGATTTTATTAAGACCTCTATAATCAATGCAAGGTCTTAAATCACCTTCTTTTTTTGATACAAAGAAGAACCCCGCTCCAGCCGGAGAAGAGGATCTCCTAATAAATCCCTTGTCTAATGATTCTTTAATGTATTCCTCCATGACACGGTTTTCTTGAACCGATAGAGGGTACACCCTGCCCTTTGGAGGTATAGTGCCAGGCAACAAGTCAATAGCACAATCGTAGGGTCTGTGAGGCGGTAATTTGTCAGCCTCTCTTTTATCAAAGACAGTCTTTAACCCCTTAAGGACACATGACATGTCTGACACGTCATGATTCCATTTTATTCCAGAAGTTTGGTCCTTAAGGGGTTAAAGATAAATACTGAGAGGGTATAGCCGTAGACAAAGGAGGAATGGTAGGAACATTAATAGAATTCACAGGCGTGACTTCAATAGTAAATGACTCATGGCAGGCTTCACTCCATGATTTTATTTGCCCTGTCTCCCAGTCAAAAATGGGATTGTGGGCACGTAACCATGGATACCCTAACACGAACTGTGAAGAGGGAGAGGTGATGACCTGGAACCGAATGGTTTCATAGTGTAAAACCCCTGTGTACATGTGTAACGGTGCAGTCTCATGAGTAACAACTGGAGATATCAATGGTCTACCATCTATGGCCTCAACGGCCAAGGGTATCTCCTTCTCCCTGATGGGAATGTTGTTTTTCTTTACAAAACTAGAGTCTATAAAATTCTCAGCTGCCCCAGAGTCAACCAGAGCATATATATTTTCAACGATACAACTCTCTCCCATATGTAAAGAAACAGGGAGAAGCAGTCGGTTAGGAGGCAATGTAGGAGACTTAGAAATCACACCCAAGGCCAGTCCCCTATAAGGTCTTAGGTGCAAGAGTTTTCCGGGAGCAAAGGACATTCCTTTACCATATGGTCTCTCCTACCACAATATAGGCAGAGTCCCTCCCTTCTCCTATGTAATTTTTCAGTGTCTGAGAGTTTGGCAACCCCTAATTGCATAGGTTCCTCTTCAGATACTTTTACACTCTCCGGTGTATCAACTCTGGGGTGAATAGGTGTAACAAAACGTCTATTTCTGTTCTTGGTATAGAGCCTGTCACGAATCCTATTATCTATATCAATGAGGTAGTCAATAAGGTCCTCTAAAGCAACAGGAAGTTCCTTAGCTGCTACCTCATCCAATATAGAGTCTGATAAGCCTTCCATGAAGGCAGTAGTTAACCCATTGTTGGTCCAATCGACCTGTGAGGCAAGAGTACGAAACTGAATAGCGTAATCAGCCACAGACCTAGAACCCTGTTTAACTCTCATTAATGCTCTTGCGGCATTTTTAGACCTTTTCATAGTGTCAAAAGTTCTGCGAAATGCTGTAAGAAAACTGTGAAAGTCATGCACCATAGGTCCATTAGCCTCCCAAATAGGATTCGCCCATTCTAGTGCTTTGTCGGTAAGTTGGTGCATAAAGAACCCAACTTTAGACCTCTCTGTGGGAAACGAACGTGGATACATCTCAAAATGAAACTCTATTTGGTTAATGAACCCTCTGCATGTCTTGGAATCCCCTCCATACCTAGGAGGAGGTGTTAAATGGGCCGAAGTTTCTAGCTAAGAGCGTCTGGAGCGCCTGAGCTATCTGATCCATACGGTGATCCTGCTCTACAAATCTAGCCTCATGGGACGCCATCTGTTGAGCTAAATCTGCGGGGTCCATGGCCCTATCGTAATGTAACGAGAATATACCCCTACACGCAGGATCCAGCCAAACAGAAGACAGCACAGAGGAGAGATACGTCTACCGGACCTTAGAGTGGCCGGACTCAACGTAATAGGAGAAGTACAGAGTCAGGAACGATCCGAGGTCAAGGGCACAAAGAGACAGCGTAAACGAGAACTAGCCGGGGTCTGGTACACAGGAATCAGAGAGCCGGCAAACAGAACAGACAAGGATAAAGCGAAAACGAAGTCAGAATACAAAGCCAAGGTCAAATACGGAGAAACACAACTGAACACAACAAGCACTAAAGGGAACTGTAGCAGAAACCACGATAGGGCAAGGAACTAAGGGAAAAGGGTAAGTATAAGTAGCCTTCAAACTAATGTGATTGGCTCCTGTCACTTCCACACCCCCAACAGGTAAGTGTATGGGGTGATTGGCATGACAGGAGCCAATGGGAGCCTTTTTGCAATTTAGGCTCCCACTGTCTCTTTAAGAGCGCGCCCGAGACTCGCGGCGCGCTCTTAGCTTCAGGCGGGACACGTGACCGCATCTCGCGGTCACTGCCCGTCTTCCTGTTAGGAGAGTCGGATGAGCCGCGCGCGGCTCGTGCAGCCGCAGGACCGCGCGCGGCTTGAAGAGAGGACCGCGGCCGGCCCCCGGATAAGGTAAGTAACGCTACAGCCTTGTATCGGTAGAGCACAGTCCCTGCCCATACTGGAGCGTGCCAGGCTTTGAGGCCCAGGTGAGAGGCAGTGCGTTGTGGCGACCAGGACCGGGGCTCTCCATGGCTTATCATGCTTGATGCAGGGTTGTGGCTTGCTCCATGTCGGTTCTCGCCTCTGTGCCGCTTTTAGTTTTGTATAGCTCCGCTGCTTGCGCTACCACCATAATGGAGCCTACACAGTCATCACCTTTTGTTGTCTCTTATGGGGATCTGGAGGCTGTTTATCCTGGCTTCCATGTCCGAGAGTGCCTCGCTGATGGTAGGTAAACATGCGGTTTACGCCATTTTGTTTGTGTCGCAGTGATGTTTCGACGGCTTGGATGACTCTGATCTGCCTATCTGCAAGCACTGGGCTGCCTCCCAGGAGTGGACTGGGATCACCCCCACTGGTCCAAGGGGGGAGGAAACTGGGGTCCGCTGGCAAGTAGTTCCCTCTAGGTCCCTCTGGGCTGGGATATCAGCTGCTTCTCCCACCGTCGGTTACCAGGCCGCATCAGCAGAGTTGAGGAAGGAAGTGTCAAGTAGGTCAGCGGATTGCCTCATCGCAGAATTTGTCTTTTTTGTCATAGATTACGTTTGTACATATGTTGTAGGGCAAATTAGTAGAGGAGCTCACTTAACAGGGTACTTTCCTCCATGACAGTCAAACTTCGCCCCCTCTATTTTCATTTTTAACATCTATTTTATGCATAAATGATCT
Organism: Pelobates fuscus; assembly: GCF_036172605.1. Lineage (NCBI taxonomy): Eukaryota > Metazoa > Chordata > Amphibia > Anura > Pelobatidae > Pelobates > Pelobates fuscus. Next base: position 15,629,410 of record NC_086324.1, on the reverse strand, counting down.
TCTCTTTTTTTTTTTTTATTCTTTATTTTCAGTTTGACATATGAAACAGCGTTACAGTTTACATTGGCACGTAAGTTTATCAATTTGGAACATAGGTATATTGTGCATCTTTCCATAGGAGGACAGTGTTGTTGTTTACCGTTTAACAGTTGTCAGGCTGTTCATAGCCAATTTTCATTTCATTCTTATAACAGAAATAACTTTAACATATCCTAAACAGAAATAGTAATGTCTAAGACAACCCTCAGTTTCCTGTCGGTGCCTGAAGGTTGGACGAGCATATGGCTGTACTTATTTCCCACCAGGTGGGTGTGTAAGAGAGTGCAAGTGGTATGTGTTCTATTCGGTACCCCATTTTTTCTAGGTTTCTTTAGCCGGTTACCATGGTGTTTGCCTATTTCGTGGTGTAGGCCTGCGTCTCTCCTCCCTTCTCATTTGGCCCGCTAGTGCTTGTTATTGACTGGTTCTTTTACCTAGGTGTACCTTGCTCTTGCGGCCTGGCGGGGCCTTGTCTTCTATCTGTTTTGAAGTGGAGTCTATTCCGTGTGGCTGGGTTGGGGTCGCACTCTGTGTAGTAGATTGTGCGATCGCAATTACCTTGTTCGCTTCAATAGTGGGGGGGGAGGGGGGAGCGGGAGTGGAGAGAGAGAGGAGGGAGAGAGAAAGGGAACAAAAAAAAAATTAATTTTTAATTTTTGAGGAGTAGGGAATTTAATGAAAATAAAGTAAATAGTGGGCTGTTGGAAAGGGGCGCGCGGCGGGTCCTGTCCCTGTCCACTCCAGCGCCCTGTGTTCGTGTGCTCCTGTGAGCCTCAGTCAGTCATGTACTCTTCCCAAGGTTGCCATACTTTTTGGAATGTTTTCTCAGTGTTCCTGATTTGGGCTGTGAGTTTGTCCATCAAATAGGTATCTTTTATCTTCATTATAATGTCATTTTCCGTGGGAACTGTGGGTGTCAGCCACTTCTGGGCTAGTGCCTGTCTGGCTGCTAGTGTAATTTTGTTAAGGAGCTGTTGTTCTTTTCTGGAGAGAATGTCTATAGGCCTAGACAGCAGGATGGACCATGGGTCCATGTCTATCGGACCTCCCATCACGTTTGTCAGTAAAGTCTGCACACGTTTCCAGTATCCGGCTACCACGGGGCATTCCCACCACATGTGTATAAAGGTTCCCTTGCTCCCACATCCCTTCCAACATGTGTCCGTCGTGGTTTTCCCCATCCTGTATAGCTGGGCTGGTGTGGTGTACCACCTCATTAGCATTTTGTATGATTGCTCCTGGTGGAGCACACAGATCGATGTCTTGGCCGTCGCCTCCCATATGTCCACCCAGTCCTCCCCCTCAAGCTCACCTCCCAGGTCCCTCTCCTATATGCCAATATAGTTAGGGTCTTTGGCATTTTTGTCTGGTGCACTCAGGTGTGCATATATGTTTGTAATCAGTCCCATCTGGTCTGATTCTGCGTTGCACATATGTTCATAGAATGTCATAGGGGTTTGTGCTGCTCTCTTGACTTCCGGGTTTGTGGCGAAGTCTTTGAGCTGTATGTATCGAAATACATCTTTTGTAGTTAGTGGAGCTAGTGTTTTCAGGTGTTCGAACGTTTTAAAGGTCCCTTTGTCATAGAGATGGACATATCTCTGCGCCCCTGTGTTCTCGATGCCCTGGAAGTCCCGGGCGCTCAGCCCCGGCTCAAAAGCTCTGTTGTGTAAGTATGGGGTCATTGGTGATGGTGTGTGTTTTAGGGAGTGTTTGTCCGCCGTGAGGTCCCAGATTCTTATTGAATTGAGTATTGCTGGGCACGTGGTCCGAAGGGGTGGTCTATCCTGTTTGGGCACCCAGATCATAAACTGCGGCAGGTCAGTGCTCATCAGTCGCGTCTCTAATTCTACCCACCTGTGGGAACCCACCCTGGAGTGCCAGGCTACCACCTGGGCAACCTGGGCAGCAAGGTAGTTGTAGATATTTGGGAGTCCCAGTCCCCCCCTGGTTTTAGGGCGGTAAAGCACCTGCCTGGCTATGCGGTGACGTTTTTGCGCCCATATGAAATTATCGATAGTCCTCTGTAGGGGCACTAAGTCTTGTTTATTGACTTGGACAGGTAGGGCCTGAAACAAGAACAGCAGTCGTGGGAGCAGTGTCATTTTAATGGCATGGAGTCTGCCTATCCAGGAGAGTGGTTTTTCCTGCCACTTGTCTATATCCCCGCAGAGTGATTGTATTCTGGGTGTGTAATTTTCAGCGAACAATTTGTCTGGCTCTGCCGTGAGCCTAACGCCCAGGTATTTGGTGTGAGTTCTCACTAATGTAAATGTGTGTTCTGCTCCCAGCCTTTCCACCTCTCGTGGGTTCATTCCGATGGGCATAGCCACCGATTTTCCCATATTACATAAATGATCTTCTTGATTAAAAGGGATACCCTACGCATCAGAAACACTACTTCTTATTGTAATGCCTTTTGTCCAAGCACCCTATCATTTGTAAATACTGCCATTTCTGTGAGCTGTAAGAATGGCTCTAGTGGCTGCTATTCAGACAACCACAAAAAGTGCTTCCCCATCATAGGTACTTTATCATTATAGTTCTACAGTGTTTGCGGGACTTACGGTCAGCATCCTTGTGCCTCGCATAATGCCAAACACTGATTAATCTCTCCATTGAGATGCATTGGTGTAATCATTATCACTGGTGATATCAGCAAGGATGGAGAGCCAGCCAAGGGATAAAAGGTGAATAAATTGTATTTATTTTACTTGTAAGGGCCATGGTACTCCTCACTTCATTACCACTACAGTGAGGTGTCATACAGTGCCATGGTACTCCTCACTTCATTACCACTACAGTGAGGTGTCATACAGTGCCATGGTACTCCTCACTTCATTACCACTACAGTGAGGTGTCATACAGTGCCATGGTACTCCTCACTTCATTACCACTACAGTGAGGTGTCATACAGTGCCATGGTACTCCTCACTTTATTACCACTACAGTGAGTTGTCATACAGTGCCATGGTACTCCTCACTTCATTACCACTACAGTGAGCTGTCATACAGTGCCATGGTACTCCTCACTTCATTACCACTACAGTGAGCTGTCATACAGTGCCATGGTACTCCTCACTTCATTACCGCTACAGTGAGCTGTCATACAGTGCCATGGTACTCCTCACTTCATTACCGCTACAGTGAGCTGTCATACAGTGCCATGGTACTCCTCACTTCATTACCGCTACAGTGAGCTGTGATACAGTGCCATGGTACTCCTCACTTCATTACCGCTACAGTGAGCTGTCATACAGTGCCATGGTACTCCTCACTTCATTACCACTACAGTGAGCTGTCATACATTGCCATGGTACTCCTCACTTCATTACCGCTACAGTGAGCTGTCATACAGTGCCATGGTACTCCTCACTTCATTACCGCTACAGTGAGCTGTCATACAGTGCCATGGTACTCCTCACTTCATTACCGCTACAGTGAGCTGTGATACAGTGCCATGGTACTCCTCACTTCATTACCGCTACAGTGAGCTGTCATACAGTGCCATGGTACTCCTCACTTCATTACCACTACAGTGAGCTGTCATACATTGCCATGGTACTCCTCACTTCATTACCGCTACAGTGAGCTGCCATACAGTACCATGGTACTCCTCACTTCATTACTGCTACAGTGAGCTGTCATACAGTGCCATGGTACTCCTCACTTCATTACCGCTACAGTGAGCTGTCATACAGTGCCATGGTACTCCTCACTTCATTACCGCTACAGTGAGCTGTCATACAGTGCCATGGTACTCCTCACTTCATTACCGCTACAGTGAGCTGTCATACAGTGCCCTGGTACTCCTCACTTCATTACCGCTACAGTGAGCTGTGATACAGTGCCATGGTACTCCTCACTTCATTACCGCTACAGTGAGCTGTCATACAGTGCCATGTTACTCCTCTCTTCATTACCACTACAGTGAGCTGTCATACAGTGCCCTGGTACTCCTCACTTCATTACTGCTACAGTGAGCTGTCATACAGTGCCATGGTACTCCTCACTTCATTACCGCTACAGTGAGCTGTGATACAGTGCCATGGTACTCCTCACTTCATTACCACTACAGTGAGCTGTCATACAGTGCCATGGTACTCCTCACTTCATTACCACTACAGTGAGGTGTCATGGTAATGATGCTTGGAGTAATCCTTTATGCTTGAATTTTGTAAAGCTCCATGCAATAAAAATCTGCCAGTCTTCTCTTGATACTGAATGCTACAGCATATCATGTAAAGGGGAGCTGTTATTTTATCCTTGCTGCATTACCCCACGCAGGACAGAGCTTTAAGTCTCCTTATGATGCTTAACTACTACAGATCCCACTGCATAGCAAGTACAGCATAACAAACTGACTGATACTCGTTACAGAACTAGAGATGATTACCACAGAGAAGAATTAGCTTCCATATCTTCTTCAGAGTTGGTTAGTTCTTGTACTGCATATGGTTTTTTTATCACTTCCTATGACCCGTGGCAATCAATGATCTAGTGTCACACTTGTTTTACTTTAATTTTGAGATAGGCATGCTTTCTAATCAATTTAAAATAATAATAGTAAAGTAGAATCATTTTACTGCTGAGTTAAAATATTCACATTTCCAATGAGGGTAGAACATCCCACAAAGTATTGTTAATTCTTCAGCTTTTTAGATCAGCTCCCGTATTGCAAACATGTAAGCTAACCATGTTTTTACTAACTGTTAACCTTTTTATAATCCTACTTTTTTTTACTGCTGTTTTATAATTTTGTTTGCTATATTTATTACTATTATTTATAAAATGCCAAAATAGTCCACAGCTCTGGAAAGCTGGGGAAAAAGAGAGTACAATATACAGAAACCAACAGAAGATGTAAAAAGAGCCCTGCAATAAGTGTTTATGCAAAGTACTTAGCCAGATAGCGTGTGAGCTTAAAATCTATGAGGTGAGTGTGGCGGTCACCCCATGAGATGAGGGGTGTTCAACGCCAGAGACGTCCTTCTCCCCTAGTGTGAGTAGCGCTGCTAAGGACCGTGAATCCGGTATCCCTGTACAGCTGTTAGAAGAGCTAGTGGTTATAGCTGTTCCCTACAATCACGAGATAAGGCTGCGTGTTGAGGGTAAAGTGGACTGATTTATTGGTAGCCACACTGGCCTTTTATGCAATTTCCCATGCAAGGGGCACTCCCACATGGACCTGGTGGGGAACTACAATATAAAATTAAAGACCAATAACAACAGTGTTATAATGTATGACACTCCCACACATAGCATACAATCCCTCGCCTCTGCCTGGGAGATAATTGAATCAATTACTGTATCAACTCAATTATCTCCAGGTGAAAAAGAACATAATTTACAGACAACCCGAAAGTACCCCAAAAACTCACATAAACCCCACAAAAAGTATATCCCCTGATAGTCCCGATCTGGGTGAGCAACATGTCCAAAATTCACCCAGATTGGTTCAGGGGTTCGGGATTTTTATGGAAGTCTTATTTCTGACCGACCACACACGAGGCTCCCGCCCAGAATCGTTCCATAGATTTCAGGTTGTGCGGCCGGTCTCTTTCGGGAGCTTCAAATGCAACGAAATATCACAAATAACTGTTCGTGAGAAAGCTGGTCGTGTGCCCCTCGTTTGGGAGTTTGGTCTCGCCAAACGCAGCCTCCTTCGGATGACTTGGAACGAACATAGGTGATCCTGGAAGTCTCAGTGGTGTTCGGGCCGTTGAGTGTGAGAAAATAGTTCCATACACTCGACGACCAAACACCGCTGGATGTGTTCAACAAAACAAGATGACCACCGCCTCGTGTTCATACATACGAACGACAGCCACCCAGTGAACCACTTAGAACTTTCAAATGTTGTGGTTAGAGCAAGTGTTAGTAAGGTCAAGTGGGTCTATTAGCAGCACACGACTGCTCTGGGTGGTCCAAGTGTTCGGTACATTATTCGGTATACGAACTAGCTAGGGCAAATCTGTTCGGTTAGATTCGTATACGGATCCAGGCAAAGCAAAACTAAACTCCAGGAACAGGGCATCTGTTACAGTGAGAATAGAGGTAGCAGGAGGAGTTTGAAGATTATGGCCACAGAAAATTACAATATTATTTGCAGTCACTATTGAGATGTAAAGGGAATGAGGAGGCACTTCAGTGGAATATCAAGCAGTTGGAGAAGCAGTCTATAAAGTAAGCTGAGATCAGGATGGGAAGGAGAGCAATAGAAAGAGGCATGTAAAGCAAACGCTTAATGTGTACAATTAGAACGTTTGCAACCAAATTCTATCTCCTAAAATATTAATAAACTGCATGTACATAAAATACAGGTAAAATCCATTCAAAAACTGTAAGTACAAAAAACAACAATGATAAACTACAGTTAAAGATGGAAACCTTGTTATATTAATAATAGTAATTTGACAATAAAGGTAAGGTGAAGTATCTTTCAAGCGGCAGTCAATACCTAAAATGAAGTTTCCGTCTCTTTCTTACAATTAGTTATTACAATTAGTGCATTAACCAACTGAACTATCATACCAGCTATACCAAGCAAAACCTAACTTCTAGTGCTTTTGATACTAGTGGGTGTGGGTTTGGGTTTGAGCACTTTAGCAAGGTGACTTTACTTAATTCCACTGACAACTGACACACAAAAAAATAAATAAAAAAAGTTCAATCATGGGGTTAATGAATTAATTTATTATTCATTAATGTATTCATTCACGCAAAAATTGCTTTACAAAAAGTTTAGAAAATGCTCTCAAAGCTTTCTAGTTTAACATTTGCAATACGGTTGTTGGTTCATTATGTCACTGTTTAGTGAATAAAACCCAATGTTATTTTAGGAGAGGTTCTGTCTGTGGCACCCTGTGTGCACCATAACCACCTAAAGCCAGTTATTATGAGTGATTCACTTGCATCCCTGCTAATGTATATTACTGCTGTATCGCTGCCTGATTGAATGCCATGCACCCCGCAGTCTTATTAGGCCTAGACCCAGATGTTTCATGTCAATCCTGACCGTTGGGGAAGCGCTCCAAGCTCTGCCAAGCCACAGTCAGCTGAGACTAAAAATCACAAATGTACATATTCTGGCATGCAGGATGTGGCATATTTTAAGGTGAAGACTCTCAATCCCCCCTTGTAATGGGGGTTCATGCCCTCCAGCTACTTTAGAAGCTGCTCTCTCTTCTACTGTGACTCTGACCTACTTAGCGAGATGTGATGGCTGGCAGCGGTAATACAGCCCTCTCTACTAACAAGGGCGCCCGTTACCCCTTGTTTATTTACCAGTTCTGACAAGTTTCACCTTGCATGTCTGGATTTTGTGCCTAGCTCTATCACAGTGGCACTAACATGCCACCAAGTAAATTGCCTTTTCCAGTAATCCTGTAGTAGTACAGTTAAAATACAAAAACCTCCCTCGTTTCATCTAGCTAGAAGGATGTAACTTTTGATGAATGTATTGTGCACGTTTATTAACCTACCTATAAAATCAAGCTGTGCATGCTGGCATTACTCGGACCTTGGAACACAAAGAGTTAACCTTACAAGAGTATAGTACATATGTGGCTAACCTTCAGCACTGCAGCTATTTTCAACTGTATTTGCTATGAAGCACACCTAGCCCAAAGGTGGTTGTGCATTATGGGAAATGTAGTTCACAGATGCATTCCCGGCGTTAGTCACCAGTCTAATTATTCCGTTTTTAAATATCTTTTTCTCCTTGCTTAATCTCTTTACTGGCTTATATCAGTTTTAATGCGTAAACTCTACAAAAAATCTCTACTGAAATCTACAAAATTAAATAAAATAAAAATCAGTAACTGAAAGAGAAGAAAATTAAAAATGTAACATTATACAAACGGATATCCAAAAACTGTGATTGTGTGTGTGAAGGTGATTTAAATTGGATACGCTATTATGTGCATAAGGTGGCAGAAACCTAAGCAGTGTTTAAAGATACAAGTCTTGGAGAAATTTCAAATAAGGGTTATTAAGTTAAATAATGAAATAAGTTAAAATTACAATGGGAAGTGAAGTACCAAATACAGATATATTCCACTTCCCATCGTGAGTAAATGTGTTTATGAATGTGTTGCTGAAGGGATCACATGACGTGGTATGTTTGGAAAGAGGCCTAGTGTACGAGTGTCACTGACTGTGCCCCCTGGCACACAAGGCCTGTATATTATATATGGCATTAAACGGGCCTCAGCCAGTCACTGCCTAACCTGGGCACGCCATGAGGAAGATAAACATGTAAGCTCTGAAAGATTCCTTCATCGCGGCTCACTTTATTGCAGCTCGCCAGGAACGACACCCTTCGGGAAGAAAGGCCAGTTTGTGATGCAGGTTATGGGGCTGTTTTGCATCCCCACGGGCTTTCGTAAAACGCAATGATGTGGAATTTCGGAAACACCTAGGTTTTCTATAACTGTGGAGGGAAAATGACAGACACAATGGTGGGTTTTTGTGCCTCCCAATTATCCATTTTCACAGGCACACATTACACCAGATTCTGTACTCAAAATCCAGGTTGACCATGGAATCTTTATTAAAATTCCAATCTTTATTTCCTCTTCAGCATAATACAAGTAAAATACTCGGCTGGCGGAATGAAAGACCAAACACAGGAATATCTATTTTCACACTTAGGCCTCGATTTAATAAACTTTAATGATAATGTTAGAAACCTTTCCAAATGATTTATCTACACAAATTCCCATAGACTTTAATGGTGACTTGGAAACTTTTCTAACAGTATTCAATCACTTGTACAGCTTCTATTGGTATGGCTTTACTTTTATCAGATTGCATCTATTCCACCTAAAAAAAAGACATTTAGAAGGTATTTCTTTTTGGAAAAGACAACACAGAGTTGAAGAATTTTTCCTGTTTAGATTTTTGCAATTTTCTTATTAATTCTTCGCAATTCTCAGTCTGGTGAATAACCACCATCATCTTCTCTTGGCACTTTTTTAGATGGCAGTAGCTTTGCCCAGTGTCTAGAAGTGTCATGCATCGAAAATACACAAAGACAAAGAAGTCCTTAGTTTGTGTCCAACGTGGCTGGAATTTTAGTAAAATTCCAACACAGTCAAAATTAGTATTTCATAAAGATACCTTTAAGAATAATAAAGGTCAACTGTTCACACCTCGGCATAATGTCTGTAATAATAAAGAGTTAGTAAAGGCAATAGTATCCATTAGATCACTTCTTGGGATCTAAGATCACTAATTACTCTATGAAATGGCTGACATGGGTAGAGAGCCTCAGTGGGTACCTGAATCTTGGCTTTTTTGACTGACGAGCACATGCGCTGCCTGAGAGCTTTTTAGCTCAAGGTACCATGACATAGGAATGGTCACAGAACCAGGCACAACATGGATCTGTTTTTAAAAGTGCATCGAGCACCATAAATACCAAGGGCATAAATTAATTTTGTTTCACAGAACTATGTAAAAAGAATGTAACTGCCCCTTCAGGCTTCGTTATTTGCAGATAGTGAGGGAGGGCCCCATGTACTATGTTTTCCTTTAAACTGTATTTTGTTCTAATTGGTAACAGTTTTTCAACTTCCAATACAGAGTAATGCCTTCTTTTCTGGTAGGTATAAAATAGTCTTTTTCACAAATTGTAGTTTGATGGTAAATCTGGTTGCTGCAGCTGTTTAGGAGGGAAAAGAATGGAAGCACTCTGTGAGATAAATGCTATTTTTGGGTATGTCTCGGAGAATATCTTATATTTGGGTTTTAGACAACGTCTAAGCCCTAGTGCGAGTCTCCATATTTTGTTAATTGATGGAAATGGTTGCTTGTGTACATTTTAATGAGTCATTTATTTTGCACGCACTGCAGCTGGTCTGATTTGCAAACTATCAGAGGAACATCGCCACTCCTTGCATAAATATGGTTTCTCTGTAGTGGTGATATCAGGATTTGGCTTGATTAGCGCAAATACCACTGCAAACACATATAAATAGCACCTGCTTTTAATCTGAGGGTGATAATAAATTACTCACACAGCTGAATGAACTGTAGTCTCTGGAATGTTTCCAGCTTCTGTTTTGGCCCAAAGTATACACGTCTGTTTTCTGTGTTTAGCTGACCAGGTCTCCTGAAGTTTGGTTGATAAAATATACCTACATAGGTGTGCTGTAGGAGCTATTCATTGTAGTCTGAATCCAGGTTTCTAGCAGTGCTGCTAGACAAGGTATACAATGTAATTCCCACTCCATTAGGATCCTTATAGGCTGGATCAGAAAGCATGCCAAAGCACTTTTTGTGGTGTTGAGTCCCCCTGTGGTGAATCCTACTGGCAAATTATAGGTCAATGTACAGCTATATATACATGCAATACATAAAGACCACAGAAAACAGCTTAGATAGACATCAATCTTTGAAAGCAATATAAAACCAAATCTTATGAAAAATATTGGGATTTAAATGACCTCAGAAGGCCCCATTATGCCCCCTTTAACACTGTTCCAAAATGTTTGTGGACCCTAGTATATGTTTTATGTTGCAGTGAAAATAGTTTAGGGACAAGCATGGATTACATGAAACATATACCAAATACACATACCTAGCAAAATAGGAACAAAACCCAAACTGCAAACAAAATGCACCCTTTCCTCCAAATTGCACAAGTGTTTAATAATATATATATATACACACACATATGATGGTTTCTTGAAGCCCTTCTCATTTTGTCTACTGTTGTAGTACCTGTCAAGTGGGTTTAGCATCTCACTTCTTGTCCAAGAATGGTTTGTTCCAGAAGCCCACTTGACGTCAGTGACATTACCACTGCCCTAACCAGACGAGAGACGACCATAGAAAAGCTTGCAGCTAAAACCACTGGACAAGGCAGTAAAGAGATTCCCAGGCACTTAAAGTGTTAGAGCCGCAGGCAGATTTATTGAAACAAAAAAGGCAGCAACGGTTCGACCTACTAAGAGGTCTTTTTCAAGCTTGAAAAAGACCTCTTAGTAGGTCGAAAATTTGCTGCCTTTTTTGTTTCAATAAATCTGCCTGCGGCTTTAACACTCTTGAGTGCCTGGGAATCTATTTGCTGCCTTAACGTGATGGGATTGATGGTCCTGACTTTTGCAATAATCACTGGACAAGACTACTAGAGATCACTGGGAAATTGCCACCAAACAGTATGCTAGCAGTGATTATCAGGCACTAGCTGCAATTCCAACCAATGCCATCACAGAGACGAACATGCTTGTATATGTCACAACATTAATTATCCTCCAAATACTTGACTACAAGACTACAATCAGACTGAAAGAGAAACAATCCCTACCATAGAGACTAAAACCGTAAGCCAAGATATAGTCAACACATAAGGAAGTTGGTAAGTCATTGTACAGAGGGTTTTACATTCTGTCCACCAGCCTGGAGAAACTAAAATAAAGAATACTATATTAATGTAATGACATCTGAAAGAGAATTAAGCTTTTGGTACCTTAAGTATATAAGTTCCCTTATCATGTGCCATGTTCCACTAGTAGGGATTGTAGCTTCAAGGTGAAGATTGGAACCCTTATGGCCACTTCAGACTGGCTGCCAGGAGAATGGTCAAAATATAGTCTGTTTGGATTTTGGAGTGGGAGATATGTGAATGAGTTGGGTCCAGAAAAGTACTGCAATTTTTTCAAAGTGGAGTGATCACAAAAATAATGTGTGTACTGGTTCCACTAGTTTCCATGACACTTGCCATACTTTCAGAATGTTGCACAAGTTTTTAGATCATAACACCTTGATAAATCGACACCCTTTTTTATTTTATTTTGGATACATTTTAATTTTAGACCTACTGAGACATGTACATTGAGTAACTTAAACTAATCACAGCCTTGTGGGCCTCTGATCCACATTCACCAGCATGCATACATTTAGAGAAATTGGTTGATAGGGTTCAGCATTCTCAGGGTCCGTCTGTGGCATATGGTCTATCATTATTGTCAGTTATCAGCAACCTGGGACATGGTGCTGTGTATCATCCTTTCCAGAACCATATTAAGTTAAATGAGAAACAGATATCTATACGTTTGGCACACTTTTATAACCCAGACACTCATGTCCAAAAATCAAGCATGCTTGTATGAATCCCAGTGCCTTGCTAATATTTGTTACAGGTATAAATGTTTGTCTACTTGAACAGACCCGACAGTGTTTTTTTTTCTTTAAAGGAACACTATAAGTGCCATATCCACTATAGCTGTAGTAGTTATGGTTCCAGGAGATCGCTGGGTGTCTCCCATGTTAAGGAATTAAACCATTTTCTTACCTGGGGTCTGCCAGGGGCATCTTCCTTTCTCCACTACCACCTCCTATGGAGAGCCACAAGCTTTCTTTCTGAGCTAAGCCTGTCAGTGCAGGACTCAACTCTCAGCCAGTGAGCTTGCTCTAAATATCATGGATTAGTTGAGGAGACCTAATGGCAGCTTAGCTTCTAGCTTATCATGGGAAGTGTAGTGCATGCAGGTAGCTGTGTGTAGTGAACCCCAGTTAAGAAGTCAAGCCGTTCTAAAACTATTAGACTCCTTACAATGGGTGGAGGGGGGTTATGGGATTGGAGTGAACCTTTAACTCATTCCTATTGAGTACATCTGTTGATGATGCTGGGTTTTATGGAGATAAACCAGTAGAGGGCGCACACACCTAACAGCAGCCCACAAGTAGTTACCTGGGTAGAAAGTAGTGTTTTTCTAAGATTGAAATATTGTGCCTTTATTTGGCAATCATTGAAGAGTTTGTTTGGGGACTTTGTAAATCATTTATAAAAGACAGTTGTTTGTTACTAAATGGTTGTTATGGGTAGATAGGTGATTGACACTTCTCCACTGAACAGAATTAAATTCTGAAAGCATATTCAGACCCAGCGTGCCATAGCTCTAATTATGTTAATGGGGGGGGGGGGGGGGGGGGAGACATTTCTTTCAGTTTGCTGTTTCTGTGGCTGCTAAAAAAAGAAATGAAGTAGGATTGTATATATGTCATTCTGGTTCTTAATTCTATAAGCATTTCTGAACCCATGGCGCAATCAATTTCATAACCTATTCTTAAATATATATTAAATAAACTCAACAGTTTAGTAATAACTGAAGTTATTTTGTTCATTAGTGTACTTTTCCTGGATTAGGATGGCAAGGAGGATGTCAGAGACATATATGGTAAAGCATGACTGTATTGATGTTGCCATTATTGTTCTTGTCTTATGGCAAAGACTTATTTGTGCTAATGATTTCGTATTATTACTACTTTCTACTACACGATTGTTACCAGAACAAATACAGATTATTGTAGTTGTTCTTCTGAATACAGTCAGTCCCTGCAGGCATCTTAATGTAAACGCTGCATTGTCAGAGAAAAGGCAGTGTTTACATTACAACCTCAGAACACCTCTAGTGACCACTCCTCATACGGCCACTAGAGGTGCTTCCAGGGTCAGTGCTTACTAGTGTGCAGCACTGACGTTTAGCGTCTCCACGCTCTGCGTAATTTCCCAATAGAGATGCATTGATTCAGTGCATCTCTATGAGGAGATGGTGATGGGCCAGTTCCCCCTTTAAAGGGGAACTGCAAATTCCTAGGATTTCTAATATTATGTTTACTCATCCCCTATATTTAGGAATTGTGCATTTGTGAGGAGTAAAAAGTAAAAAAAAAGTCATTGTTATTAGCTATGTCTTTTGCATCTGGCGCTCAGAATAAGAGAAGAGGAGAAATTAAAGAACACGGTTAAGTTAAAAATAACTATTATAGAGTAACTGTGTCCCTTAATGTACATGTGATAGATGAATGCAAAGTGAAAAACTGGTGCATGCAATTAAAAATGTGCTGCAACCATTAGTGCTTCACATCACCAGCCCAATGAACAAAAATTGGTGCACTCAAACATATACTTTTAGTAGTATAAAGGCTTGAGGGCACTATTATTTTTTTATTCATTAGTGTTCTTTAATGAGTTTAGACTAGTGGGCCCTCTAATTAAAATGTAAAAACCACCATAAAACATTCCAGTGCCGGGACTGGCTCCTCTCTGCAGCCTTCCCTCCTCTTTTCATTCATGTGTTGTAATGACAAGCCAATTCTAGTTCTTAGTTCAGTGCTCTGCCACTCTGATACTTCTCATAGAGAAGCACTGGATCTAGCATTGGATGTGTTCATCGTCAGAAAAGTGAAGGTCGCTGGTGGCTGCATGTCTTACAAATGGATATAGATATTAAATAGTGTAATTTCCAGGGAAGATGGTTCAAAGTTAGTACAACTTTATCACATGTGAGATAAATATAAATTATTTGAATGCAGATAAAAGCTAATTCCAGTGCCAATGTCCCTTCCCTAACGTCAGTCGATGGAGGGGGAGCCCACAATGAGCATGCACAGTGAGCGGCACGCACATTAGGCCTTCCCTATAGGCAAAGATTGCCTCGATGCTTTGCTGCTGGGATTTTCTAGATGCTAGAGTCAAACTCGATGAAACAGCAGGAAGCGCCTCTAGTGGCTGTCTGGTTGCGGTTTTTACAGTTTCTTAAAAACTGCATTGTTTTACATTGCTGGGTTAAGGGAACAGGGACACTGCACCCAGACCACTGCAGTGAGATGAAGTTAATGTTAATATCTTCGAATTGTCTATAGCAAATTGTAAATTTAGGTCAAATTTGATACATATTGTGAATTTTAAGGCACATTTGGAAATTAACAACCCCCAAGCTCAAACTGTATGGCTGCCTTGTTCTGGCAGTATTAAGGCTGACCTGTGCTGGCGGTATTACGGCAGGCCTGTGCTGGCGGTATTACGGCAGGCCTGTGCTGGCGGTATTACGGCAGGCCTGTGCTGGCGGTATTACGGCAGGCCTGTGCTGGCGGTATTATGGCAGGCCTGTGCTGGCGGTATTACGGCAGGCCTGTGCTGGCGGTATTACGGCAGGCCTGTGCTGGCGGTATTACGGCAGGCCTGTGCTGGCGGTATTACGGCAGGCCTGTGCTGGCTGTATTACGGCAGGCCTGTGCTGGCCGTATTACGGCAGGCCTGTGCTGGCGGTATTACGGCAGGCCTGTGCTGGCTGTATTACGGCAGGCCTGTGCTGGCTGTATTACGGCAGGCCTGTGCTGGCGGTATTACGGCAGGCCTGTGCTGGCGGTATTAGGGCAGGCCTGTGCTGGCGGTATTACGGCAGGCCTGTGCTGGCGGTATTACGGCAGGCCTGTGCTGGCGGTATTACGGCAGGCCTGTGCTGGCTGTATTACGGCAGGCCTGTGCTGGCCGTATTACGGCAGGCCTGTGCTGGCGGTATTACGGCAGGCCTGTGCTGGCGGTAGTACGGCAGGCCTGTGCTGGCGGTATTACGGCAGGCCTGTGCTGGCGGTATTACGGCAGGCCTGTGCTGCCCGTATTACGGCAGGCCTGTGCTGGCGGTATTACGGCAGGCCTGTGCTGGCGGTATTACGGCTGACCTGTGCTGACGGTATTACGGCTGACCTGTGCTGACGGTATTACGACAGACTTGTGCTGGCCGTATTATGTCAGGCCTGTGCTGGCGGAATTATGGGAGACCTGTTCTGGCAGTATTATGGCAGACCTTTGTGGCAGCATTAGCCTAGGCATTAGTTTCCATAAACTCTGAACCGTGAGCAGAGCTTGCGCAGGTAACACTTTTCTAGCATTAATTGCATTTTCTACGACCAGGTGCATTACTGACCTAACTGGGATATCTACTGAGTTTGAATGAACACTGAGAGGTGTTGAATTGTTCTTCTAGGCCAGTGGGAATACGGTACAATAACTCTTATCATACCTTACCCCAGAATTATTAACTAATTAGGGCCGGTGTCATGCTAGTATTCTCTGGTACTCTTAGTAATGATATCAGGTACTGTTGATTATGATTTCATTAGATATGCAGAGGGTAAAGAGTCGTAAGCCGAAATTCCATGAGCACAGCAGTATGAAATCACATGGTGTTTTTTTGCAAACAGCCCATTACATAATTTAAGGCTTTGACGACAGGTAAAGGTATTTAAACAATTTTAATTACAAATTCTTTACAAAGAAAAAAAAAAGTAATGTACTAACATTGCTTATTTGCCTATCACCACACAGAATCCCTGCCTGCTACAGAAAAACTGTGAAAAGTATTGTTAGTTTGAAAAATGTGTAGTCACAGTATGTTTTATACTGTGTGATCACTTTATTTCCCCTCTAAGTTACTTCTCAGGTGAAGGATTTTTTTTTTTTTGATTCTCAGGTGAAGGATTTTTCTTTTTACATAGCAAGGGCTGCCTCATAGTTGTCTAACAGTTGCCTGTTGCAGTTGACCTCGGGTAACTCGACTAGTTACCTCCGCTAACTCCCTTCTTAGCCAGACTGAAACCGTGAATGATTATATCTCGCTTTCCCCCAGTAACCAGACAAGACATAGTTCTGAGAGTAATCTGTTTTATTCAGGCAGGGCACACTCAACTTATACACAGACCCCCAGCATGGGGTCTCCATCCAAAGTCACACACACCCCTCCCTAGCATCCCTGTGTCTAGGACATAATTGAGCCAACGACCGGTAACTCAATTATCTCTCAGTTACAGGAAACCATACACAAAACATAAAAAACACCCTTGTATTATACAGGAACCCCACATGTATTATATCCCCGGATAGCCTGGATTTAAGTGCCCAAGATGTCCAAATATCGCTCAATCCGTTCGGTGGAATGGAATCGCCATCGGGGTAAAGTTCTGACCAGCCGGCCACGAGGTGGCAGCCCAAAATAGTTCCAAGGAAATGAGGCAGTGGCCGGTCAACCTTTAGGGGTTCCTATGCGAATACCAACGAATCCTCCCCCTGGCTCTTAGGGAGCGAATGCCCCCCCCCCCCCCCTAATCGGTAGTGCCTTTCTCCCGAAGAGCGCTTTCCTAATTTGTCTGGGAGTGGTACCATTTGCCCCTGGTTTGCGAGTTAGCGTATCTGAAACGAGTTTCAGGCGCTCGACGACCAGGTAGCACTGCCTGCGTTAGGGAGACAAAATGGCCGCCATTCAGAGCATGTGGGTTAGGTTATTCGAATGGCAGCCACCCAGGGAAAGCACTTGAATTAATTAGTTCCTTTGACGTTAACGAGGGGGTGGTCGGTGTTCGGTACATATAAAATGGGAAACAAGGCCACATTCGGGAGCCGAACAAGGGTGATAAAGGCAAGATAACTCCTGAATGGTGTAAAGTCCGTCTTTTGTGAGTTGGAACATAAACTTGTCTATAGCATGCTGACATGGTCCGCCACGTCGGTCTATCCTTTTTTTCAGTTTTATGCTTTTCTGGTTGGTTCTGCTTTTGGGGATACCAGAGAAAAGTTTCCAATAAGTACAGTGTAAGTGCACTACACTGTATATTTGTATATTTTGTGACCATGCTGACATCCCCTTTACAGGGAGTGATGAGCCCTGCACTAAAGACACACAGTTCTGTGCCATCCCCTTTACAGGGAGTGATGAGCCCTGCACTAAAGACACACAGTTCTGTGCCATCCCCTTGCTGGCCTGCTTTAATACTTCTCAATATTGAGATGTATAGATAAATGTTATTCTCATGTTTGCCATCTGGCTCCTTGTGCCATGAGTAGAGGGACCTGCATAAGCACCTAGTGGCTAGTATAAAAGGTGAGTACATGTGCTCCTAGCGGCCAATTTACAGGCACCCACATAGCCGTGTTGCTATTACACATTTGCCTGTACATAAAATATAGAATTATTACAGATGCAGATTGTTTGCTCTGCTTACCCCTGTTTTAAATGGCTGAGGAGAAGGGAATCTTTCATTTTAGGGGATGCAGCTGGAGATTTGGCCAGGCACACGGCTATTCCAGGACCTATTGGGTGACTTCATCACGCACTGAAACATTGTTACAATTGTCCCTCATACACATGGACACATGGGATATATGCAGTTTGTATTTCATATGTTACTTGCCCTATTTTGTAGACTCTAACAATCATGACCACATGGATAGCCACATAATTGGGAAGTAGATTGGGGATGTGACTTAGTAATAAACTAGTTGTACAAACCTAACTCAATTCATGGTTTGTCCCTTCACTGGAGGAAGCAGGAAAACTTTTACTTGTCGGAATCTGGCTTTAGCTCTCTCCAGTACTTATTCTGTCATTGGAGCGCAATGGTAACCCCTTACTTCGATTTTCTTAATCCAAACCCCATGTGTCATTTATTATCTCAAAGGTTTGTTTATCCATCAGATAAGGACCATGTTACCCGTGCTAGCCTCAGGAAGTCATACCCTATGCAACTATTGCCTCGCTATTCAGAAAGGACTCATTCCACTCACAAACATCTTGTACGAGTTAATCAATACATTGACATGTTTGTGCTTTCGAAACAGCAATTTACCCCTCCCATATTGATAGTTTGCACAACAACATGCAGCCAATATTTAGAAGGAAGTCAGTCTTCCTAGCGATAGCTAGCACACAATATTTTATAGGCTGGCTAACCTAGAAACAGCAAGGCCAGACTAAAGTCCACTCTAGTGCTTCACACCCTGCATTCTTCCTTGTCTGAGTAGATTGTATTCTTAGGAATTAATATGTAATCCTTCAGAAGGAGCCTTAGAAGTAACTGCAGATTTGTTTTCTCATCAAAGAAACTTGAATTGCAAGGGTCTCTCAAGCAATAAGGAATCTTACTTGTGGATACTACTGTGATAATACAAACAAAGAAAAATAACAAGAAAATTACCCCCCAAAAAGCAATACAAATCAACACACAAAAACATATAAAGTAAACAGTACGATGTATGAAGTACGTTGTGTTTATCAAAAGTAATACAATCAGGATTGTTACACATATTACGCATATTATTAAAAGAGAAAGGAATGTAAGGTTAGCAGTACATTTAAGGGACACTCTAAGCACCATAACCACTGTAGCCTATTGTAGCGTTTTGGTACAAGGAGTATTTTAGTGCTGTTTCCATATTATGTCGAGAGCAGTATGAGCACTATGACAAAAACATGGTTTCAATTGGCACCTGAACCCCTGGAAATATGCAGTTAGTTTGAGGGGCATGTAGGCCCACACCTGTTTGAGGACACAATGGCTGAGGATGTAAGCTGACCCGATCCATAAACAAGTGTTTTGATTTTTCCCTGAAGGGACAATGGGATATAATGCACAGGTGTAATACGGCTGTGAGAGGAATCTCACTGCTTCAAATAAATGGTACCTCAAATCGACTGTCCATTGAATAAAGGGTAAGCCAGCAGATCAGGAAAGAGTTCCATAAATTCACAACAATATAATGCGCACAGAGGCTATGCTACACGCAAGATCAGGTGTTCAATAATAATAATTATTTTTTTAAAATTTCCTTTAAGATTTTCACATTTACTGTTTTACAAACGAGTTACTTTAATATATGAATTTGTGTTTGATATATTCTTTGAGGGGCTTTTAAAGGATTTATATTTTCAAGGTTGACATATTTAAATCTTTTTGCACGTTTTCAAGTATGTACAGCAGCTTGCTGATATAGCACCAGCACCATCTAGGCCTCACTGCAAAAATCAGTCATTATGAATCACTGTAATTTATTATACTGAAAGACACTAAATGCAAGCATGGCAAAACTGGTAGAAGTTAGACGAGACCTTTGATGGGTAAATAATTGAGTGATTCTTTAGCAGCTTGGTCGGTGAGTAATGGAGCGCAAACTTAACTGTAAGTGGAAATTGTGTTAAATATGGAACAACAGACAATAAAAGAGTAAAACAATAGCATGTTATGAAGAAGATGCAAATATTGTTAATAAAAAAAAAAAAAGATTGATTATAGTAAGCAAACGCATTTATTCCAAAGGATGAATGGAGATTTATAAAACTATATAGAAAGAGCCAAAATTGTAAGATAAGGAGTTTTGGGCAGTAAATTATATAAAACATAATAATACAAATTCTGAAAAATTACAGTTCTTCTTTGAAATATATTAAAGCAATACTCCAAGCACCATACCCAGTGCAACCTGCCCCTTAAGGAGAAATGGCATCCAGGACCTTCAGGCAACAACAATTTCAATGAGACGGTCATTATGTTGCCCATATGTGGTCCTTTTTTTATGAAATCAGTACATTTATGTCAAGCCTGTTTCACTTTTTTCCGTTCTGAAAAATAGAACTTCAGGCAACTTTAAAGAAGGTATTGCAGCGGAGGGGAATTAATATCCAAGTACACTAAAATGCAAAACTTTTGGAAGCAAGGATTTATTTATTCTTTAAAAAGCATGCTTAACAAATTTTAGTTTTTTTTGGGGGGGGGGAGGGGGGAGGGAGGTTTGACTGGGAAAAAAGTTTATAAAAGGCCAGGAATTGGATTTAGTATTTATTAATATCAGTAAGCTTTACATACTGCTCCATATAAAGATGTCATAAAAAAAATGCATAAGACAGGTGAACAGAGCATTGTAGAGAGTGGTTTGGAAAATGTAGATCAGCATGCGACCCAACTGTTTCAAATTCAGGCTCATGTTACTCTATCCAGGGATGAAGGACCCCAAGAAATGTCCCCCATAAGCACACTGTGAGAGCATCATCAGATGTGCTTGTGCTGAGTAAACTCAGGGTATTTAGCCTACGCTCTGAGCACTTCCACAGGACCGCCTGAGGGTATTAAGCCTATGCTCTGAGCACTTCCACAGCACTGCCTGAGGGTATTTAACCTATGCTCTGAGCACTTCCACAGCACCGCCTGAGGGTATTTAGCCTATGCTCTGAGCACTTCCACAGCACCACCTCAGAGTATTTAGCCTATGCTCTGAGCACTTCCACAGCACCGCCTGAGGGTATTAAGCCTATGCTCTGAGCACTTCCACAGCACCGCCTGAGGGTATTTAGCCTATGCTCTGAGCACTTCCACAGCACCACCTCAGAGTATTTAGCCTATGCTCTGAGCACTTCCACAGCACCGCCTGAGAGTATTTAGCCTATGCTTTGAGCACTTCCACAGCACTGCCTGAGGGTATTTAACCTATGCTCTGAGCACTTCCACATCACCCCCTGAGGGTATTTAGCCTATGCTCTGAGCACTTCCACAGCATCGCCTGAGAGTATTTAGCCTATGCTCTGAGCACTTCCACAGCACCGCCTGAGGGTATTTAGCCTATGCTCTGAGCACTTCCACAGCACCGCCTGAGGGTATTTAGCCTATGCTGTGAGCACTTCCACAGCACCGCTGAGGGTATTTAGCCTATGCTCTGAGCACTTCCACATCACCCCCTGAGGGTATTTAGCCTATGCTCTGAGCACTTCCACAGCACCGCCTGAGGGTATTTAGCCTATGCTGTGAGCACTTCCACAGCACCGCTGAGGGTATTTAGCCTATGCTCTGAGCACTTCCACATCACCCCCTGAGGGTATTTAGCCTATGCTCTGAGCACTTCCACATCACCCCCTGAGAGTATTTAGCCTATGCTCTGAGCACTTCCACAGCACCGCCTGAGGGTATTTAGCCTATGCTGTGAGCACTTCCACAGCACCGCCTGAGGGTATTTAGCCTATGCTCTGAGCACTTCCACATCACCCCCTGAGGGTATTTAGCCTATGCTCTGAGCACTTCCAAAGCATCGCCTGGGAGTATTTAGCCTATGCTCTGAGCACTTCCACATCACCCCCTGAGGGTATTTAGCCTATGCTCTGAGTACTTCCACAGCACTGTCTGGTCCGACAGACTGACACAACCCTTTACTGTACAAGTCCACCCCTCATCGCTGGGGACTTCTTTTAAAAAAAAAAAATATGAGTTAATAAGGTATAAAAAGTGAACACTAAATATTTTTAGAACAATTTAATAAATACAAAAAATAATGGACTTTTCAGAATGCTTCAATAAGCCCCCCCTAGTGTCTAGTACCGAACATCATACAGATATGTGCATTCAGACATCATACAGATATGTGTCTTCCCCATGTCTCTTCCCATGCACGGCTCTACATGAGTAGTAACAATGGACTCAAGATATTATGTGACATTGCATCAACTTTAGTTTCTGTGACAAACAGTGAACACAGGTAGAGATATCTGTACTACTTTGTGAGAGATGAGCAATGGAGAAGCAGATACCAATGGAGTTGTTTTCCTCCATTTGTTCTGTTTCCCTGTACTTAATCCAGAGTTATGTGTTAGTCATTTATAGAAGAAATATGACAGTTCCCCAACTTTTAAAGTGCTTTATTGTTTCTATAAGAAGAAAGATGAGTTTGCAGATTAGTCCCAGCTTTAAGCGTAGTTATTGTATCACCTGCAGTAGCTAAAATAGAACAGAGCGGAGATGAATTTTAATGTTGTAGAGACAAACTGGAAGTAAGGGGAAGTACAGTGCCCAAAATATTCGTCTCATGTGGCCCAGCAAACGTATCATAAGGAGATGGTGAATTTAATGTGGTAAATATAGTGATCAAATACATCATGGATCTTTGAGTAGGGTTTAGATTTAGATTATTATTCACCTGTTTTGATGGCATAAGCTGCAACTTCCTGCATAATTTAACTGTCTGCACAACAGAGCATCTTGTACTGGAAGCTATATATCTTAATATATATTAACTGATGCCAAGTACTCAATGCCCAAATATGCAGGCTTTTCAATGTAAACAATGCCTTTTCAGAGGTGGGGTGAATATACAGACTGCATTGGGACATGCCTGATGCTGCCTTTCTGGACAGCTGCACACTGTGCAGCACTGAGATAGGAAGCACCTCTAGTGTCCGTCTAAGTGACTGCACCTAGAGGTGTTACTAGGCATCAATCTAAATACTGTCATTTCTTTAAAAAGGAAATGTTTTAATTGAAAAGCCTGCAGGGATTAACTTTAGACACCAGAACCACATTAAGCTGTAGTGGTACTGGTACCAATAGTGTCTTTTTAACATTACTCCCTTTTCTGTTGCTTACATGCTGTCTGGGGAGAGGGGAGAGTGGAGAGCCTACTGATGTCACTGATGTCTAAGTGTTGATGAAGCAAGATAGCTGTGTTCTGACCTCCACAGTTTTCCCTCATGTTCTCTAACAGCTAGCTAGATAGCACAGGCTTCAGATCTCAGGATTATTATGTGCCATCTTTAGCACTGGCTTCCACTGACATCTGCACTTAGGTGGCCCTGCGAGTTTGGTAGCTGCTACTGAGTGGCTCTTATAGACATCCTGAGTATGATGTCTGTGTGATAGCTGCATAATATGGTATCCGCATAAAACTTTGTGGGAACCCCCAAAGCAGAAGTTCAAGCGCCTGCTAATTCTTAACCTTTCACAATCTGCATATGGGTGAGACAGGACTTGAAGTCCTTTGTTACTAGACATGCCTTAAAACTTACTGCAACCATAGCATACTTACCAGAGGTTAACACTTAGTTACCAGGACAATCTTTTAACTTTCCAAGTGACGAATGGAACGTTTGAGCCCTGGGTGAGAGGGGGGAACATTTGACAAATCTTAATTAAAATACTTTAACTGCAGATATAAGTTTTAGTTCCAGCTAAGGTACAGATTGGGGCATTGAAGTACTATGCACATGTCTTATCTGTAACTGTGTATTTTAATTCTTATGATATCTGCAGATATATACATTTGCAAGCAATTAATTTGCTTATAAAAAAAAAAAACTAAAAAAAAAAACTGTGTCATGTTCTCTGTCCCTGTACAGTGCATTCTGGTCTGGACTACAGAATATTTGAATAAATTACTTAATTGAAACATACAGAGTACTTTTCATGGTTATCAGCTGTTACGTCTCCGGCGTAGCCTTGAATTGTTGTTTGTAGCACAGAGTTAGTGGAATGCACGTTCTCTTTCTCTCAAACAGGTCCTAAACATCTTAAAGGGTCTCTTTTACTTAAACAGTATGTACAATGGGAGAGTACAAAAAATTATTGATGTTTTGCTTAAGGGATTCAGACAAGAAACTATTTTATTCTCTTTATTTTTAGTACACTTTGAATATTGCATAGTCTAATTTCTGATCTGGTGTTATTTTAAAAGGAATCGGTCAAAGGCAGTTTTGCTAGCAAATGTAAAGATTGGGGGGAACTATTAAAAAATAGTTGTTTTTTCTCCCACCTGCTCCTCTTTAAACATTCACAATGTTTGTCAGCATCATGCTGGGTGTGAAGATGATGAACATGAAGCCCTTTGAAAATTGAAGATATTAGTGGCTGTTAGTCTGGCAGGCATGGTTTAGGCAAAATGTTAGTATTTTACATTGCCAACCAAGAGGGACAGGACCCATGTGCTGAATCACTTAATTAATATGAAATGGGTTTGGTGCGTAAGAGTTTCCCTTTAAATTACTCTAATCCACACATTTGCTGTGTCTATTGCGCCTCATTTAGAAGCCTAAGTGATGTCATATCCTCAGGAATCTCTGTTGATACTGTGAAGGTTACAATGTATCGGCTCCAGTTCTGAGTTACATAGTAAAGAAGTAATATACTTGCACCAGCATCCGATAAACCTATTGTTCAGGACAGTGACATTTTCTCAGTCAGAGAGATGCCAGCAAATCATGGGTTACTAATGATGAAGGGCTTTGACAGCCTCTGTAATCTTAAAATATACCGTAACCATTTCTAGGAATAACATTATGTAATATACACTGAGAATCATCCATAAATTGTGTTAACTTTTTATATGGGGTGTTCTGTTTTCTTTGAAACTTATATTAAAGGAACACGATAAAGATTGGAATATAAACATTTATTCCTCCCGTTAGTGATCTATTTTATTTGAAATAAGGCTCCTAGTAATAAAATAATTTACTTACCTTTGTATCCCTTGGCGAATGGGCACTCCTGAACTGGCTGTTATCAGCAATACTGATGATCTCAGCCAATGTAGGGAACCTTTGGGGGGCCAACGCTCATACATGGCAATCATCGTGCTGTGCCAATCAGAATCTTCTCATAGAGATGTACTGACTCAATGCGTCTCTTTTGGGAAACTATGCATCTCCATGCCAAGCGAAGGCACCAAACTTCAGTCCTGCAGTCTTTGCAGAACCGCAACTAGGAAGATTTTCTAGTTGCTGTCCAAATTACAGCCACTACGGGTGGTGTTAGGCAGTGTTTACACTGCTGAACCTGCAGGGACAGTATCATTAGGGTTATTCGCTGAAGTGAAAATTCAAACTAAATTTAAAATTTAAGGTCAAAGTAGCCAAACTGGGAAAGTTTTCTAAACAAAATGTGCTTTTATTTTGACTACTATGGCGTTAAATTTCAAATTCACTTTGAATTCTCACTTTGGTAAATAACCCTGTAGACTGTAGTGGTTCTGGTGCCTAGAGTGTTCCATTAAATATTTAAAGAGGCTACCGCTAGTCCCTAAAAACAAAAATAAAGAAGACTTGTCACTCAGGACCATTAATGCCAATCTGTTTGTTTGTTTGTTTTATTCCTCCTAGGTTCAGAAGCAAAGCTGCCCAAGGAAGACATTAGGATTCAGTGTCCAACTGGAGCAACTGTATACTGCTGTGACTTCAGTGGAAGGACCTCCATGTCCTGTGGATGGAGGTGAGATTGTGGTGAATTGGTAGGAAACTTTATTTTTGTATTGTGGTATGCTAAATAAAGTGCTGGTACTGGATCGGAGGTTATAGGAGGTGGGAACAGCTAAGGAGAGCATTCTACACAGGTAGGGAGCTTCCCAGAAATGCTCTTATGCACAAGGCTGGAAAGATGAAGAGTGCGTCAGGATTCCAGCAATAGCCAATAGCCAGTTTAGCTCGTTTAACATGTCACAGTGGTGGTTTAAGTAATTACATTCTAGTACAATATGTATAATTAGGTATCACCCATATTTCATTTGTGCTGCTAAGTTAGCATAAATTACATCAAACTATCTAAATCAGCAGTTGCTATTTAAACACTAACCAAATAGTGAGCCAAACCTTTTCACATCACAATATGCTCCAACCCCTTGATCACAAACAGTCCAGCAGCAGAGTATATGGTTTTCTGAGATCCAAGCATAATTCAGAATGCCTTTTCTATCTCCTTTCTTTGCTGGACTCTTTCTATCTCTGTGTAATATCAGGATCCTCAGGGTTACACTAAAAATTCACATGATGTATCACTAAGCAGTATGCAAAGTTTTACTCTGAGAATCAAGGTTGACCACTCGAGCTTGCCAATCCTGTTATAGTTAGTGATTTTCCATGTTCTGTAGATACACCTCAGCAGTGCGGTGTAAGATGTGATGACTTTTTAGTCCTTGTTTGAAAAGATTAGTCTTCTGACTTTTTTGTGTTTTTCAGATCTAAGTCACACTGCTGGTCTTTCTTCTGCTCAAGAGTCGGCTGTGGAAGGTAGCAATGGAGTGTCTGAGAAAGCATCCACAGCAACACAAAAAGACATAGGAAGTGGAGACAGCCCAAAATTGTCACAGGTACACATAGTTAGGCCATGTAATACATGTAAGGGAAGAATGGGTTGATTTATTTATGTTTTAGGATCTATGGAAACTCCGAGCTACTCAAGAGAGTCACTTGGACCATCCAATAGCAGCTTTACTTGGCAATGCATTAGTATCCATGTATGCTGTATTGGTGCTTGGAGTTCATTATTATCTGGACACTGTACAGCTACAGCATGCAATATTATCACTAAAATATGATCAATTTTAGAACAGATTTGTGAGTGTGTTTATCTGATCTATATATAGAATTACACAGCAATGCTTTTTTTGGTTATTGGAGAAAAACCTTACAGGTTACATTCTGTTTAACCAACTTCCTCTGCAAAATTAATTCTGCCTAATGCTTTAAACTCTACACCGGCCTGTGCTGGTAGCAGTTTTCTTTGTCCTTGAGCAGTGTTAGTATCTTATTAAATATGTTACAGTTGGTTTAAAATCATCTTTCACTTGAGAAATTGTGTTGTTCTTGAATTAATCTGTAATCAGTTGTTGTGAAAAACAACTCAAAAGACAATGAAGAGTTATGCCTTTGGATGCAAAACCTGTTACTGTCCATAGTTTGTGTCACATGACATATAGGCTGGAATAAATGTAAACCAAAAAATAGTATGATGTATAATTTAGTTTGCACGATGGAGTACGTGCAGCATAGCACAAAATGTGTTTATTTGGAGGTGGTATATACAGAACTTCTACAAATTTGTGAATAAAAATATTTTTATTTGGTAAAGCATTTGAACTGTTGCTATTGAATGCAACATTTTGTCGATGTGACGCCGGCTCTGTTTTTTGTTACATAAGCTACTGATGTGCCATTTGTTAAGCTCAGAATACCTTTAAAATAGATTGAACATTATTTTAGTTTTTACTTTAGTGTCTAATCGAGCGCTCAATATTCTCTAATCTGGAAACCTTGCAGTATATTATTCAGGTCTTTTCCCTGACAGCATGCAACTGTAAACACAATGTTAAAAGTAATATTTTTTGATAGTATAAAACTTGAAGCATTGTATGCCTTAAAGTGTACTTGTTATGGTACACACAAATTGGTCTTAAATTAAAGAGCATTACATATTATCTCTACATTGTCTTAACAGAAATGTTAGCAAACATATAATTTCCTATTTAATGACACTTAATATTGGGTCTCTCCCCACCTGTAAATCAAATCTTCATCATTAAGCCCTTTGTACGGAGTGCAATCACACCCATACACCTCCAGCAGGTATCACTCACAATTGGTGAGAGAGTATGGGCTGCACTGATGCTGAAGTACTGGCAATAAAGCCAGCTTCTTATTGGAGTTTAGCACAGAGAATGGACCTGGTTGATGAAGTGTCCCCAAGCAGGACCAATCATAGCTGGTTGGGGGAGGCAACAGAGTGCAGGTTTTTCAGTACTTTAACACCAACGGACCTACGAGAAATGGTGGCGCTGGAACAAAGAGCTGCTGGTAAGTGATGCTAAAAGCACAAAAATATATCATTTATCTGTATGATTGAAGTATCGTTGGGTAATTCCACGTGCAGCCATTTAAATGATAAATGCAGGAGAAGACAAGTCTTTGGAGCACTGATACTCTTAGTCAGAAATACTTTAGTTTTGCACCAGTGCTAATGACATCACTTTAATACTGTAGCAATGTGATAAGTATGACATGTGGTAAGTTTTTTCCTATGAACACATATTGCACATATGTGGAAAAGAGGGTGAGTGTTTGAATGTATTAATGCATGCTGTTGCTGCTTTGTGCACTACTGATCATCAGCAAAACACGTCAGGAACACACCGACCCAAACGGTCCTTTGATCTGTTGCCCGCTACTGTCCCATGACCTACTAGCTCACTCTGTTGGGCTCGTCAGGTCACCGCGCTCAGGAGAGAAGAGATGAGAGACACACAGGTAAAACCAGCTGCAGACCAGCCAAAAACAGTGAGGAAAAGCATTGCTTATTGCAAGATTTCGTGGTGTAGGTTGTTAATAAACACTGTTTTGTGAACGTCTACATGATTTTCTTTAGCATATTTATGCCACAATGTAAAATATTTTTATGTGACAACATGGCACAGATGCTTAACAGTGCAGAATTTATAGAAAATAATGCCATTGAGGGGTTCTGGAGACCTTGCATTAAAACCATAAGACCGAAGGTTATTTATGAATGTTTGTAATAATGGAAGATGGAATTATTTTCCTTAAAATAGGTTTCAGGATTACATATCTTTTACATTGCATGACTGTTTTAAAGTTAGGTTGTTTTACTCTTAGCACAGCCCTGAGACATACAGGTATCAGACTGCTCATGATTGATAGTTACACTCCCGATCAGCAGCTGCTATAATTTATTCAGCACCTCTCCTGGTTTGTTGGGAGAGGATCCTGGGACATGAAACTAAACTGTTTCTGTCTCCCCAAGCCTATTTTTGGCATGTCATTATTAAAAGAGGGTGAACTAGATTTCACTACTTCCAAGTTAAATCTTACTACACTTTCCAGTATGGACGACACCTATTCCACAGGAATAGAAGACTTGAAGAATTATGCAGAGCACGGGTACACCTATATAAGGGAATCTCGGTTCTGTACACGCTGCTCCAGTCATTCCAACCAATCCGAACCCGCAAAACATACAGCGAGCTGGGAAAGAGCCACCGGGGTCACGCTCTCCGACCCTCAGTGGACGAAAATCTACATATTGACACACCAGAGCTCCATGTGCTACAAACAACAAGAACTCAACTACAAATTATTAATTGGGTGGTACAGAACGCCAGAGAGAATACACTGTGTGCTTCCCGAGGTCTCTGAGATCTGGTGGAGATTTGAGGAAGATGTGGGCTCTGATCTCCATATTTGGTGGTCTTGAAGAAAACTGAGACATTGTGTGAGGCACACTCCCTCCATCCGTGGTGGGTCAGGAGATACCGGGACGGCCACCTCCCCTTCCTCCCCCGTCTCCACACCACTTCACGCCCACCCTCCCCCCATTCCTTTTTTTCTTCTTATTTTCCTCTCTTGTTCTCTCTTTTGTTTTTTACCCCTCTACCCTCCTCCCTCTTACATACTCTACTGCCTCCAATCTTCTTACACATGCTACTATTATGACTCCTCCTGTCTTTGCTGGAAACATGGAAGCTCACCAGACACCAGTATCAATCGACTCAAGGTAGATCGATGAGAATGAGAGACATAACCGGTCCAGATGACTAACAGGCAACCAATTGACACAATCTACGCAACCCCACTAATGTTCGCTGTCAACTTAGAACAATAGATCGAAGTCTCCTAATTTGCTATGGGCCAAGATTAAGTTGCCTATTGTTGAATCCTAGCAAACAGAGCACTTGTATCCTGATCTCTTCTATAATTGCACTGTTCTTTATATCTCTTAACTCTGTTCGGAACAAAAACTCGTAAATAAAGACAGAGGGTGAACTAATAGCAGAAGCTGCCAGTAGCAGGCACTACCCAGCCGAGTAGCTCCCTCTAATATTGGGCAGAACAGAACATGTATGTCATAGCACTGCACTGAAATTAGGGGCTCTCTTATTGTGTATTAGTCACACCATGTATTCATCATAACTTACACTAACTTTAGCTTGCTTAAGTGCTTTATGTATGAAGAAGTTGTCCTCTTTTTTTATTTTACAAAAATTACAGATTTCAATAGAACCTTGTTACACCCCCAGGGCCCTCAACCAGACTCCAGAGCACCTGCCTTGCAAAGACTTCTTATTGAGCTGCATGGGCAAGTCTGGGATTGGACAGCCACAGAAAGTCTGGGCTTGGGAAGAAGGGGAGGGCTTGCAAAGGCTGCAGATAAGAAGTCTACAGTTTTTACATGATATTTGAAAAAAAATGCATAATTAAATGCATGCACATTTTCATTGGGGATATAGCTTCTAAATAGTGAGCTGTGTTTTGGTTTTTCTATTTGGCCAGTGGAGTGTCTCTTCAACCCCTTAAGGACCAAACTTCTGGAATAAAAGGCAATCATGACATGTCACACATGTCATGTGTCCTTAAGGGGTTAAGTTGCCTGGGGAGTCCCTATAATGTCAGTGTGCAGTATGTTTGCATCTAAAAGTAAATGTTTGTCTTTTTACCCCTCAGGTGACCCTGATGTCTCAAAAATCGATTGTTCAAGTGTCTAAAGCCAAGAAAAGAAAGGCAAAGGGACTCTTCACATAACATCTCTAGCTTGGAAGACATGGAAACCTCTATCCTTAAATCTCTCTCTTTTTTATTTTACCAAGTGTTGGTATTCTTTAAATAATTGAAGATAGTAGCAGTAATATGGTGCTGAGGTTGTCTTTCATTTGGTCATCTGTAACACAAGGTAGAACCTCTTAAGATGACACCCTCCAGTTGAAAGCACATCTCCCATCATCTCTATCCAACCACAGAGTGACTGTGAATGAGTCGTAGTCTAACGGCAACTGAGGAAGACCTTATAATTCTAACAATATTTTGTCAATCATCTATGTAACAATGCATGTTCATTGCAGGAGGCTTTATGTACGTGTCTGCAGTGTATTTTTATCACAATTTTGTTTTTTCTTTATTACGGTTTCTTGGGTTTAAACAGACTTTGCCTCATTCTAAATTATATTTTTTGATGATCTAATTTTTGTATTTTCTGGATATTTTTGTGTCTGTTACAAATACACAGGCTTTCTGTAGATGGGCATTAAGTAATTATTGTTTGAGCGTGTATGAGCAAAGCTTTATTTCTTGATTGATTACAGCACTTAATGCATAAAATAGAGCTTTTTCTGTATTAACTAAGCTATTTATGTAAAACTAAACAGGCCGAAAATGTGTTGGAGGCAAGTTTCCCTTATATTGTTAGTTTCACAAAAATTTAGGTTGTTCACATGGCACAGTTTAGAACTATCACTTAAAGTTACTAAAACAAAGTTCAAAGCATAAATGCTCTCGCAACTTATTTGGCACTTGATGTAAGGGTAGTCATGCTCGCAACATAATAGCAGGTTTAAGGAGCATTAGGGAAGCCACAACATATAATAATTATGTACACTGATGTGTTTATAACTTTAGCCCATAAAACTGAGAAATCAGATTGTCTGCCATATCTATAAGCAATATTATTTTAATTAGATATCATGCCTGCTACTGTCTTGTGCAGAGTTTCTTAACTCCTGAGTTGGGGGTCCATATTTGGGTTCTTGTACTATTTCTGTGAGTCCCCAATGGTTGGATTATGTATTCAACAAACTGGTTACTGTAGCAGCGGTCCCTTCTAAATGGGCCAATATGCTAATTTTAAAATTGAGAGTTTAAAAAGTGCCATAACCAGTACAGCCCACTCTAATGGTTATTTTCAATTGAGCTGATACCACTCCCATGGTCTGGCCTCTCTATACAGATATTCCTAAAGCATAACTTTCCTGCTTTAGTATTATCTGAGAGCCGCCTCTGACAACGAATTAAGTCCAAAGACAAAATTGATATGTTAATGAGGAAAGGAAACTTCTGCTTTAGCAGTATCTGCAAAGAGGGGTCAGACTGCAGGCAGCAGGTAAATGCAACAATGGCATACACCCAATTCCAGCGTCCTGCGAATCAAGACTCCAATGGGAGATAGGTAAAGAGGGTGTGCCAGTGATGTGATCACCAGCTCCACCCCTAAAGTGGCATACTTACCTGGAAAAGAAGTGGGTCCACCCAAGTTAATGACACGTCAGCTTGGCATGAATGCACGCCAGGGTGCTTGTCAATCATTTTGGCCGGCCCACTGAGTACCAAGCAGCAGGGAGCAGGCTCAGTAAACCCTACAGGGTCCTAGTGACAATCATCACGCATTTATGGTTTAAATGTTGGGGACAGCTGGTGTCCCTAAAATCGGACATGCTGAATTCTGGACAGTTGGGAGGCATGCAATGGTCCAATCCAATCGTCCTCATAGAGTAGTATTGAGGACTTGATGTGCATCAAAGCATCCCCATAGGGAAGCATTGTTTGTAATGCTTTACAATGAACTTCTGCATCATGTGACCAAGTTTTACTCTGTCAGTGCAGCAAAAGCGCTTCTAGTGGGTGTCAGGAAGACAGCTACTACGAGGTGGCTTAAATCCTGCATGCAAGCTTTTCAGTTTCTTAGAAAAAAGAAAGAAAGAAAGAAAGAAAGAAAAGGGACAGGGCCACTCCACTCAAACATTTTCATTAAAATTAAGTAATCTGGCTGATTTTAGAGTCCCTTTAATTGCCATTCCTTATCAGTTTCCCAGCCACAGAGAAATACATGCACTATCTCAACGGCATGTGAATGGGTTAACAGAGCAAAAGTTATAAATACATAGTTTAACAGTCAGTCAACATCTCCACAAGGGTATAGAGGTTATTTACAACAAATCTTAAAAGGGACCCACGCAGACCCCTCAAGCCTCATGCTCAGCCTTTCTTGATAGGCCCCGCGTGCTTAGAGATTCATCTTCCTAACCACAAAATTATTTCAGTAGCTGTAAGAAAGATATTATAAATATGGTTCATTGTTTCCCCATTAAAATAAAGAAAAAGTTGCAAATGTACTTTTATTTTTCTAAGCCAGCATCCATTTTTTAAAAAAAATTTTTTTAAAAGCTGCTAATAATAAGTTATACAGGAGCTTAAAACCTTTTAACGAAATGTGTGTTCCTTCACAGCGGATACATATATTTAATTAACATGAAAAATTAACACAACCTGGGACCTAAGACGGTCTAGTATGTTCCTAGCACTTTGCAGAGAAACACAGTGTTCTTTGTAAAGAAGGAAACTTTGTCAGAATGTTGGGTTGTCTACGTGCCTTTGTTGAATCCTGTGAAGATGTCTTTCAAAGTTTCAATATATTTCAGTTCTAATGGTTGAGAACATACATCTTCCATGCAAAGGGTAAGTGACCACTCCTGGAAACTAACATACGCCGCAAGACGTGCGCAAATGTCACCGCAAACCAGGGAAATAAATAAAGTAAACCTCACTACTGGAGACATTCAGTAACAAGAGAGATGTAAATAAATGTGTGTAGGGTGTGTGTTGGTTTCTGTGTGTACACAGTGAATCCAGGGCAGTAGTTGGCTCTGTTAGCTGTGGTTCCATGGGGTGTGAGGTTGAATACACCCTTCATCAAGTACCTTGTGGCCGATTTTCAGAACCAGTTTTTTAAGGCCAAAAATACTGAGCATTGTTCATAATAAAACTTAACCACAATACAGCACCAGCCTGTAAATGAAGTCATAAACCCAAAATATCTATATCTCTCGCTCAGGAACAGGTAACCTGCAGTTCATAAACTGTTGATGACCAACAACTGTCCTAAGCATCTGCTAACTATAGCGTGGAACTAGTTGAGCATATGTGATAATAACAAGTACACAGGGCAAATACAATGGGAGATTAATCTTATCGCAAATTGCAGCTTTTATCTATATCACATGGACAAGAAGTGGGTAATTTGGGCAAGACAGTTGTAAAACTGCAGCTCCTACATGCGTCTAAATGCAGACTGCACGGGACAAATTCTGGAAATAAATCTACTGGGAGGGAGATGGATGACAATGCAGACTGCTGCTTCAATCTATCACATGACAAGCACAGGAGGCGGATGTAATGGCAATAAGACTGATTTTATCACAACTGCAACTTTGTATATATCATGTACCAATGCAAGAAGTGGCTGTTTAGGGGGACAATCTTATGTTATAGAATACAGGTCTGACATGTCATATGACAACACAGAAAGTGGTCATATTGAGGAGGAAATCATATGACAAGCACACACAAGAATTTGGCACATTTGGGAAAAAATGGGAGACCATATTGGGCAAAAAACTCATGCAACAGATGAAAGCTATGATTCAGTTAATAAAGCAAGTTCAAAAGTGTATTATCTTGGGAAGAGGGTGTAGAGATTCAAGGAACAGCTTGCAGGTTCATCATGTTACAAACTGTTGTTCATGTCTTTGTCAAACCACTGTGTCTAAATTTGGGATAACTCACAAGTCTAGCCTAACAGCAAAGGGATAAATACATTAATATGATACTGTAGTTTCGCTTAAGCTTATATATAAAACTAGTGATGATATTAAAGTGATAGATGTAAAATACATGTTGTTATTGCATTTGGTTAAGCCACTAAATAAAAAAATATTCATTTACTATTTTTTATAAATATAATACAAACTAAAACGTACCTCTCAATGATGTATTGCCTTTATTTTGCCCAGCACTTCCTAGTTACTGCTGGGTATTGTCCAATCAATTACTTTTTATAGAAAAGCATTGAGGACAAATCGTGCATGCTTAGTGAACTTCATAATGAACTTACCCATTGGTTTTCATAAAGAAACATTGGATTTTATGTTGCTGGCAAGAAATAATTATAAAGGAAGGATCTAAAAGGGACAATCTCTTTGTGTATAACAAAAAGGTAAACTATGTACAGAAAAAAAATTATATAATTATATGATATTAAAAATTGCGTTTAAGAGTTTAGTGCAATTTACAAACTTCATACCGCACTCCCTTTTATCTTCTAGAGGTAAGTATACCACAATCCTAACAATCACAATGCCATACTATCTTTACATCTTAAGGCATCATCAAATGAAAGGTCTATTCAAGAACAAGTTCACATAGGTGCTTTTATAGTAGTGCCTGCCTGGATAGATACAACTGGCAACATAAGATTAAAGTCATACTCAATTTACATATTTTAATGCACTACTGAGCTCTAATGGTTAGTACTGCATTCTGTTATAGATTCCAGTCGGTTATTATGTGACACTAGTGACATCATAAAATGTGTAGCCATACAGTATTATGTTTAATCAGTATAACAGAGAATATAAGATCAATGAGGATTTGTAAAAAAAAAAAACCTAATAAATGACATGGGAGGCGTGAGGGATCTATTATCTTCCCCTTGTATGCACTAATGCAGTGCATGCTAAGAACAGATCTAATGAATGCACAGAATGGACATTAGGCAGCTCAGAACAGAGTTCTGAGTTGCCTAAATCGTGTGCAGGGGGTGCAACTAGACCTTAGCACACAATTCAGATTATCTAGGTATGTGCAGTGTTTCAAGCTTAAGTGATCATCGTAGTTGGAGTAACCCTTTAATGTGTCCCTTTTTATTTTATGTACAGTTACAGGAATAAGTTTAGACCCAACCCAGTTTAGACACCAAACCTGCTTATAACAACTTCAATCTACAGCTAAAATGCTGGAACTGGAATACAACCTGCCTGCACTCATCTATATTAGGATTTAACCAAGACCACTAGCTTAGCTCAACAAACACAAAGTTCTGCTAAACTACCCTGGGAGTGGTAACTATCATTCTCATAACATATATAATTTCTTGGTCTGAGACAAATAAACCTCAACCCAAACATACCCTGACAGTGTCATTAAAAACAATGGCCCAACATGCATTTCACTGAATACATTTAAATGTGAGTTTATTAACATATACTTACCAAATATTTCTCGACTTTGAACTATATATTGCATGTTATTGTATGTTTTTTTATTGTATGTTTCTATTTTAGGCCTCCAAAAGAGGGTAGCTGCTGTGTTTAATGCGTGTTTTTTTCCTGTTTAAATTTGCTATATCTTTCAGGAAGTTGCTAGAGTGGTTGTCTGACAGCTCTGGATGTATACAAAATAAAATTTCTCACAAACTAAAACAAATTCTGCAGTTGAACTATCATAACCACTTCAGTAATCTAACGTGGTTATGGTGAGTAGACTGGCCCATTAAATTGTATTCAATAAAGCAGTGGTTACCAACCTTTTTAGGGTCAATGCAAACTTCAATAAGAAAACAATTCCCAAGGCACACCTACGTTTTGTTTTCTTTATACCTACATCAGCAGTTTATAACAGTCACATTTACTTGGAGGTATTTCTATTCCAATTGACTTAATAGACGCAATTATTTGCCAGATGTGAATCACAATTTTGATGTTGAAATATTTTAAAAATACATTTCATAATACATTAAACCTATCACCCTGAAGTCAATTTTTTTTGTGGCACACTTTGAGGTTGCTTGAGGCCCACCAGTATGCCACAGGACTTCTGAAATAAAGAAATAATCATTATTTATTTGGCTTTTGACATATTTGAAACTTCCATCCCTAGTACTGGTCTAAAGTAAAGCGCTTACTGTGTAAATTATGGTGACAGGTTGGTTCCCTGTTATTCTTGTATAACCTTGATTATAATTTCAGAGATCTGCTAAATTCTGTACTCCATGTGATCACTGCATGGGCACATGTGATTCAACTCCACCCCATTCAGGCTCTAATTTAAAGCCCATGCTGATCTAAGTGAGGGATCAAAACCCCATTTGCAAAAATGAAAGAGGGCTCTCTGTAAAATAATAGCAAGTTCTGCTTTATTATTATTATTATGTTATTATTTATATAGCGCCAAAACAAATTCTGGAGCGCTTTACAGTGGGTGGACGAACGGACATGTAGTTGTAACCAGACAAGTTAGATACACAGGAACAGAGGGGTTGAGGGCCCTGCTCAATGAGCTTACATGCTAGAGGGAGTGGGGTATAGTGACACAAAAGGTAAGGATAGTATTAGAATAATGAGAGTTGCAAGAGAGGAATCAGTTGGAAGCTATTAACAGTTTATTGATACAACGCTTTTATGAAGAAGTGGGTTTTTAATTGTTTCACTCATAATGAATGGGACCACGGGTTGACATACATAACCATTAAATCCCTGTTGGATAATTCACAAGGCTCCTGATTGGCGGGCTTCAAACTGTTCTGGTCAGAATCCACTGTTGCTACTTGCCTGTGACATTCAGCAGGTGCAGTTACTTTGAAGGTAACATATTAATCTAAGTTGAAAAAGTCCACCAAGCTTAACCTTTAAAGGTGAATATCTGTTTTTTATTTTTTCATAAAGCAACTATTTAAGGCACTAAAAAGTGGACCACACCAACAATAAGTGGACCTCACCAAGCTAGTTTACAATCTCCCAAATCTTTCCAAGCCATTAGGCTATACAGAATTGGGACAGGTAGAAGCATTCAGCATATCTGCTATACAGCAGAAATGTCTT
This sequence comes from Pelobates fuscus, assembly GCF_036172605.1. Taxonomy (NCBI): domain Eukaryota; kingdom Metazoa; phylum Chordata; class Amphibia; order Anura; family Pelobatidae; genus Pelobates; species Pelobates fuscus. The sequence goes on along the minus strand of NC_086324.1, from coordinate 15,591,792 downwards.
GAAACTTTCTTGTTGAGGAGGTATTCCCCCGAAGTGACAATTTGTTTTCATATCCGATAATCTATAATCTAAGCTATGTTTCTGCCTCGCCTAACTTGTGCAAAAGTAGTTATTACTGGCAATTTGGATGCACCAACATGATTTAGATACTGTTCTACTATTTGTATGCCACTGCTGCTGTGCACTAAAACAAAACAAATTGTTCATTGAGATCTGCAACTTGCCACTTTTTCATATGCTGCCAGTATCATAGGCATAGTGGGATTATAAAATCCACATGTTGCCTAGCCGATCGCAGAATTTATGTGAATCTCATTTAACCCCTTAAGGACACATGACATGTGTGACATGTCATGATTCCCTTTCATTCCAGAAGTTTGGTCCTTAAGGGGTTAAAGTTCATCCATGTTGGTTCAGGTTCTCTTTCAGGCCCATTAAGGCCTGGCTTAAATGGAATATAATACTAATAATGGCTATGTAGTAGCTATTCGGTTTACATGTATTTATTCATATCCTATACCATATTGTGTCAGTGAGACAGTGGTTCCCCAACTGCTCGGTGCAAACTATTGCTGGGTTTTAATTGACAAGGCCTCTCTAGAAATGAATGGGAATTAATGCCGTTTTACCCTGTGAAGTGTGTAGCATGAGTGATAGAATTCTTGGAGGACTGCATTATTAACCCCTGAGGGTAGGAAGTGGAGAACCTCTGAGTGAAATTTTAACCCCTGAGGTTAGGATGTTTTGTTTGGCAGTCTACATTAAACTTTATACTAACAGGAAAGTTCGCCTCTGGTTGTAAATAATGGCTTTACTGGTTTTCTGTTTAGTTTGCACAGTATTCCAATAATACCGTCCTGCAGTAACCCCCACCTTCTCTGCTGCGGCCCCACCCTGCTAATTTGTCACTTTTTTTTTTTTTTATATCGAGTGGTTTTGGGGGAGCCGAGCTTTTTTAAAGGCCTCTTTGATTGGTTAGGGAGTATTTTTAGATTGGGGATAACAAGGGTAGTGAATGAACAAGGCTTCTGGAGAGTCAGTCTCGCTGCTGGCGGGACCTGGTGTCCCCATCTTTCCGGCTGCCCCTCATTAGAGTGCCCCCCTCCTCCCCCATCGGAGACAGCAGGACTAGCACTAAAGGGTTTGCATATAAGCATGGAAGAGGGTATTATACAGGAGCACCAAAGTATATGGGTCAAGGAGGCTTTTATTGGGGTTAAACCACACACAATAATGAGCTATTTATTTACCTTTTCCCTCATTAACCTTTTAATGGCCATAATTTCCTACTGTTTATCTAAGGTTGAAAACATTGATCGGACTTGGCAGGCAAAAGGTTAAATCATTTGCACTTGAATATAACTTGGTGAAAATGCTATTTTCTCCTAGATGGGGTAGCACATTTTGTGGTCCCATTAATTTATATATAATTTATGTTACTGGGCAGAGTTAATAAACATTAATTTATAGTAATTACTATTGTCCATAGTCATGTTCCTCATACTGCCCTGGGGTGGTAGTCTACTTTAACATGTCTAATATTTCTATAATGTTTGGAACACCATTTTTTTTTACTATACTGTGTGGTTTATTTATTTATCAGAGCAGAATGCAGAAATGGCGAGGAAATTGCAACGTTTTGGCCAAAATGGTGATATATCGGGATTCAAACTCCATTTTGACAAACCCCTATGAGCGAAGTCACACAGACAATCTCTTTGTCCAGTGTTATCCAAAATCTTTATATTATTATAGTTTTTCAAAAGGACCCCTGCCCTCACCGTTTCCAATAATGTAATTTGCCATTTTCTAAAATAAATTGTACTTGGTATTTGATATCACCAGTGATATGTCATCAAACACTACAGTCTCTTTACTTTTGAAATTACGTTTCTCTGTTTGCTTCATGAATTTGATGACTTTATACAAGTAATATTCCTTTCAGTAACAAGATGTTTCTGCAACTGAAAACAGTTAAAGATGTCTACTTATACAAGTCCACCCTCTTCTTATTTGTTATATATATTTTAGGAATCGTTTTTATTTCCCTTGCTTTTTACAGCAAATATTTGTTTTAACTCCATCACTGCCAGCTGCCTTTATTTCAGAGTGTTACAGTGTAAATGGAATATTAATGCCAGGTATATTGGAGCTGTACACATTTGCTTTGGACACAGATGAAGATATACCTTTTGTTATGTGAAGACTCTCATATAATGGACAAAAACTGTGTGGTATAAATTGATTTGTGATGTTATAAGAAAAACAGATTTTTAATCCAGTGGGAAATCTTATTGCCATTTTTTAGCCAAGATTTATTTTCCCATTTTTGTCTTATTTTGCATCAACAGCTGAAGCAGGGATGGATGGACAGTGGAACGTGCTGGACTTGTTTTAAAAATAAGATTATTCTCTAAAGTTATGATTTTTACAATGGAATTTCTTTACCTTTTTTCTTTTTTTTAATGCAGGTTACCCTTTATTGTGTAGTATAAAGGAAGCACAACTGAAAAGTATCAATGAAAAACAGAACACCATCACATTTTTATGCTTAAAGCGGCACTGTCATGCCGAACTTACCTTTCCTCAATCTCTTCCTCTTCTCCCCCTCTCTCAGGATCGGTTATTCTTTTCTTCCTGTCTTCTTTAGTTTTCTTTAAAATCATAAGACAAAGTAGGGACTCTGTCTTATGGAGGATTCCTCCGCTTGACCAGCTCTGACCAGCGGAGGAGCAAAGTGTGCTTCATTTCCGCTGGTCAGAGCAATTTTCCCATGATCCCTAGCTTTCCTACCAGTTCCCACAATGCTTCCTGTCAGTATTGCCGAAAGTCCTGTCACTTAGACAGAACGCCGGCAAAATTGCCGAATTGCATCCTAACAGAATGAGAAGAGTTTCTCCATTGGTGTTAGGATGCAATTCGGTACTTTGTTCGGATCGGAATTTCATTCAAATGAATGAAACTCCGATCGTATTAATTGCTGTGGCTGCATCTTGCAGCCGCTTAGTAGATAACTCCCTAATTCCCACGGTATCAGGGAGCTATCTACTAAAAGGCTGAAAGACCTGAATTGGTCTTTCAGCCAAATTTACTAACACTAAGTAAAAATGACTTGGTATTAGTAAAAAATATGCCCCTACTCGCTATACCGCGAGTAGGGGCATGTCTAGTAAGCAGTGAGCAGCCTGTGGCTGCTCACTGTAAAAAAAAAATAAAAAAAATATTGCCCCCCACCCCTAAACGACGGGTGGGGGCTGTAAAGTAAAATAAGGAAGGGAGACCTATTGTCCCCCACCCCTGAGCGGTGGGTGGGGGCCATAAAGATAATGAGGGGGGGGGACACCTACTGTCCTCCCCCCCGGCCCCCACCCCTGGGCGGCGGGTGGGGGCCATCATAGTAGTAGGGAGGGGGGGGGGGGACACCTACTGTCCTCCCCCCCGGCCCCCACCCCTGGCCGGCGGGTGGGGGCCATAATGGTAATAAGAGGGGGGGGGGACCTACTGTCCTCCCCCCCCCGGCCCCCACCCCTGGGCGGCGGGTGGGGGCCATAATGGTAATAAGAGGGGGGGCCTACTGCCCCCCCCCCGGCCCCCACCCCTGGGCGGCGGGTGGGGGCCATAATGGTAATAGGGAGGGGGGGGGGACCTACTGTCCTCCCCCCCCCCGGCCCCCACCCCTGGCCGGCGGGTGGGGGCCATAATAGTAGTAGGGGGGGGGACCTACTGTCCTCCCCCCGGCGGGTGGGGACCATAATGGTAATAAGAGGGGGGGGGACCTACTGTCCTCCCCCCCCGGCCCCCACCCCTGGGCGGCGGGTGGGGGCCATCATAGTAATAAGGAGGGGTGGGGGCCTACTGCCCCCCCCCCCCCCCGGCTTGAAATCCATCCAATCACAGTGCTCTGTGTCATTTTACAAGCATGGGAAAATTCCAAAGAACTTTCCCACGCTTGTAAAATGACACAGAGCACTGTGATTGGATGGATTTCAAGCCATCCAATCACAGTGCTCTGTGTCATTTTACAAGCGTGGGAAAATTCCAAAGAACTTTCCCACGCTTGTAAAATGACAAAGAGCACTCTGATTGGCTTAAACCCACCAATCAGAGTGTTCTTAGGCTAATTGCAGGGCGGGGCAAGGCTTTATAAGCCTTGCCCCGCCCTGCGGAGCTCAGTCTGCGCGGAGCCCTCCATGGGTGAAGATGGATTATTTTTATGTGCGCTCGGGTTTTTTCTTTTTCGTCGGGTTTTTTTTTTTTGCGCTCGGGTTTTTTATTTTATTTTTAGTTCGACGGCTATGATGGTTTTTTATTTGGCCTTTTTTGGGGCTGAAAATGAAGATTTTAGAAAAAAGAAGACGTCGAATGGTAAGTTTAATTTTTTTTAGGGTGAGGGGGATAGGTAGGGGCATTTTTTTATTTGGGTGGGGGGGGGGTGACTAGGGGCTTGGGCACCCCTAGTCACCTTGATGGGGGGGGGGAAATTTACTTAGTGCCCCCACCCGCCGCCCAGGGGTGGGGGCGGGGGGAGGACAGTAGGTCCCCCCCCATTATCGTTATGGCCCCCACCCGCCGCCCAGGGGTGGGGGCCGGGGGGGAGGACAGTAGGTTCCCCCCCCCTTTTACCATTAGGGCCCCCACCCGCCGCCCAGGGGTGGGGGCCGGGGGGTGGAGGACAGTAGGTCCCCCCCCTTATTACTATTATGGCCCCCACCCGCCGCCCAGGGGTGGGGGCCGGGGGGAGGACAGTAGGTCCCCCCCCCTATTACTATTATGGCCCCCACCCGCCGCCCAGGGGTGGGGGCCGGGGGGGGGAGGACAGTAGGTCCCCCCCCCTATTACTATTATGGCCCCCACCCGCCGCCCAGGGGTGGGGGCCGGGGGGTGGAGGACAGTAGGTCCCCCCCCCTTATTACTATTATGGCCCCCACCCGCCGCCCAGGGGTGGGGGCCTGAGGGGAGGACAGTAGGTCCCCCCCCCCACCTATTACTATTATGGCCCCCACCCGCCGCCCAGGGGTGGGGGCCGGGGGGTGGAGGACAGTAGGTCCCCCCCTTATTACTATTATGGCCCCCACCCGCCGCCCAGGGGTGGGGGTCTGAGGGGAGGACAGTAGGTCCCCCCTCATTCCCATTATGGCCCCCACCCGCCGTCCAGGGGTGGGGGCCGGCGGGGGAGGACAGTAGGTCCCCCGTCCCCCCCTTATTACCCTTTTTTTTTTTTTTTACAGTGAGCAGCCATAGGCTGCTCACTGTTTAGTGGACATGCCCCTACTCGCGGTATAGCGAGTAGGGGCATTGGGGAGATTTTAATCTCCCTTGTGCTATTATGGGGGTCATATTGACCCCCATAGTGAGGAGGGGACCTGGGGGGCTTATGAAGTGGTGGGGAGCTCAGCTCCCTGCCGCTTCTGTCTTTACATATTACAAGGAGGGAGCTGCACGTCGGTAGCTCCCTCCTTGTAATAAACCGAACAAACAAACGAACACTGATACACAGTGTTAGTTTGTTCGTCTGATTTTTTCTATTCATTCATTCGTCTGTCTGATGAATGAATGAATGAATAGGTGAAATTCCCGTTCGCATGTCCAGGTGTTTCACTGGGCATGTGCGGGAATCTCACAGTCTGTGTAGTGTGGACAGATGACGTGTCCCACAGGGACTTCACCTACCCACACAAAGATGGCGGCGCCCTGAATATAGATCGGGGCAGAAAATAAAGAATAAAAAATAGGTAATGTGGGGGGCATAGGGGCATTTGGGGGTGACTAGGGGGTCGATTGGATGTAGTTGAGGCGGGAGGGGGGTTAAAAAAAAACGGAATTCGGCATGACAGTGCCGCTTTAAAGGCAATACACATAAAAACATAAAATAAAGCTTAGTAAGGGATAATAACTAGTTAGGATATCAAAGAATGAAACATGTGGGAGAAAGCATCAGACAGTTAGTGACATGGCAAACCCTAAAAAAAATATTGCCATTGCCACTAGTAATGAACATATACTCTGCTGCAGAAGCTTTAACCATTATTCATAAGTACTGAAGAAGAAGAAGTCATGTAAAACAGTCCCAAGCAGTGATTGAGTGCCATAAGAGCTGATCTAAAAGGGCTCCTGTCCTCAGTCAGCCTATACCAAGAGGAATAGACAGGTTATGAAAAAGCTATGTACCAAGCACAATTGATAAACCCCAGTTATAGCTGAGGGAAGCCTTTGAATGAGGTATGTATAGGAGGCACCAATGGTGAACATGCCACCTGTACTGGACAAACAATATGACTGGTTATTGCTTGATATTGGTACTCCCTTTTGATTTTGGCTGTACCAACCACATCTGTATGCCCCTAATCTTCTCAAGGCACAGTCCAGCTTGAGAAAAAAATGTATCAGAGTGCCACGGATCAAACAGGAACTGAGCTGCTGCTATTTTGTTTATACCAAAAGGTGAATTGGGTGAGCTAAAACAGGTAAGTCAATGTGATATATCTCTGGGACTATACAGAGTACTATTTTGGCTAGGTAACTCCCATAGTGAAGAAAGAGGGCGAGATAAAGTTGTAAGGGCATGTTGCTCCTGACCTTAAAGTCAGTATGGCACCTTAGATCTGAGGAAGAAAATAGACTATTTGCTGGGGAGTGGGGATGCGGGGGAGGGTTGCCGTAGAGAGCAAACATGGAATTGCTTTGTTTATATTGCTGTATAATTATTCATTATATGATCTTGCCATTACATCAAAAAAAACTCTATTTATTAGCTGTGAACATAAGAGAATGGACCAGGAACCTAAAAGCACATCTGTGTGAATTGTCCAATGATATAGGTGACCAATTACAACTACCACAGCCTAAAATGGAACCACTCTACCTCTTTATATTAAGACATATTGGACAGCATTCTTCATGAAACTCAAATCGGACATGCGACGGCACGAACACCGCTGAAAACTTACCTTCCAGGAAACGTTGACAATTTGAACGGCAGTCAAAAAAGCGTTCGGTGAGTAGAAAATCACGAACAAGGGACACACATTAACTATGGTCATTCACCATTCCGTTCGGTAATTTGAACGGTACTTCAACTGTTTAAAATAGACCGGCCGCACAGCCTAATTCTCTGGAACTGTTTTGGGCATGAAACCATGCGTGCGGGCGATCAAAAGAGACTTCCAGGAATTTCCTGATCCCCTGCTCTAATCTGGGTGATTTTTGGATTTGTTGTTCACCCAGATCAGGGCTATCAGGGATGTGACTTTTATGGGGATATGTTGTATTTTGTGGCTACTTATTGGACTTTATAAAAAATGTGTGGTTTTCTGCCTGGGGATAAGTAAGTTGAAGCATTATCTGCCTTAATTATATCACAGGCAGAGGGGAGGGATTGTGTACTGTATGTGGGAGTGTCGTTCATTGTTACATTGTTTTTGTTGGCTTATACACTTTGTGTCCCTGTGCCTAACAGGGTCCACCTGGGCATCACCCTTGTTGGGAAACTTGCATAAAAGGCCAGTGTGCCTCCATTAAAATAGAGTTCCTGTTTGACCCTCAACACGTAGTTTTGTCTCGTGATTGGAGGGGAACTGCTATATTCACACTGGGGATTGCTAAACTCTTTATACTCCCCTAAATTCTAATCACTAGCTCTTTTAAGAGCTGTTCCTGCTACGCTCTCATGGAGGAGAGGTCTTTCCCACACGGTCCTGGATGTCAGAGGTTGGTCCAGGGTGGAAGGAAGACGGCAAGATTCCAGTAAAGCTACAGCGGTTGTGGAGTCTGTGGTGTCCGGTGCGGTGCTTTTGGTCCTCAGCGTCAGCTAGGAAGCATCTGTTGGCGGAGGTGCCCAGTTGGGGTGCCAGGTGATCTGTCACACAGTACATACTGGATCTTGTCAAAAATATTCATTCACTTTTTAATGCTGACATAGCTATGTGAGGCAGTAGATGGCAATTATCACTGGCAGAGGTAAAGGAACCAAGGAGGATATCTTCATGTTTATGCATTGGCAAGCTAACACCGGTCCACACCTTCTGAGGCACCAGGAAACACAGTTTGTGTTATCCCTCAAATTGCAGAGCATAGGTGAGTTGATTATGAATGGTGATTTACAATACTTTATTTTCGGATGCTTTTGGCTGCCAAATAAACTTCAGCATTAATTGTACAAATCCATCCAAATGTGGATGGAAAAGATACGCTCCAAGCACTAGCTTAAGCCCCATAGTACTCACAATTAGTTATCGCTGTTTACATTTAGAAAAATAATGTAGAATTAATGTAGAGAAAGTCTTGTTTTCCATCATCCCTTGAGGCACAACACCCAAGATACCGTGTACCATAACCACTATAATAAGCTGAAGTGGTTATGGTGCTCAAAGTGTTCTTATGATTAATTGTTATCTAATTGCAATACACTCTGTGTATCTTTTCAAAACAGAACTGTAACCCTTTGGCCTTTGCATCCACATGTTCACTTTGTTAGTAGCATGCTGGAGAAAGTAGATATACTAATTGACTCCTCTCTCTTCTCAGCCAACTAGTTTTCCACTTTGCTCCATCTTCAGCTCTGCCAGGAACCTGTTTAATTGATATACTCTTGTGCATGTGCAAGACGGGTATATGAAAGATCACACAAGACCTGGACTTCAACATGAATTTTGTGATATTAGGTCTGAATGTATAACATTTCCAGTAGCATGAGAAGTGTGACCATTTATACTTTTATGAAGAAATGTCACTTCCAGAGACATGACAATTCCTTCTCTCCAGTAAATTGTATTTTAGCATTTCCTGAATAGATCAGCGAAAATAAGCAAATAACAAAAACCCTGCTTTTCAAGGGCTTTGCCACTTCATGATTTCTTGGACATCTCACAGAGAAATTCAATATGGGCACATGGATATTCGTAATTCTCGCAAGGGATTGCCAGAGTTAACTAATTTACACTTTGCTTGGCCTTGACTGGCAAAAATGTAAATTAAAATATAAAGAAAGAAAATTAACTTTTAAAAGGATTTAGACAGACAACTGACAGATCCTACTTATTTATTTACTGTAATCATGAAAGTTTATTACAAATGTAAGTAATAACACATTACATACATACAATATCAATATTACGTGCATTTGTAAGTAAATATATGTGTGAAGAAACCACACCTTTTGTTTCATTAACAAACCCCGATCACCTCCCTGGTTCATTAACTTTAAAGCAGACAGCAAGTTAATTGCTCTCTCTGTGTGGCCGCTGTTTGTTTAGCCGAACGCCACGCCACGTGTGCAACCATCTTGTTAGCACAAAAGGACGCAGTGGGACTTGGTTGTCAAGTGTCTGGAACTAAATTGGACACTCGACTTCCCGAACGCCGATCAACTTCACGAACGCCTGCTTCCTTTCACAGACCAGCCAGGAGAGCGCTATTTGGTAGATTTGTTCTCACGAACTAGGGGAACAAATGCTACCAATGAGCCAGGGGAACCGTTCGTGGATTTGTTACGTTTTTAGACTTTTCGAAATCGACCGACCGCACAGCTTGATTTCATGGAACTATTTCTGGGCAGGAGCCTTGTGTGTGGTCGGTCAAATTAAGACTTCCATGGAACTCCCGAACCAATCTGGGTGATTTTTGAATATGTGGTCCCCCAGATCAGGGCTATCAGGGGATATGACTTTTTTGGGGTTACCATGGAGAGTGGGGTATTTTATGGGTTTTGTTGAAATGTGTGTTTTTTGTGTTTGGAGATAATTGAGTTTAGTATAGTGCTTGACTCAATTATCTCCTCAGTACAGGGGAAGGATTATGTTATTGTATGTAGGAATGTCCTGGACCTGAGAGCCAATGTAACTGCAGAATGTATTCTGTCACTGTCCCCTCTCAGGTCCAGTGGGGAATGCCCCTGGAATATGTCAGCGTAAACCCTGTACATTTCTAACTGCATATAAACCGGGCGGTTAGCCTGAATAAAGCATTCCTGTTGTACCCTTCATCTAGTTTAGGCTGATGTTTGGGTATCAGTCTGATTTCCTTGCGGAATATACTTAGATGCTGTGCTTCATCGGGAGAACATTCGAATCAACACCTGAACTGCGAGCAATATTCACTCAGCCTCTAGCATTTCGGGATGAAACAGATGAATGGGTATCTGCAATACCAGCATTCGTTACAATATGCATTAGGAAAAGATATTAACATTGCGACAAAAGTCTGAGATAGTAAGTAAAAATGGTATCGGTAAAACTTTTGAGCCCAAGTGTAATGTGAGTGAACTTGGAGATTGAGAGGGTGGAAAAAAGAGGTAAACTCTATGGACAAAAAGTATTGGGACACCTGATCTTTACACTAACAGTGACGTCACATTCTAAATACATAGTGTTGAAGACCAAACCAAGTGTTTGATAATTTTGTATATCTTCTCCTGTCCAAATTATAAGATAATTGCGTGCACGCTCCCTGAAGTAATTCACACCAGACACAAGTTTTAGGTTAATGAAAAACTTGAGGAAATCTTTTTAATCCAGGGGGCCGGTATGCCCCTTATAAAGCAGAAATACACCATATGCATAATTATAGAAAGAGACAGAGAAAATACATCAACAATTGGTTAGGTGTTAAGTGGTTCTATCTATTTGCACAGCCTACACGGTGTGATGTCACTGTCGTCATGCAATTCTCCCCCACATTCCAGCGCCATCTTGTAAATTGGGTGGTTAGTTGATGGGAGGGGTAACTCCCTGCATCCGGGTTGAGCAGTTAATGAACACAGGAGGGGAGGGGTTGCTCTAGCAGATAGTTTCGAGCAGTTAATGAACACAGATGCACAGAGTAGGCATTTTACTAAAGTTAATATTCTGTCCACAACAATAGAAATTAATATGTAGTTAGTCCCCTGCACTGCAGCTCCACTCTACTGGGAAGACTTTTCACAAGATTTAGGAGTATTTCTATGGGAATTTTTGCTCATTAATCCAGTTGAGCAATTGTGAGATCAGGCAGTGATGTTGGACGAAAAGGCCTGGCAATCTTCGTTCCAGTTCATCCCAAAGATGTTCCATGGGGTTGAAGTTAGGGCTCTGTGTGAGCCAGTCTGGTTCCTCCACACAAAAACTCATTCAACCTTGTCATGCTGGAAATTAAAAGAGCCTTTACCAAACTCTTCCCACAAAGTTGGAAGCATAGCATTGTCCAAAATGTCTTGGTATGCTGAAGCGTTAAGTTTTCCTTTCACTGCAAGTAAGGGGCCTAGCCCTACCTCCAGCAAACCTTACAGTTGGCACAATGCAGTCAGTCATACAGGTAACGATTTCCTGGCATCCGCCAAACTCAAATTCTCCCATCAGACTGGCAAACAGAGAAGCGTGATTCGTCATTCCACAGAACAAGTATCCTGTGCTTCAGACTCCAGTGGCGCGCGAGACTTACACCACTCTAAACAACACTTGTCATTGTACATGGTGATGTGAGGCTTGCATGCAGCTACTCAGCCAAGGAAACCCATTCAATGAAGCTCCCACCACACATTTTCTATGCAGTTATTAACGTCACTGGAAGTTTAGAACTCTTCAGCTACGGAATAGCAAAAAATTGGCGCATTATGCACCTCAGCACGCGGTGACCCCATTTTGTGACTTGACTTGGTGTTTTGCTTTGTGGCTGTGTTGCTGCTGTTCCTACATGCTTCCACTTTCCAATAATACCAGGTACAGTTGACCGTGGAATATCTAGCAGGCATGAAGTATCACGAATTGACTTATTACAAAATTGCCATCCTATCACACTACCATGCTTAAATTTCACTGAGCACTTGAATGACTCATTTCCCCCCACAAATGTTTATAAGTACAGACTGCATGGCTAGGTGCTTGATTCTATACACCTGTGGCATTTGGTTTGACTGGAACACCTGAATAAAATTATAAAGATACTTGTCCATACAGTGCACTTGGAATAGGGAAGAAGGTGAGGGGTAAAAAAAGATTATAATGTAAAATGCAAATTTATAAATCTCATATGTGAAGTCATGGTCAACGTATATTTTCAGGAGGAAGATAATCTTAAAATTAGGCTAGGGCAGATGTCTGTGATATGGGCACAGCATTTAGTTCTGAGCTAGCAGACCCAGACAGCAGTCACCAAAGCCACCTAAGCCAGTAGAACCAGACTGAAGCATAGGTCTGGCTATTACTTGAGGCCAACAGTTCTGTCTGTGGTCTCGCAGTACTCTCGCCAGCAACTTCCCACTTTAATTACCATAATTATAGAATAATTTTTTTGGTCGATTGAAACAAACTGGATTTGTGAGAACATGAGTGAATTAAGTTTAGAGCAAAGGGAGACCAGTTGCCATTGAGTGTCGTCATCAAGGGAGATTTTGTGTTGTGTTTCCAATTGTGCTACCTGGGCGAGCAGAGATGTATTTAACAGTGGGATGTAATGCGCGCCAGCAGTCAATCAATTGGAAGTTGTGGAGGAGAGCTGGCAGCTGGCTCCTAAAGGTTTATTTTACCTCCTCAATTAGGGTCTGGGAGTATTCTGTTTGGGCAGGGAGGTGAATAGCATGTACCAATCCGAAGTCGAAGTGTCTGTGGTGTGGTGATTTGTGGAGGAGCTTACATCTGAAAGCGAGGAACACGCAGAGGAAGGACCCATTTGCTGCAAGTCCTGCCTGGAGACGAGGTTCGTGGGTGTTTGAAGGTAACTCCATATGGAAAAAGAAGGGGGTCCACTTGCGTCTGGGCATTAATGGAGTCAAATGGGTCTTTCCCCCCCACAGACCCTCTCTAATCACAGACAATACGTTGTAAAATTAATCTCTTATGTTATATATTTATTTACATATATTTATATATCTATAGATTATAGAAGTAGCCTCAACAAACGAGGAAACTTAATAGATGATTGCACAGTTCACATGATTCCTTATTTGCAACATAACATGTGCCTGGTAGAGCTAGAATGTTCAGTGTTCTTCAAATTTAGTCACCATTATTACCATTGGGATGGTACCATGTTGTGTCATAATGTGACAAACATTGGGCAGCAGCCTCACTTAAAATGCATTGTTTCTTGAATTCTATAACATGAGATTGGCTGAGAAATTAAATCCTGTTTCCAATTTTCCTTTTCAGTTGCAAAGTAAATTCTAAATAAGTAGCATTGTTTCTGATGACATGTTGTCACTAGAGTTGAGCGGACACCTGGATGTTCCGGTCCTGCCGAACTTTGAAAAAAAGTCCGAACACCATTGAAGTCAATGGGGACCCGAACTTTTTTTTTTTTTTTTTAATTCTTTATTTTGGTTGTGCATAAGGAGAACAGTAAGCGCTGGTGCGCCACAATAGCGACATCAGAGTATAGTTATAAACAATTGCTTTACAGATTGTGGTCATCAATAATCATGCACATTTTTAGTTAGAAGAAATAACATAAGATTCAACGCTGATTACGTAGGCAGGCTAGTGCTATAAATGCATAAAATTACATGCAGGCTGGGTCTCTTGCGATTACTTTAGAAAATTTGGTGTTGTCAACGGTAAGGTAAGTTAACTAAAGCAAATGGTCATCAATAGTCATGCACATTTTTAGTTAGAAGAAATAACATAGGAAGATTCAACGCTAATTACTTAGGCAGGCTAGTGCTATTAATGCATAAAATGACATGCAGGCTCTTGCGATTACTTTAGAAAGTTGGTGTTGTTAACAATAAGGTAATTTATCTAAAGCAAGTGGTCACTAGGAGAAACTAGTTAGACTAAGCATTTTTCAGTTTTAAATGGTTCACATGCTGGTGTTGAGTATGTCGGTTTACGTTAAGTCGTACATTAGTTGGGTCATATCGATTAGATGCATGAGGTATGCCTAGTCAGAATATGCACATTAAGCTACAAAAGAACAAGAGTACAAAAAAGCTAATTAACATTACTGTGGTTAAACCTCTGAGAGTCTAATTTAGATGCACATTTTAGAGGGTCATTTAATGGTTGAGAAGGGGTGCTGGGGCAGTTACTCTGTGCGGGCTAGGCCGCTAGGTGGTCTAATAAGAGTAAGGCCTACATGGAGGGGGGTGATTACCCTATGCCTACTGGTCTGCGTAGCCTGTCCAGAGGTTTGACAAGGGACTGGGTCTCCTCAATGCAACCCCACCAGACCCAGTCTCCAGCATAGTCCCGCACTTTTGCCTCGCTGGTCAGTTTGCCTCCCAAAGTCTGTACGGAGTATCGGGGCTCTGCTGTGTGTTGGTGGCGTCGTCGTTGTGTGGTGAGTATCGTGGGTTGCAGCCTGTGCCCAAGGATGCGTCTCCGTGTGTATAGAGATCCGGGAGGTTGCTGGCAGGTCTTTCCATGTAGCTCGCTTGGAATGGCTTGTTTGGGCCACGTGTGTGGGTAACCCGGTGGCTGGCGTGGTCGGCGCATAGACCGCGTTCTTTGCCGCTGTTGGACCCCAGGCGTCCCCAGAAGCCCCGTCCTTCTTCGTGGAGCCAGTCGGCCCGCAGGGTGTGGAGCCTTTGGTCGACTGTGTAGTTGCTGTTTCTGCCCTGGAGGGTTAGCTTTGTGTAGTGGGGCTTGTCGATGTAGCCTGCGTTCCAGCTCTCTCCAGAACCTTTCAAAGTGCTGGTTCAGCTTGGCTTGGAGGTCGTATGCAGCCTCAGTGTGGCACTCTGCCTCCGCTGCGTCGGCCATCTTGGTTGAAGCTTTGCACTCCCGCTTTACCCCCGAGGCGGTCTGTAGTGCTTCACCCCGCCTGGGGTAGCCTCCGCTTGGTGGACCGGGATCTCCCCCACCGGTCCAAAGGGGGGGGTGACGGGGCTTGCTCGTTTTGTGTGTGTCAGAGTGCCTCCGGGTCGGGAGAGCGGCCGCCTCCCCCGCCCGTTGTGTGCTAGGCCGCATTGTCTGTCCCGGTGTCTGCGGGTTTCGAGCGGGTCTCACATCGTCCCTCTGCATGCCCTCTGTTGTGAGGTAATATCGATTGAGCAGTACCTCTGTTAGTCTTTCTGGATGCAGCCTTATATTGCTTATTTTGTCTGATTTGAGCGGGAGCTCTTGGAATGCACGTCTGGTCGCCATGATGGTTAGGCCCCGCCCCCCGGGGACCCGAACTTTTGGGCACAAAAATGCCTCTAAAAAAGTCCTGGAAGGGGCTAGAGGGCTGCAAAAGGAAGTAAAATGGGGGTAAGAGTAGAACAAGTGCCCTGCAAACAAATGTGGATAGGGAAATCACTTAAAATAACATAAAAATTAAAAATACAGCTGAGCCATAAAATAGCACTAGATTGAATCTTTGATTTTAGCTTTGGAAGAACATAAATCTAAATCTAAAGCATGGCTGTCAGGAGGATCACCAGAATTATTCATTTGAGAGAGGGTTGGAGTGCAGGGTATTCTCTTTCACTGTTTAAACTGAGCTCAACTCCTAATGCATAGAGAAAAGGCCTCTCTGCTATTGTGTACATAGTTTATACTAAGTGACCCATAGGTTTAAGAGGCGATGACTGTGGCGGTGTAGGTGGAAGCAGCGGTGGAGGAGGAGGAGGTATCCAACACTGTTTTTTTATATATATTTTCTTTATTTTAATTGGGGTAGCCCCACAAATATTGGAAAATATACAAAAATAAACATTTGCGGCCTGCAGTGCATTTCTTGCAGTCCTGATGCATGGAGAAATGCTCAACTCCTGATGCATGAAGAAAAGGCCTTCACAAGCCTCTGCAATTGTGTACATAAGTTTATACTAAGTGACCCATAGGTTGAGGAGGCGGTGAGCGTGGCGGTGTAGGTGGAAGCAGCGGTGGAGAAGGAGGAGGTAGCCAACACTCTTTTTTATATATTTTTTTTATTTTAATTGGGGTAGCCCCCAAAATATTGGGACATATAAAAAAAAGAAACATTTGCACCCTGCTCCCTTTTATGCTGTGCTGGTGCCTCTGTGCGACCAGCGCCTCTTCCTCCAAACTGCACACGTCACTCGCATGACCTTGATTCCATGTGGGATCTAGGACCTCATCATCCTCCACCCACTCCTCAACCCTGCCCTCCTTGCCGGTCTGCACACTGCAGAAAGCCACAGCAGTTGGCACCTGTGTTTTTCCAGCATGTAAAGTCTGCAAAGGACATATGGAAATTGTTTTAGAATTGTATCCAGGCAACAGTTTTCCCTATAAACTGACCACTCAGTTTGACTTGTGAGGGTATTGCCCCAGAATTACAATATTGTTTAAGAACCTCTTAGCTATTGATAACTGGTTTAAATATAGCAGCTTGTTATCTGGTAGTTTCTAGTGTAGAAAATATAAATCTGTTTTCTATCACTTAGATCTGTTTAAGAGGTGTTGTAGGTGTGAAACAATATGACCGATGTAGTAAATTCTAATCAAAGTTCCATTTGCAAACAAAAATTCTCGCCCATCTTCTGTGGGTTATTGCATTTTTAAGATGTAGACTTATTGTATCACACTAGCCATGCACAGGTAGATTGTCTGGCACGTTGTTTTGGTGTTTAGTTTTTAACTTTGTAGTTGTGTCTTTACACAATATAGAAATGTATATTAATGCTTCTGTATATGAAGCGATCACAATAACACTTATTTTTCACTTTTTAAAAAGAAATCAGGCTAAACAAAAATTGGTAATTAACAATATGACGGGGGCGGGGCCTGACAGCCAAGATGGCCAGTCGCACATTCTACCAGCTCCTGCAATAATGGGCAAAAGAATGCTGATAACAATCGATCCCCTAGCGACAGCGGCAAACGGTGTCCGGGAACAAACACAAGACGACATGAGCAACAAATTGACACCTGACCGGCACCGGAGAACCGCGGAAAAGCCTGCACTGGCCATGCGGCCTAAACTGGAGCAAAGCCTGAGGCCCGGGGGAGACAGATGACCTCCCGGCACAGGACAAGCTCACAAACGAGAGCACACTACAACCCTGCTACCCCCCCCCTCTGGACCGGCGGGGGTCATCCTGGTCCTCGCTGGGGGTGAATACCGCTGCATTAATGCCTGCCCAAGCGCCAAAATCCACGGCCAAACGGGACCGCAAGGGCCTAGCCAAGATGGCGGCACAGAAACAGCGCAGGACAAAGCACGCACTTACTCAGCCACCCAAACACACGCAAGAGTTCTTCGACCGGCTATGCACCCACCTCTGGACGCAGTTCAAAGTCCGGAGACAGCTCTACAGACTGGCTGTGAGAAAGGTGGTGGCGTGGATCCGTCCGGCTACACGGCGTTGCCTACGGGGGAATCCCCCTCGTGGCTCCAGAGCAGCCTCTCGATGGAAATGTCGACAGGGATCGGCGAGGTGGGACACTGCACCATGTTCCCCGGACAGCAGCACTCACACTATCATGCGACAGGACGGGACCCGCCGGCATCCCCGACCTACCTACCACACAGCGTTCACAGCAACAGTCGACCAACACGGCGCAACCCAGCACAAAATACGCCTTAACACCTACTGTGACACTATCCACGATGCAGCAGGGCCGTCGACCGATGGACGATACCGGCAGAGAGCCTATCCACCGCCAACCATGGAAGGGATCCTGAGGGGGCACCTGTCCTGCCGCGCGAGCCAATCCACCATCACCTCACCAAGCGAGCGTGCAGCCCTCGGACTGGTCACCCCCATGCTGGACAGGTCTGTACAGGTCCGGTGGGCATAGGCTGAAAGAGTCAACTTGCAAAGCAGGCGGCGCTGGGCTCCAGCCCCTGCATTAGGCACCCTTCGGGACATTGAAACCGCTGGCAACAACCTACAGCCCAGATACTCACCTCGCAATATAGTTCCTTACTGAACTGTGACCGACATAACTCATCATGCATTACTCAGACTTGCCTGTTAGTAGCTTCACTCAGTATGTTTAGCCTATGACTAGCTATCTACCCTATCACTTACCCTCTTGCTTTCTGCAAGTATATTTATAAGTGCTTCACCAGAGAGTGGCACTTAGCAGTCCCAAAGACGTTACCTACCTTACCCTCACACAACATGCTAACACATAAACCATGGGACAGCCAAGCAGGACAAGACCTCACGGCCTATAACAACAAGCCCAACACATGCCATAGCCCTGAAGCACATAAGCTTGTCAGTACACTATACCAACACTAACATCTAGCATAGTTAAGCATTAATTGTTTTTTCACCTGTTTTTTTCACCTGTTTCATTTACTTTTACTCTGGCAATATAACCTTTTAGTTAAGCTAGATAAAAATATAGAAAAATGTGTATAATGTTTTAGCCTGCATGATATATAGTTTAAAAATGTGCAACGCATGCGAATGCCATAACCCTGTACATCTTGTTATCTCTCTGTTTGCTGCAGCTGTTGTGGCGCACCAAGCAATGTTACCTCTTTGCACACAATAAATAGAGAATTAAAAAAACAAAAAAAACAATATGACATCTGAAAAGCACATGAAAGGATGCTGTATGATTTAAAAAAAACACACTACATGAAGGTCCTGTTCACAAGAGTGTGCAGTCATGAATGTAACCAGTAAAACTTTGTTTTTACAGCCACTGGTTGGCCCATACATATTTTAAAACTTGTTTAATTTTGTTATAGCATGACTTGTAGTCTTGTTTTTAACTTGTCTATAATACATATGTTTGTATGACACTTAGTGTATTTTTTCATTGATTATTAAATTTTAATGGTTTAAGATAATTAACATGTCAACAGGCAAACGTAACCCAAATGATTTGTCTCAGTCTTGCCTTCTATACTACCTGCACCATAGGCAACATTTATTTGTCTTTAGACTTTCTTGAGAAGCGGTAACTAGCCAGTGTTGCACACATACACCAGATATGAAATGCACACCCCAAATGTACAGATTAGCAGCAAAACAATTAGAATTTTTAAAACTGCGCTGTAAGCGCACTATTAGACGCTTCTATTTGACTCTCAGATATGAAAAGCACGCCCAAAATGTACTATTTAGCAGATTAGCACCCAGAAAATAAGAATTTTTACAACTGCGTTGTAAGCGCACTATTTGACGCTTCTATTTGACTCTCAGATATGAAGAGCAGGCTCCACAATGTACTATTTAGCAGATTAGCAGCAAAACAATTAGAATGTTTACAACTGCGCTGTAAGCGCACTATTAGACGCTTCGATTTGACTCTCAGATATGAAGAGCAGACCCCAAAATGTACTATTTAGCAGTTTAGCACCCAGAAAATAAGAATGTTTACAATTGCGCTGTAAGCACACTATTTGACGCTTCTATTTGACTCTTAGATATGAAGTGCACCCCACTAATGTACTTATTAGAACCCAAAAATGTTTTCGTTTTAAAACTGCAATGTGACAGCAGTATTTGACTATTCTATTTGACTCTCAGATATGAAGTGCACCCCACTAATGTACTAGTTTGCAGAATTATTTCCTAAGCTGTCCCTCACTGCAGCAGCAGCCTCTCCCTACACTAATAAGACCTCATGTGCGTGCGGTGCTACGCTACTCCAGCTTATATATAGAGGCTGGGTCATATGCTGCACTGGCCAATCACAGACATGCCATTAGTAGGCATGGCTGTGATGGCTTCTAAGGGCACACGAGTCAAACGCTTGTTGATTGGCTGCTCTGCAGCCTTTCAAAACGCGCCATTAAATCGCCGAACACCAAACTCCAACCCGAACATACAGTGATATGTCCATGTTCGGGGTCCAAAAAACGTAATGTTCGGTACGAACCCGTACTTTACAGTCCGGGTTCGCTCAACTCTAGTTGTCACCATTAAATAGAGTACATTAAATTCCAATTGTCAGTTCTTTAGACAGTAAAGTAAATTGAACAACCTAGTCCCAACAACAGTTCTTCTATCTTTGCTTTAAATTCCACAAGACATTATCAGAGTCTTGCTACAACTGATCTGCAGTGTTCACTTAGGGAAAATAGAGTGGGCCAGGGGGAAACAAACTTCATAGAGTTGTGTGTTCCAACTTAATCAGGTTTGAACTGCACGATGGCACACTCTTAGTATCTTACTCTACACCTTATATATTCTTCTGAAGTCTCAGAATGATGAACGGGGATGTAGGTAACATCTTGGCTTGGAATCACATATATATATCTAACCTGGAGTTTAAGGACATTATGCAATCATGTATTAGTTTGTGCTACTATGTAGATTAATTACAACTTCATGGCTGTTTAAATTGTGGTCTTCTCAGAGGTAATGCAAGGTGCTCATCGAGGCTTTGCCTGTTTGTGTTTGAATATTCTATGACCTTGACACTTCAACTTCTCTGCTTGTGACTAACCTTTAGACTGGGACTCTGCTTGAAACCGTGGCCCTCAGCAAAAGAGCTTAACCTGGAGTTGTTTGCTTTGACCAATTTGATATTCCTCGTTGTGATGAATCTAGCGCAGCATCATGTTGTATTACAGTAACATACAAAAGCTATATGTTGCTCCATCACTGTGCAATATTATTATTTATCAAGTGTCCTAGTTTTCTGCAACAGTGTACAATAGGGTCACAAGACATGGCCAAATAAGTTCAACTCACAGGTTTGACTTACAGATCAAGTAGCAACAAGGGCCCTGCTGACCTTACAATTTATAAAAACATACAAACAAAAAGAATGAACATGAAAGGAACTTCACCTGCCTGCTATGTATCTGAAGGTATGCTTTTTGTCATGTCTATAACTAGAGATGCATAATTAACTATTTAAAACATGGAAACCCAAAATCCACAAGCTGTGGATATCATGCTGCTGACTTCTCTGTGACACACTGCATGCTAGCACATGGCTGGCCAGTCTGTGAAACACGACAAACTAATGTGCTGTTGGCCTCTCTGTCATACACTGGAAGTCATTGTGCTGCTGGTCTCTCTGTGACAATCCAAGCTAGCAAGCGACTGGCCTATTTGCGAAACACTGCAAGCTAGTGTGCTGCTGGCCTCTCGGTGACACAATGTAAATTAACGTGCTGCTGTCCTCTCCGTGACAAACTGCAAGCTAGCAAAAAGCCGACCTCTCTTTGAAACACTGCAAGCTAGTGTGCTGTTGGCTTCTCTGTGACACAATGTAAGTTAGCGTGCTGCTGTCCTCTCCGTGACAAACTGCAAGCTAGCAAATAGCCAGCCTCTCTTTGAAACATTGCAAGCAAGTGTGCAGTTGGCCTCTCTGACACACTGCAAGCTAACATGCTGGTCTCTTTGTGGCACACCGCAAGCCAAAATTCATCTGGCCTCTCTGTGGCACACTGCAAGCTAACATTCAGCTGGCCTCACTGTGGCACACGGCAAGCTAGAGTGTGTCTGGCCTCTCTGTTGCACACCGCAAGCTAGCATTCGGAGGAATTCTCTGACGTGCAATGCAAAATAGCAAACAGCTGGCCTTTTTTGACACACTGCAAGCTAGCATGCTGCTGGATTCTCTGTGGCACACTGCAAGCTAGCATGCTGCTGAATTCTCTGTGACACACTGCAAGCTAGCATGCTGCTGAATTTTCTGACACACTGCAAGCTAGCGTGCTGCTGGATTCTCCATGGCACTCTGCAAGCTAGCATGCTGCTGAATTATCTGACACACTGCAAGCTAGCATGCTGCTGAATTTTCTGACACTGAAAGCTAGCGTGCTGCTGGATTCTCCGTGGCACTCTGCAAGCTAGCATGCTGCTGAATTTTCTGACACACTGCAAGCTAGCGTGCTGCTGGATTCTCCGTGGCACTCTGCAAGCTAGCATGCTGCTGAATTCTCTGACACACTGCAAGCTAACGTGCTGCTGAATTCTCGGACAAACTGCAAGCTAGCATGCTGCAGGATTCTCTGTGACACACTGCAAGCTAGCATGCTGCTGAATTCTCTGACACTGCAAGCTAGCATGCTGCTGAATTCTCTGACACACTGCAAGCTAGCATGCTGCTGAATTCTCTGACACACTGCAAGCTAGCATGCTGCTGTATTCTCTGCGACACACTGAAAGCTGGCATGCTGATGTATTCTCTGTGACACACTGCAAGCTAGCATGCTGATGAATTCTCTGACACACTGCAAGCTAGCATGCTGATGAGCTATCTGTGGCACACTGCAAGCTGGCATGCTGATGACTTCTCTGTAACACACTGCAAGCTGGCATGCTGATGACTTCTCTGTGACGCACTGCAAGCTGGCATGCTGATGAATTCTCTGTGACACACTGCAAGCTAGCATGTTGCTGAATTATCTGACATGCTGCAAGCTAGCATGCTGCTGAGTTCTCTGACACACTGCAAGCTAGCATGCTACTGAGTTCTCTGACACACTGCAAGCTAGCATGCTGCTGGATTCTCTGAATCTGCAAGCTAGCATGCTGCTGGATTCTCTGTGACACACTGCATGATAGCGCATGGTTGGCCTCTTTGTGACACACTGTATTTAACCACAAACATTTGACACAGTTTGACTACAATTAATGGTGTAAATGATAGCAATAAGAACGGTGAAAATTATTTTGGATTTATTAAACAATGGGTGTTTACTGAAATGAAAACATAAATGCACAACAAACCAAAACAGGCAACGTTTCCTACTCAGCTATAGTCCCTTAGACTAGATTTTGCAATTCGGTTTTAAAGAACATTTCAGTATTTAGTGAATAATCCCACAGATTTTTCTTGGCACGTATCACATATTTATGCTGATGGAAGAAAAGTGATACCCTGCAGCATGTAAAATTCCATACGCTTCAGCAAATCAAAAAATTCTCTAAGCACTATGACCACTTTTTTAAGTGGTCATGGTGCCTGAAATCTGTATGTGCAGCATTTTGCAAGAAAACTGCACATATTGAGTTTTTAACCCCTTTGCTGCTAAAATTGTAACTCCACCAACAGCAGAATCATTGAGGTATCATTAGCGGGCCTTTAACAGGAGTTCAGGTGTTTTGGCTTTGAGGAGTCATGAATGGCTATGGCATCAGCATCTGGCTTCTGCAGCAGCCTGGCAGGAAAGCAGTCTCGGAGCCCAGTGATGTGATGGATCAAGGTAAGAGGGCAAACTTACCAGGGAACAGGGCCAGGGTGCTCCTAGCATCCTAACCACTACAGCCGGCTGTAAAGGTGATGATGCTTGGAGTAACCCTTTAATTAATTAGGATTTCCTTCCTGCAGTTTGTGAATTCTAGATACTTAAGGGTAGCAATGTCGAAGTACTGCAAATCAGAATAAGTAAGTGACAAAGAAAACAAGGTGGGTCTGGCAATCTTACACATAAAACTAATGTATTCCTTAAGTGACAAGTGTTGAGACGAGCTTTTATACTTTATACTAAATGGGAACAATACATTTTTAAAGATGTTTATACAGAATGTCTGTCAGGACAGAAGATGTGTCTGCTTTACAGAAGAAGCATCAATCTGTATGTGAAATTGTCCTCACCATCATCACAACAGGCAGCTGAAGGAGCTAGATTTTGTGGGTTTACCAAACTTGGCAGACAGCAGTGTGATGCAAGAGATTTCCAGATCTGTCATCAGATTGGCAAATTCTACACAAGGCAAATATTCGAGGAAATAAATGGTTAACAGATTGAGCTGCCTTTCTGTATAGAACCAGGGTGTTTTAGTATTATTTTTTTTCACGTTGGCAACTCTAAAGGGAAGCCCATCCCTGCCCAGTATTGTTATTTAACAGAGTTAATCAGATCATTTAATCCTGTTGTGGAAATATTGGGCCTCATATCAAAACAATAGGGACCACATCATATTCTGGTTAAATTTCAACCAGCATTTAACTGTGCTATTTGGTAAGCAACTGTAACCTTTATTCCACAGGGCCAGAGTCCTTCTGTATGTTATGACTGTCCAAGATACAGCACACGATAAGAGGGAAGGTGCAGGTAGAGGCTCTGCCAGGGCACACAGAAGCCAAACTTCAGACTGCTCCTTGATACCTCAACTAACTCCCTTTAGACCTGAAATAAGTCATTCAGCTCAATGAGAATGAAATGAGTCATTCATAGTAGAATGTAGTGATATCAAGAATGGCATTTAAACTTAATTAGGGTCAATGTGCTCGGGAACAAGAGGTGAAAGTGAAATACAGAGATTGTTATTATTTATTGATTTTAGAGATGTGTAGCAGGACAAAATAAGGATATTGTTGTAAATCAGGAAACTCTAACACAAGCCTCTAGTACTGTTAGATTTTTTTTTTAATTCTCTAATTTGGCTAAATATATGGTGTATGACTGAGCAATGTGCTGTTATTCTAAAATCGCAGTTGTTTCTAGGCTTTGAAAGCGGAGGTTTGAAGGGCTTTTTCTAGCTCAATTGTTTTAGATTTAATATACTTTTGACATATAATGTGTAGAAAGATTCTTTATGCGGGGGCATGCATATCTTAAATTTCATCTTGACTGTGCATAGTAATCTTTAAAATTACACTGTCACTAAAATGCTATTTGTATAAGAAAAATTCCAAAAAATCTGAATTGATGTTTTTGTTGTGTAACTCAAAGCTTGCCGCGGTGCAAGAAAGAGGAAGGATTTGGTTAACCTCCTTTAAAATCCTGGGTGCCCTCTCTGCCCAAAGTAACAATGTTAGCTAGAAATATTTAATTTAATTCAATATTGGCATGAACAGCAAATTTTAGATCTTAACAGCCAAGCTAGGCAAATAGTTTGCTCACAAAAATATAATTATTGGGTTATTTTTACCAAACACTTGAAATTCCTTTTGTACACTTCCTGTAAAGTGAATTACATATTTGAAAAAAGCACACCATATATAATTAAATGATTAACATAAAATAAAGTACTAAAGTAATACAACACGGATTTGTTTATTTTCTTTGATAAAAGCTCTTGATTCTGCTGCTTTTTCATTGAAAACTTTGCGCATGCCTGAGACTGATGAATTGACTGCCTGCAGTCACAGAAGGTGGATGAAGACTACTCTGATGTCCATCAATGAAACATTTCCACATAAATTATATTCTGTGTTTTGCAACTTTGGAGTTCGCTACAAGCCTGCAGAATAAATTTACACTGCCCCCTAGACTTACTCCAGCAACATGCTTTTGTGTAAATATCGACTTCCTTCACACAAGCCTCCTGAAGCCAATAGGCGAAACGCGCAGACGCAGTGACGTAGCACCGTAAGCTACACAGTGACATTATCAAAGTGGGCGGTGTTATTGGAAGCCCCGCGGATTTTCATTTCTGCCTTTGTACCCACGAAGAAATATCTTGTAAAGAGCACAGCGCACATCCACAACAACCGGGAAGCTCGGTGAACATCTATCCGTGGAGGATTCAAGACTTCTGTAGTGTTCCAATGGGAACAAATGGCGTTTCTGAGTAGCAGGCTTTCACTGCATATACTCACTACAATTTTCCTGTAAGAGGCTGCATAAATTGTTTTTTATACTATATATTGTTGTGTTTATATAATAGTGTATTGGATAGTATTTATTTTTATATGCAAATGTAATAAATGTATTTTTATTTATTACTCCCATAATTGGTAGAATTGCAACTTTCTATCAGTACTTCACTATTGTATCTCATTTGTTTATTTTTATTTATATGTGACTCTGAGCCAGTATATAACAGTGATCTCAAGACAAACCAAGGTCATTCATCATAGGCGCTCCATCAGTATAAGTATAATCTGTCATTTGTATTTATGTGTTTGGCATTCGGGTAAAACACAGGTGTGAACCTGCCGGATATTTTTATATTTATATCTATATATATTAAGGTGGTTGGGAATGATTTTTCCACATTTTCTATTTTCCCTTAT